>NW_026693252.1:0-373634 GCF_021218885.2 Marmota monax
CACCTACCTGGCAGGCCCGGGGGGTGGGGGGGCGGCTCTGCCCCTCAGCAGGCCGCTGGGCCTGCTCCTGTAATGGATTTTTTAAAAAAAGCTATTATTTTTCCAACCAAGTGGTCTGCAACTTTAGGAAGATTTTTGCCTTAAGAGTTCATGGCCCCATAAGATGGTGTTATATAGTATAGTAGATACTATTAATTGCTTTCCAAATTTTGGATCCACTTCCTCATAGCAACATTTATTTTCAAGTCAGCATTGAAGATATGTAGTCATATAATCAATTGAGAGCAAACCAAAATAATGTGCCAAAATAATGTGATAGAGGGTGAGAAGGGCTATTTGAGCCTAGTCCTTAAAGTGTCCCTGTAGGCTTATCATGTTCTTTACCCTCTATGGCAAGGTGCAATGGAGGTTGACTTCAGAAATCACATATGACAGATGATGGAATATCTGTTAACCCAGATCCCAGAGACTGCACAAAGATGTTGCTCTCCATGGACTTTTCCAGCTACCATTACATGAGTAAAACAATTTCTTTATGTTTGGACCTTTTAAATATTTGGAAACTATTTGTTAGAGAGTAATTGGTTTACCACAGCTAATAAGTATAGTCAACATTTGGTTTATTCTATTGTGGATAATACAAATATGGTTTGTAAAAGAATTTCAAGCCCAGTGCAGTGCAGTTCACCTATAATACCAGCAACTCAGGAGGCTCACTGAGGCAGGAGGATAACAAGTTCCAGGTCAGCCTCAGCAACTTAGCTAGACTCTGTCTCAAAATAAAAATAAAAAAGACTGGGGATATGGTTCAATGGAAAAGTTCTCCTAGGTACAATCCCCAGTACCAAAGAAACAAAATAAAATAAATTCACAGAAAGATAGATTTAATCCTAAACTTTATAGTTAACGAAGCTTAAAAAATACAAAAATTGAATGGTAGTTGGGCTTACATAATTATTTAAACATTTGACATGTATGCAACATAGTTGGGTACATTCAGATGATTAATGACTATCAATAATTCTTAATTAAAGTCTGTTTGGTTGAAAATAATATTTAAAATATTTATAAGTATGATTACCAATCTCATTTTAATTTTTATTATCCTTATATTTTCTGAGAACTAAGAAAATTAAGGGGAGAAGGGTAGGGGAAATAGAGGTTGAATAACAGACAACAAAATATTGTTAGAAAGGAGGAGTAATACACTATAACATTGTAGGGTGATTGTAGTTTACTCAGCTTATTATATATTTTATGATAAAGTAGAATTTTGAAGTCTCCAGACACCAAGAAATGATAAATGTGTAACAAGATAAAATATTAATGAAACTTTTTGATTACATGTTATAAAAATGTACTGAATAATATCTTTTCACATAAATATGTAGTTGTTGTGTGTCAATTAAGAAATAAAACTGAAATTCTAAAAGTAAAGGAATTCTTTCATCATAATTTTAAAATATTTTGAATAATTTTTTTTATAATTGCTTTAAAAATGTAACTTCATTGTGTGGACTATAGTTCTCACCTTCTTAGAAAGTAAGTTATTCTGAGTAATTAACCAGAATTGCTTCAGATTTATATACCAGAACATGATTTGTGTATTCCATAGTTAATTAGTCAGTACCCTTTTGAAATCTGTTAAAAATGAAAAAAAAAATTAAATCCGAGATGTTGAAGGAATAATTAGACTTCCAGTAGATTTCAAAGCTACCTCTACCTCTTTAAATATTAAAATGAGAATGTCAATAGTGTTATATCATGATATCAAGTTCTCATTCATAACTTCAGCCAATAAAATATTAAGAACTTGTCTTTTAAACTGTTTTCCTCAAACTTCTTTAATGGTTTTGAAAATGTACACAGTTTTTCTTGCATTTTTCCCCCATGTACAAATGATGAACATGTGGAGGAATAGAATTTAGTTCAGAGAGATATTGGGTTTTCATAGAATCTTTGACAGCTGGATCGAAAAATATCTTTCCTAAGGAATTTTAAAGCTAGCCTTACTTAAGGTGGCTTTTTATTTTTATTTATTTTTGGGGTGTGTGTGGTCCTGGGGATTGAACCCAGGGCCTTGTGCATGCAAGGCAAACACTCTACCAATTGTGCGATAAACCAGCCCCTGAAGGTGGCTTTTTGTGGTGGTTGTCTTCATTGCTAGTGTTTTTTGGTTGGTTTGGTTTGGTTCGTAAGCAGAGGTCCCAGATGATGAATGCAGTGGCCTATAATATTTTGGGATCTCTATATTTAGACATAGATCAGACAGAGTTGTAAAATTTCATTTTGGAATAGTAGCCGATCAAATTTTTAACATCAATTAGGAATGCTAGAATATAAACACATTTCATTTTAAGATTTTAATGATAAGCTTTTTCCAAAAATAACTGTATATGTATGCATGTATGTGTGTATTTATTTGGGTTGGCCTTCATCTCAAGGATTTTATTGAATTTTTCCCCAGCATTTATTCCCTATTGTGTGAGGGTTATTTCCTATTCACTTCTTGGGGAATTATTTCTCCTTTTTTTGGTATTGTATCTTCCTTGTACTAATATTGATTATACAATTGATCAAGTTAAACTTCACTAATGATTGTAACCTGATTTCCACAAATTGCTGAAGACACATCTGTAATACATTTTTTCAAATACATAGCCAAACTCTTAACAGTGAAGTCATCTTAAATCTATCTTGCAATATTTTTATTCATGTTGCTTGCCATTCATTTTAATGGATTCTTATATACACAATATCAGACCTAAACCACTTGTCATTTTTTCATTCTAAAGCAGATAAAGAAAATGTGAATGCAACTAAGCAATGAATCATGTAGTCATCACTGTGATTCTGGCATTCATCCTTAACAATAGAAATGTAATTGTTTCTTCTCTGTCCAGTGTTACTGATAAAAAAAAGTATGAATTTCCCATTTCATTTTTCTTTTTGTCCAATGCAAAACACTGTTTAATATTACAATTGAAAGAAAAAAATATATGCAAAAACATTGGAACTCTCAGTTGAAGTTTGTGCTAGGAGAGAGATTGTAGATGGTTAAAATAAAACGATCATGGAAGAATTCAAAACGTTGCAATCAAAGCAAAGCATTATTTTGGTCACTGTAATTTCCAATAATTCACAACACAGATTGTATACTGTAAGGAAGGTAACTGGTCATGTTTTTTGTTTAGAGAAGCTTTTAAATTTAATATATATATTGTATGCCGCCGTTTACTAGGTAATAGATTTGAAGTGCTTCAGTGTGCATTATGTATTTTAATTTTTTGAGCGCTTGGGATGAGTAACACTTTTATATAGTACTATTGATACTTAAATTGTAGGTAAATAGTAAGATCACTCTCATGTTAAATGTGAGGATTCTAGGCTACTATGTTCTTAACATCTCCAAGGTAACACAATCCTTTAGGTTATATGTAATTCAAAAGCACAGTCTGAGCTGTCTTCCAGATTTTAACCCATGTGTTGTGCTGACTCATTAACATTCAATTGTAATTCTTTTTTAATTTTAACAAATATATAAATAATCACTATGCTATTTATTCTGGTTTCTCTACTTTCTTTCCACCTGGCAGCTTGGCTTCCTCTTTTTTTTTTTTTTTTTAACATAACAAGAAAAATCAAAATCTTGGCTTTCTATCCTTTCCCACAATAAAAAACTTGATTTATTTTCTTTGAGGTTTTTGATTTTTTTAAATAAGTGTGTGTTTTAAACTGTGAAGTGAACAATACACTATAGTCACCATCTTAACCATCTCTCAGTGTTCAGTGAGCAGTGTTAAGGTCCATTCTCTTTTGTTTTGGTTTTGTAAACCTTTGATATAACTTTTGCCTCATCTAATGCATGAATATTTTGAAATAGAAAATTTTATCATTGATTCTCTGTCCCCAAATTTGAGTTGCAAAATAAGTGCATAATCTGGGACTATTGGAAATTGAGTTGTTAAAAAAAAATTCCTATTTTTTAAATAAAAAAAAATTATGTTTAATACATAAAACATTTTTAAAAATATGTATTGTAATAATTTATGGAATGCCATGTGGTATTTCAATACATGTATACATTGTATGATATTTAAGTCAGGTTAAAGATATATCCTCAAACTTTTATTACTTCTTTATGGTGCATATACAGTCTTTTATTTTAACTTTTTAAAATATGTGCTTGGGTCTGGGAGTAGAGAGCTTGTCTAGCATGCTCAAGTCCTCCTGATCCTCAGCACCTCAAAAAAAGAACTTTATAGTTACATATAGTCATTACAGTAACCCTATTTTGCAATACCATGCCACGATTTCACTTTCAGAATTTTGTAATGATTTTAAAAGTTAAATTCATGATTTAATTAAGATTTGAATAAAAGTGGTGAAATTTGTGCCACTTTAGAATAATTCACCAATAATGACTTTACTACAAATTTTTGTTTTCAGTTAAACAATAACAAGGTGGTCCATATGTCACAAGTAAACTTGTTAGTAGTGGAAATAAACAGGAATTAGGAGGGACTTAAATTCTATTTCTAAAAATTCTTCAATTAAATGAATTGGAATAAATACTTAAACTTCTGTTTCTTTGCCTATAAAAGAATAAGATGACAGATTTTTTTTTTTTTTTTTGGCTCTCTACTGAGGGGATAGATTGAGGATAGATTGTCCCAGGCCCCAACCCACCTCTATTAGCAGAGCTGATGTGAAGCTAAGGACTTCCCTTTCATCCTGCCCTTTGTAATTATCAGAAGAGCAAACTTCCCCATAGGGGAAGGGAGAATGTCCTACTTAAGAAGGCCTAAAGATTCCTTGTATCTCACACCCCTAATGTAAAATGCAGAAGGACTCTTTGGTGCATACACAATAAGCATTATGGGCAAGACACAGGAATATGTCAATCACCCCTTCTTTAGCACAAAGCACTCCTAGCAAAATGTCTGCCAAAGGTGAACAAAGAATTTAGAAGTACATATAAGCCAAGATCCCCTTGGAGATCTCTGGCAGATGTATTTGTTCTCTCCCTGCTGTGAGGGTGCCACATATCTTCCTCCAACAAACTCTTAACTGCTTCTCTTTGTCTTGGTGAATTTGTCTCACCACCTGTGCACTGGCCATTACCCAAGTCCTATAATGTCTACTTCTAAATATTTTACCCTCACCTTGAGTCATTCCTTTGCTCAAAACACAAATAAACTAAGGTGTATAGGGTTTCTGACAAACACTAAAACTTTTGAGAGTTGACATCAATGGTTCCATTTTGTTACCCTGGCTCCATCTTGTGCTGGCGTAATCACTCTATGAACTTGTAAACAGATAAAAAAAGAAAGTTATTTGTTGAGAAAGAATAACCTATGGATTAAACTGAATTAAGTAAAATAAAACTTTCCTAGAACAATAACCTGGTCTGAACTGGTCAGTGCTATAGAAGGAAATTTATCCTCTAATCGTAATTCTTGACAAACAACCCATGAAACCCATGTAAAATAACTCTTTTTTGGCCATCTTTACACTTAAAAGACCACTGTAAACTCCTCCCTAATGGGGCCCATTCTAGTTTTTACTAGAACCTGTGCTCCCCATGTTGAAATTCTAACACCCCACATAAACATCATTTTGCTTAAGAGGTTGAGCCTCTTTGTATGACAAACTCACTTAACATCTGTTTTCTTGGAGACAAATTTTGATTTAGCAAAACAAACTTCTAAAATAAAAATATTTCTGAAATATAAATTTGAGTTTAGAAAATAAAAACAGGAAAAATTCAGAAAACAAGGAGTCATTGTGACACATCTCAATATAAAACGACACATCTTCCAAACTGAAAGAAAAACATTTTCAAATCCAGCCCAACTACTCTTCACCCCCACTTCTTGTTCGCAGTCCTTTCCCAGGTGCATCCCCTCTTCAAAGACCACATGTGTATGCTTTGGATACAGGCACCAGGTCCTAATTTGCTTTGTAATTCTAGATTTTATTTTCAAAATGGGAATTTTCAAGGGAGCAACTTGTGTGCAGTATACTTTTGGAAAGTTCAGAGGTTAAGTACAGTATCCAGGCATTTTAAAGCCAAGGGACCTCTGAGTTGTCTCAGAGTATCTATTCATCAAGAGCCTATCATTTGACCCTAGGGCTTTAATGAAACATATTGCATATAAAAAGAAATTTATTTTTCTAGCTTTGTGTTCCTAGGACCTATTCGAAAATCCATACAGTATTTTCAAGAAACACACTCTTTTCTCTTTTGCCATCCAGCTTCAGATTTTCATTTGTATGATTCCTTGCAGTCCAGAGATAATAACTTCAGAATTGAAAACTCACAAAATGCTTCTGAAATCCCTGCTTCTTTAGTCCAGTTGATACTGAGTTCATAAGAGCAAGCCAGACTTGCAAGTGTTCTGTGCATGTCAGCAATATTTCTAGTCCCCTTGGTTAACCCAGTTAGATCAAATCTGAAAGAATGTCAAGTTGTCCTGGAAGCAAACAAATAGGTAGAGCTGATCCCACATTTCCTGCGAATTGAAGGGCTTTGCTACTTGTGAATCTCCAGCAAATAATTTGTGAGTGTGTAGTGACCTGATTTGTGTTTTCAAGTTCATTTATATCCCTAAATGTACTGTTTAAAAGGCACATGCAGTTGTGCAATATTTTAGCACTGTAGAATGAAAGTTTCATTAATCAAAGCATAAATTTAAGCTCCTCAAATCCAACTTTTCTTTGTGCTGTTTCTGCTCTTATGAATGACTGCATTTTCTCTCCTTTTTTTTTTGAGGAGCTCTTTTGTCCCTCAAAATAGCACTTATAAAATGAAACAGTTTTAAAATACATTCTAGTTACTCATGTGCCAATAATCATGCAATTTTTCTGAATTATTTCTCAACATATTTCATCATTAAAGCATCTGCTTTGTCATTGTCTTCTGCTTGGTCAATTGTCACATAACTAATGATGAGACTATAGCATCGCTTTATAGAAAGTGTGTGTCCCTTGAAATCACTAACATGGTGATCCAACATTTATGGTATAATAAAATCAAATATTGTAAACACCCCCCCCAAAAAAAAGGCTTCATTGTTAAGAATATAACAAAATCTGTATTGCTTTAGTCCAAACCAGGATCTCCTCAGAGATAATCCTATAAGTGGAGACTGATTTTAACCATATCCATCCATGAGCTAAGGATACCAACCTGATTGGGAATTGTCTGAATAGAAAAATCCTCAAGTTTACTCAATATTCATCTTTCAGGGATAATGGTGAGGAAACGTGACTTAACTTGACTCTAAAAAGACTTTTCTGAAACCACACCTAGCTTCCTGCGGTGTCTATAAAAAGAGAGTCTAATAAGGTAGCCCTGGGATAATTTAGTAGTTAATGGAACTAAAGAGTTTCAATCAATTATAGATCTACATCAGGAAGAGTGACCCAGTAAGGCATTTCAAAACAAATGGCATTCAAATAGCTGCAGCAATTTAACAAACCACGTATTTTTAAAACTATTGTAAGAAAAGTAGATCATTTCTGTGATTGACCCCAGGGCCTAATGAACTATGTGGATATTAAGGCCTGCCTCCAGGTGGGGTATTGCTATCAATTATTCATTGCTGTTGATTTGGCCCATGGATCTCCAGAAGTCACTTTAAACATATCTTGAGTGATAGTGCCTTCTGTCATTCATCATTACCACTACATACATACGACTGAATTCTTACCAAGTCCATGAGCAGTACTGTGCATGGCTTGCCATTAGTTGCTTCTACCTAGTCATTTCCAAAATGAAACAAAACCTCATTGAATGACAATGCTTCCAAGAAGGGACAAACATTTGAGTTTAATTTCAATGCAGATGCTACATTTCCTACACTAACTTCCGAGTGTCCTCATTTTGCTATATGACAATAACAAATATTTTCTCTTTTACAAGATTGAACTCCATCTATAAATGAACAAAAATGAGGGAAAGCTCATTAGCAAATATTATTTAAAATACTTATTTTATACAAGATGTTTTCTACAAATTTACAGTCACTAGGAAGAAGATAGATTCAACATCAATATATTCAGTTGTATGTTGAGCTTTAAGAACCATTTTTAATTTTAATATTATTTTACACAATGTGTAGACAGTTCCCTATTCGCTGCATTTAGAAGCATATACAATATAAATATGTTAATTCTCTAAGTAATTTTTATAATTATTATGTAATTCTATCCTATCCTTAAACATTTAAAATAAACCCTTTATGTGCAAAAAAAAATGTAGTTTTAATTGCACAGGGGAAAAAATACAAAACAAAATAAACAAAAAATGAAAACTAAGAAACTGAAAAATAAAATGTTGTTTCACATTAAATATTGGGTACAAGTCAAGGAATTCTACTACCACAAAACTGCCTCTGTCTTTGATTCCCATTGGTTTTAGTGATAACTTTTTACTTCTTTTTTAATGTCTTTCTATGCTGTGGGGAGAAAGATGAGTCAGAAAAAGAAAACATTGGAAATTTTTTTTAAAAAAATTATAGAATATACACATTTGAAAGTTTATACAAGCAGCTGGGGATATAGCTCAGTTGGTAGTGTGCTTGCCTTGCATGCACAAAGCCCTGGGTTCAATCCCCAGCACCAAAAAAAGTTTATACAAAACACCAATCTCTTAAACTTTCAAAGGTTTAATGTTCCCTAGTAATAAATAACATTTATCAAAATGAGTATACTAGGTGTCAGTTAACTTCTAATATTGATGCTTTATTGTGATCTGAGAAAACTTCTGAAGGTCCCATCCATAATTAAGAGGCCAACATTGGAACTACTACTTGAACACATTCACTAAAATGTTCTGTAAGGGTTAATAATGCTCCCTGAAACCCAATGTGCCTTCAGAATACCTTTGTACATAAGCAGAATCCTATTCCGTGTTAAAAGAGTTAGTTTCATGTCATTTCCTTAATAAAATTGGGCAGATTTTTTTTTTTTTTTTTTAAGATGAGGAACTGAGACTAAAAGGAGTTTTTATTCTTAGACACATGGCAACTTTCCTGGTAGAGCCGATGGGAACATAGTGTTTACAATCAACCTGATTCTACAAGTAATAGTTAATAACTCTTAGGAGAAATGTACATTGAAGTTCCAGACAATTTTTGTTGTTAACATATTTTGTGTTTCATGGCTTTAACAGTGGTGGCTTGTAGAATGACAGATTTAATCCCTTTCTTCTATTTTTCTGTGATTTTAAAAGTAATCCTTCACGATAGGTTATTCAATTCAGCTACTTTCAGTGAATTTAAATATCCTTGAGGAGGAAAGCATCTAATTTAAGTGAAGTTACAGAAAAATTAGCAGAGTCAGAATTAAAATAAGAAAATACCAACTTAAGGACTGGAGTATTTTCCTTAATGTGAGAATCAAGAACATTAGGCACAAAGGTCCATATTTGCTATGCTCAACAAAATACAAAAAAGCTTAATGTATGTCTGTGATTAATTGTAACAAGAAGCAGCCTTTATCAATCTCTGGCAATGCATTTCACTGCTAAGGTGCCATTCTGAAAAACGTTCAGTAACAGCAGCAATAATACTGAAGAAGGTTCCAAATGGAGTTTCATCTTTAGAAAAGTCAACTCTGGTACCTCATTAATGTTTTACTCCAAAGAAAATTCTGAAACTGCAGTTGGCAGAATTTGAAAAATGCTGGAGTTGCACTTTAAAAGTGTGGTTTTTAAAACCACCGCATAAATACAGATCAACTTTATATTCATCCTCTCCCATTTACTAACTACACAGAAAAGGAGTGTTTAAAAGCCCAACAATTCTCATATTGCAGTTGTGGATACTACATTTCTCCAAGGGTAAACAAATAATTAAGGTAATTATTGTTCAGGTCCTCTGGCAGCAAAGTATGTTTATTTTAAGCGATGGATATTCAAAAGGATGTTTGAAAATGCATGGCTTTACCTGAACCACAGTTTCATAAGGAAAGAAAAAAATATATATCTGCAGCAAGATTTTTACAAGCCTGCAGCAACCTTTCATGCCCATGTAAATAGTTTCACCACTAAAGAGCTGAGTCATTGCTTTTTCCAACAATCGTTTCTCACTAAGCAAAGGAAAAAAAAAATTTTTTTTTCTTGCAGAAGCTTATACACCTAGGCCATTAATTAGTGTGTCTATTGGTGGCATTGGAGACTCTACCAGGTCAAATATACTACACTGGGGGTGGGGTATCAAGTTAACCCAAGTGAAGCCCCCTATGAGTTGCAGAATGCCAGCAACACCCCCAGCCCTTTTTTTGGATTGCAGAATGAGGAATTTGAAGGACTATTAAACACTCTGTAAAATGCTCACAACAGATCAGCATAAAGCCATATAGTGCAGGTGTTTCTGTAATTGGAAAAATGCTCTGTGTTCAATGGCCCCTCAAATTCACCCTCTTCTCAAGCACTCCTTGGGGTTTTACAAAGCAGTTCAGGAAACCTAACTGCTGACTGGACTTTTCTGAAAACTTAGGCCTCCACATTTTGTGTAAAGACAAGAGATGGTTTTTGTTTTTCCACCAACTTTTAGTTAAGGAGCTGGCTTTTCTGTCAAGAAGATAGGCAGCAATTGCTCCTTGTAAAAGTCTGTTTGAAATCAAGAACACCAAATGCAGATGCATGAAAAATTCATACATGGGAATTGAGAAATATGTTGCATGCATAACATTAAAAACATGGCAAAATATTTCTGGATCCTGACATCTATACATACATGGAGGGCAACCCATTCCAATTTGGATCCCATTCTTGTGGTTGTACCTTATGTGGAGTTACATTGGTCATGTATTCATATATGAGCATAGGAAAGATTATCCAGTTCACTCTACTGTCTGGTAGGGTAGGGAGGTGAAGTATAGGACTGGGGATGGGAATAGGATGGAAATTAGAATGAATTGGACATAATTTCTGTAATTTTTAAAAATGTGCTGATAGAGCTGAAAGAATATACTTTGGGCATTCAGCAGGCACAATGTTTGCTGTTTTGTATGGCACGTAACACCTTTGTTTGGCAGTCCCTGCTCTCTGATTCCCATGAGGAGCATCTATTAATCAAGTGTTAGTGAAATCTGCAAATGTTGCATTGCTAAAAGTTCCCCCCTTTCCCAGTTACAAGTGAGGTGACTATAAAGCAAGACATTTTCTTGAGCAGCTCTGTGAACCCCTTGTCTACCTGAGGATGGTAGACCTCATGGTTGTGAGAAGAGGTACTACTACAGAAATGGTACTCCTACAGAATGGTCTCCAATTATGGAAAAGCTGCTCACCAAAAGGACCATTTGTTTTAAGTTCAGGATCATATTACATAATAAAAAGTACAGATCAAAGACTCCAGATAATACTAAATGGGATAGGAAAGCTGCATTGCAAACCTTTCCTACTTTCTTTTCTATATGTTAGAGAACAAAATCTAAGACCATACTTCTGATTTGCAATATAAATAATCAAATATCAACAGTGGAATAATTGGAAGTTAGTTTAACTAAGCAAAATAAAAATGAATTTTCTTTTTACATTATCACTTATATAATCTGAGTGTTTCAAAGAAGATGGAAAATTAGAGCAATTCCACTCAATGGAACAAAAAAATAGGCAAGAGTTCTCTTTTAAATCACTAAATATGAGAAACATGGTAAAGAAGATTAATAATATGTTTGATGTTGATAATGAAGGCTTTCTCCAGAAATGCCATCTTGTTGTCTTTATGGAGCATTATGATATTACTGAAAACTCTCCTTTTATTTCATGTATCACTAGTCTATGCTGTGAAAATTCAATTTAAATGCCTGAAATATGTAAAACTGACAGTAGTCATTGTAAGAGTTTATCTGGTCACTTTTTTATATATATTTTCAGTATCTCAGTGTACTGATCACTTTTAGTTTTATGGTTAACATATACATTATATATACTTTTCCATATGAATCTTACTTTTCATGAAGATGACACTTCCAAAATATAGTTATAAATATACGAGGGTATTTTGTACTATGTTCATTTGTTCTAACTCTCATCAGTCTAAATATTTCAGTTCCTATAAATTGAAGGTATATTTTTGAATATGGTCCATATTATTTAAAGGACAAAATATTTATTTTATTGTTATTAATTCCATAGTTTTATTTTGTATTAATTTGTTACTGCCATTTTTTTGTAACTAGAAAGTGTATCTTATTTTCACTTGATAAATTAGAGCTTTATCTGAATTTATGTGCTGAGTAATAATTAAACAAACTAGGATATACACATGAGCAAGATAAATATTTCATTATGCGTAAGAAAATGTGTAGCACCAATGATAATACTACAGTGAATGCTAAAATACATGACTTTAAAAGGATGATAAAATTTAAAACAATTGATCTTCCTATCATAATGATTTTTATAATTAATAATTATAGTAAGATTTTTAAAAGGAAAAATTAAAGTATGAAGAGTTTTCTTATGTTATACTTACAATTCAGATATGATTCATTTGGCACAATGGTTGGACTTTTGCATAGTTGTTTCTTTTATTTTTTTCTTTAATAATTCATAAATTATATATAATAAGGGAATATGATGAGCAAAGATTGCTAATTAAAGGAATCCAATAATTAATATTTTATTAATACAAAGCAAGTTTTCTTTTTAAACATGGGATATTGCTTGAAAAATTAATTTTAATGTTAATTGCATCACATAAAAGCATTTTTTAGATACAGTCATGTGTCACACAGTTGGTCAAAAACAGACTGCATTTTGGATGGTGGTCCAATAAGATTCTATCATCTAGTAACAGTGGTCACAGCCATCATTTACAGTAATGAAATCAACAATCCATTTCTCAAAATGCAAACACTATTGACAAATGCATAACTGTATTTGAGTGGTTTGTATTATTCTGAAACCTCTGCAACATGATACATAGGATACTGGTCAGTTAAAATATATCACAGTAAAAATTTCTCTAAGTTCTTTATGACCCAAGAGAGATATTCACTACGTGGTGCTGGTGCTGATGCATTCATATTTTACAAGCAGTTTTAACTAACTTTTAGTTGTTGGTACTAAAAGCAAGATTTTGAAAAATAAATAGAGATTATAAGAATTGCATACATAAACACATAATTTAAAAAGCTGAAAATAAGAGAAAGTTCAAGTAACCTAGAGGATTGAAGAAAGCCCTTTAATAATTAAATTATTTCTATTTATTTTTAATTTCAAAAATGTATATCTCATCATATGTACACATATGCAAATAGAGAAATATATATTATATACCATAAATGTGTTAATTAATTGAGAAATCATTCTCATTTTGTATGTAAGGAGAAATAGATAAAAATATCTATTTTTTATCTTGTCTATCTTATTTAATATCATTTTTATTATTGTTGTGAGACTTGTTGAAATTTTATTGCAATATGCATACTGTTACTTTTTTAAAAAAATACAAACAGACATAAAGACACAGAGAGGTTATCACTCTAACATGATGGTGGAATAAATAAATGGGACTAAAAATATTTGATTCTTCTAAAGTAAGTCAGGAAAGTAGGAACAGAACAAAAGAAAATGGGGAAGAGAACATATACTAAGATGGAAGACTTAAACCAGTAGGAATCATTTTTTTTTTTTTTGCATAAACTAAAGTACACCGAGCACATAGCTAAAAAGAATAAATAGTTATGATAAATAGAAAAATTACTTCATAGGTTGCTTTATTTGAAAAAAACACTTGGTTCAGCAATATGCTATTTAAAGTAGAACACTGTAAAAAGACAAGTGGAATGTACATAGGAAAGAAAATGTAGATCAATAAATTATTAAACATAAGAAAATTGTATAACTTTATTACTATTTTTTAAAGTAGACTTCAAGTCAGTCAGATAACCCAAAATGAAGATAAAAATCTCAAGATCATTAGAGTTTAATTCAACAGGAAGCCATTAACAATCTTAAAGACATCTGAAAACAGTCAGATTTTCAGTACTATAAACAAGTAGTAAGATAATAAGGGTAGTTTTACTTGATGAAGCAGTTAAAATCACTAATTTTATTGAATTTCAACCCTTCAGTACATGACATTTTTACATAATTTCATTTTTACTTGTAACAACTTAAAATTTCAATTTATTGTTGAAGTATACTCTTAGTAGATTAAACACACACACACACATGAACAGAATGGATCTTATGGGACCCTCTTCTGTAAACTATAAAAGAATAAGTGAATTCTAACACCAAAAATGTTGAGAATTTGTTAGTTTAATCTAAATTAGATGCAGTGTAGGCAATTTTTAAATTCTGTTTTCATCTATTTAGATTTCTGTAATAATGTCTGCATAATTTTTTCAAAATTGTTTTTTGGCTCACTAATTCTCCCTTTAGTTGTATCTAATTTGCACTTTAATGTTTACATTGGGTTTGAAATGTCAATCCCTTCTTCTTATGAAGACATTTTAGATTTTATGTCTGATAAAGTCTTTAGTTTAATAAGTCTGATTGGTCTTAATTCATCAAATATCTGTTCAAACTTGATTTTTTGGATCCCTGGCATCTGAGATTGAGAATTCTATTCATTAAAAAGGATATTTCTTTCCTCCTCTGAAGGAACCCTGAGGTGTTGACCACCTCGAATCTCTTTAGTTAATATTTATGAGTGAGATCCCCCTGATAAACTCAAACCCCACACCATATGAGAAAGGACCTACCAATCTCAGAAGAAAATTGAATGTCATTTTTTTTTTCCTTACAAGAAATCTACATAGATGAACTGTTTTCTATGTGGATTCCATTTATTCCCAGGAGAAAAGTTCTCAGCCTAAAACATTTATGGAGGTTATGGTACCTCAAGTGTCTTATATTTATGCAATGTCAGACTTTTTCATTTTTCTTTTTTGTGGTGCTGGGGATCTACCCAGGGCCTCATTCTACTACTGAGCTACAGCCCAGCCCAAGCATTCTCAGATTTATATTCTCCTTTCTACCAGGCCCAGGTTCCAGTGCTCCATTTTCCTTGAAGCTTCTAATTCCTGCCCAGAATCATTTGCATCCAAGAAAGTCCCAGTTTCCATCTTTATTTCCATATTTATTTACCACTCTGGTATCAGCTTACTTTTGGGGGGTATGGAGACCCATAGGGCTCTCCATTACCTTCTTGTAAACCCAGAGAAGCATTTAAAAGTTTATGGTTGTAATTTATCCAGAAAGGGATTTCAGAATATTTATTCTGCCATTCAAGTTGAAATTTAAACCTATATTCCATGCATTTTATTTTTTCCTTAAATAATATCTTAATATCGAAAGGCACACATACAATGATAAAACTTGCCCTCTAATTCATGGAACATATACCTACTTTTGCAAGCATTTAATAAAAAAAAGATATGAATTACCCAAAATTATCTTGTTTATAAAATTATTTAGTAGAATCAGGCAAACTTGGAAGCTGCTTGGTTTCAGTGAATGAGCAAAAAATGGAAAAGTACTGCTTCAGGAATTTGGGCTCCAGGAATTATGGCTTACTGTGTACCTGCTTTGCAGAAAAAGTAAATGTATACAGCTGTGAAGTAAACCACTATAATTTTCAAAACTCCTTCATTTTCTGAAGTATTCTATTTCTTGGGCTTTACTTTGCTCTGAATCATATGGCTCATCAGAACAAAACAAACACTCAGTCTCTCCTCTCCCCTATTTTAAACTATGTGATTTGTTGGAAATTACAGTGCTGACAAGCCTGATAGGATTAGAATGCTGACACATGGATAATCCAACTGTTTCTTTTCGCCCATTCAGCTCATGCGGTTTGGTGTAAACATTGTAATATCACCTACCTCCTTCTGCATGCCCATTAAAAAATGCAAATAAATCCTGGCTTGCTGTGACTTTAATGGTTATGGCGTCTGTGTTTTGTACTATCTTAGCACTGTTATATTTCCATTCAAAGCATGACCGGCTGAAAATGCTAACTTTCTTGAATGCAACTTTTTTTTTTTTCCTGTGCACAATTATGGAGGGGGTTCATCTGGTTTCAGTCAATGAGCATTGCCCATCTACTACATTCTTTGATTATACGATTTGTACAGAAGGAGCAAATGAGGTAATTTGAAGTCAGTATCCATTTTAAAATACTAGTTGCATAAAGAAACCTGGAAGTTTGAGGTTTCCTTGTAACACTTATATTTCCAATGTGATTGGAAGAGACTGAAAAAATAGAGCTTTTTGACAATACAAATAATAGAATAGACAAAATATGCAGAATAATGTGCCCCAGATAAAGAAAAAAGATTTATTCCATCAGTTAAATATTTAGATTTCATAAATATGCAGACAGCTCAAAGATATTTTTCAAAGTAGGACATATGTTACACTACATGATTGTTTGACTAGAAAGTTGGGTCTGCTGAATGTTGTATTTTCATGTTTGCACAGGACAGAAGAATCCTTCACACTAGAATAAATCACAGAAGAAGCCACTTCTGCTTTTCCATGGATTTCTAAGCTAGCTTTGGTACAGAGGCCTTTGGGGATCTTTAGCACCTTTTTTGTGGACTCAGCAATGCATTTAAATGTTTATGATTGTAACTGATCCAGCATCTGGGTGTTTTATGGCTGAAAGACATTGCAGAATCAGTGTTCCTTCACTCTGATGGAAATGTAGTTGGGACCACACTGGGTGCAGGTAATTTTCTGAATTGATTTCTTAAGTGTAATTTAAGGGCACACATGCAGTGGGGAAACTATGCATGTTATATTGATCTGTTTGCAGGACTTAGGGTTTGGTCCTTGTATGACAGATAAGCATTATATGGAGCAAATATTCTGCAGTATTCTAATGATTCTCCAGTACCAGTCAGGAAGGCATGCTCTGATGGCTTTGTCATGGACTGAACATTGCCCCTCACCCAGGCACATGTTAAAGCCCTAATTCTCCCTGAAACCATATATAAAAATAGGCTTTTAGGGAAGTGATTAGTTTAAATGAGATCATAATTCAATAGGACAAATGTCCTTATAGAAAAGGGAGTGACACCAGAAATCAGTGTGAATGCAGAGAAAATGTCACGTGAGGATGCATTTAAGAGAGCAGCCATCTGCAAGCCAAGGCGAGATTCCTCAGTAGAAATCAATTTTTCATGAACCTTAATCTTAGACTTTTAGCTTCCAGAGCTTGAGAAAATAATTTCCATTGATTAAGCCACCAGTCTGTGGTATTTTGTTTTACCAGTCTTTGTCAACAATAAAGGGATGCTCCAAAATACTTAATTGTAGTGCACAAGGATATTTTCTAATTATTTATCTGTTTCTCAACGTGTAGGAATGAATAACATACAAGTTCAGATAATTTGCTCCTTTGCTAAATGATACACTAATAATAATGACCACAGTAATATCTCTATATAATAAGTATTCAATAATACAGTATAATTGTATAAGGTTTGAACTAATATTACAAGAACCACCATTTAATCTTATTTCTTCTTCATCATAACCTGTACTCATTTCATGCATTTCTTACTATCATTAGAAACATTATCTTCATTTGATGATGAACAAATTTAAGTTCAGAGATATTAACTAAGCTGCAAATGGTCATAAAGTTAATAAATACCGCAGGAATACAGCATATTCTCAGGGACCATCTGGGAGTAACTCCCAGGGGAATATCAACCATCACCTATTTCAAGAAAGAATAAAATTATGAGTTTTGCATAATTTGATTTTTTAAAAAAATTCCATGGTTTTCATGGACTTGGTCCAAACCTGTATGTGGCAGATGAGTAAGCTAAGTGTCCTGTTTTAAAGAAATATATTTAAAATTAGACATCTAGTGAGAAATAAAGTGAGAACTGAAATCTACTTTGACTAAAAAGTTATCAAAACCTTTTTCCTCTCCTCTACACTGTGAAAGTAAAACAGTTTTAAAAATACCATTCAAATAAAACAAAAATCATACATGCTACTGAAAAAATGTGAGATCCAATCAAAACAAAAATCAGAACAAAAGTCAAATGACAATAATACTAATTTGTGATTCATCTTATTTCCAATTCTGATAAAATTAAAGTTCATACAATGATAATAAGAACATTTACATTTTTGAACAATATTAGTACCATCTGTGCTTACATTAAAATCAACTTAAGTCACTGAAGAAAGGATGTTGATAAGAATGTGACGACATAAAAACAAATTTGAAAACAAAATCTTAAAAAAAAAACTTTCCCATGTACCTCAAAAAATACTGGGAGATATTAGTTATTAAATATAGATTTTAAAATTGCATTTTAAGTTTTCATTTGAAATTTTAAACCTCTTCATATGCCCTAAACATCAGAGAATTTAGAATTGGAGGCATCAAATAATAAGTTTAGTTATTAAGGAATTCCTGAATTATGAATTGTTTTTCTGATTTGCTTTTGCAGTTGTCTCCTTTGTTCTTGATCCACATTATTTGATACTCAAAATGTTTAGAAAGAAAAATCATATAACATCAGTATAGTCTGAATCTTCAAGTAAAAAAAAAGTCCCATGGTTCATCCTAAATAAAATCTTGATGCTCAACTTATTTAAAAAGATAAAATCTTCATCTTATCTGGAAAGAAAATAAAATCTCTACAGAAATAGACTGTGCTTTTTTTGGTCATAGAAAAAGTCTCCTTATATGTCATGGTTCTCATAACACAGAAAGTTTTCTATGTATGTGTGGGAATGAATAACATACAAGTTCAGATAATTTGCTCCTTTGCTAAATGATAGTAGATACAAAATGATTCCTATAATATGTGGTACTCAATACACATTTGTGATGATGAATAAGGATGCTAGTGGAGTTACCACTAATAATAATGACCACAGTAATATCTAAGGTAATGACAAGTCTTATTAGACAAATATTAAGTTGGCAAATTCTACTCCCAGGGTCACTCTAACTGGAATGTTATGTGGAATTCATTATGTAGCTATCTGAAAGATATGAAGGAGAAGCATTTGAATTTACCTATTTTTAAACACATCAAATGGAGTCAAGTAATTGAAGTTTTGTAAATATACTTAAAATCCAATTTCAAGTCATATTGTTTTTGTACGGTACACTTTGCATAATATACAAAGAAGGTGCCTATACTATTGTACTTATGCAATATAATACATATCCCATTAGGAGTTAATCACTTTCTAACACATTTCCAAGGATAATGTAAAAATAACATCAGTATAGTGTTGAAACATACTTAGAAAATATGTTATATAGACAAAAGAATTATATTTCGAATTTTTTGGTCTATATGTTTTTACTTCACTTAGAAATTTGTATATTGATGTTGATAACAGCAACTAGCTGAAGCAGAAAAATATGTACTTTGGATTTATGCTTTGTATATTCAAATGTTACTATTACTAAAATTGATTATCACAAAATTTGGTAGTATTATTCATTATGAAAGGCATCTAACATTTTCAGATAGCAAATGGCCCATTCAGCTTACTAAAATTAGAACACAACAAATGGCTAGCTTATGTATAATCATCATCTTAAGGATTTAAGAATTGGCTACCTATCATCAATGGCTAAGTGTTATCTTCTCTAAAATTTAATCGAAAATTTAACTATATTAAGGATTATAGCCCTCAATCTTGTCAATAGTCTGCACATCAAAGTCAAGAGAAGCAGATTTGACTAACATTTCAGAATTTAGTATTTTAATAAGCAATGGATTATGAGCATTGAAAAACTGTGAATTCCTATAATTGGTTTTTTTTCATTCCAAGTGCTTTTGAATTCAAAAATAACATATAACTGATTGGCTTTATGTAAAGTGATTTTTTTCCCTAAAGAAACCAAAGGAAAATTCTATGGACATAATTTAAATTGCACTTATTAACACCACTATATACTATAAAAAATTCAATGAGTATTGATTTCAGAAAACCTTTCATCTCAGAGATGAGACACATTGTAGCAAAGTTGCAATTCTTGGGAAATGCAGGGTCCAGGAGGCAGAAGGGTAGTAGATTAATGGATATTAAACTTTGTTTGTTTGTTTAAAGGAGTTAATACCTTTCCCATAAAGCTATTGTATAAAGAAAGATATGTAAATGCACAGTATTCTATGATCATCTGTCAGTCACTGAAAATAGATTTTTAAATTAGTTCATAAACAACTGATTTATGAATGTTAGTTTTTGAGAAAGATTTCATCTGCAAAAGTAAAATATTTAGAGAAAAAAAGTGGAGTTTTTAAAAAGAACATATTTAAATACTGAGTAGATTTAGCTCTATATGAATATCTACTTAGATAGATTTAGAAGTCACTATCAGAGAATGACATGGAAAAAGAATTATCTGAGGCTGAAAATTCTATGTATATATTCTGACTTGAATTTTCAAATAATTCTGTTTATATAATTCTTCTTGGAATTCCAAATTGTCAGTTCTTTTGAGTAAAGTAGAATTGTGTTTGGAAAATTACTCAGTGATGAGCTTGGGTACAACTATGCTGTATATGACCTTGTGCAATTGTGCCTTAAGTAATTCTCTATATGTTAGATTATTTTTTTTTCCACCTGGGGATGGAAGGCCAGTCATAAAATATCAGATCATCAACAATGAAAATCAACAGATCCCATTAACTCGACCATTAACTCATCATCCATATCTTATCTCATTCAATTTCTCCCCCTTTCCCAAGTGCTAGTTGTAATTTTTGCTAACAGGATTCCATCATTTATACTCCACCCCAGCACACTAACTCACATACTAAGAGTGACTGCAGGATGTTGAAGTCAGAAATGATGTTTGCTTTTACTATTTCAACCCACTTCCTTTCACAGCTTGGTCATTTCTAATTCCTGCATGGTATGTTCACAAGTGTGTCCATTCGTGATCCTCAACCTAATATTCTCTAAGCTGGTGTTTTTCAAATCTGTCTCATCAATAACTGTGAAATTACAAATTGGCTAGATTTGGGGAAAGGCTCAAAAAATGATTGTGAAAACATACCATAACCAAGCAATTGTGGAAACACTAACTACCTGTATGCTGTCTCTTTGCTGGTCAGAAAGGGAAGCCTAAGGATTATGGGACACGAATGCCATGTGGATCACGTCGCCTGGGGCAGACTGGAGCCTATCTGACAAACAATTAAAATAAATCTCTTCCATTACTATGCCTAGTCTGGGTATATTATCTTTAGTCATGGGTATAATAAAATTTCCCAGAATGTGTTAGAGACAAATGGGGAGAACCACCCTGTGGCATGCTAAGCATCTCAGGGATCATGAATTAATGCTGGATAGAGCAATCAAGCTGGCAAACACCCACAACAGCCTTCATTTTCTACTTAGAATTCTGTGTGGGTGGGCAGGTCAATCATTGCCATTTAAATCCTCACACCTGTGCATCTTCACAGTTTGGATCAATGACAAATTTAAAAACAAAAGAAAACAAGCTTTACCTCCAGAAAAACACAACCCTTGAAATGATGAGTGACAAATCCTACAAAGGCAAGTGCTGTCTTGTGGTGGTGTTTTTTGTTTTTTTTTTTAAAGAGAGATTCGTGTTTACTGTAGGCAAGCACACATGTCTTCGCATACTGATGAATTCTCAGGTGCAGTGTCATTGAACTTGAGAAAGCAAAGCTTGCAAAATGGAGGAAAGCAGTTAAGTAAAACTGTTTCAGATTGCAACCACCTGCTCTCAGCCTGGATCCGTGAGTGCTGGGAGTGCATTGCCAAGTTCTTAGAAACCAGATCGACCACCACTCTGACTCTCACAGAATATCGATGAGTGAAATTGTTCTTGAATTAACCCGAATTTCACTATCAATAGCTCTCATGAGAGTAAGACTGAAGTGACAGTCTATTTTAAAAGTCAAGATTGGGGCAGAGGACAGGCAGCATCGGTGGAAGCACTCAGACAATAGCTAAGCCATCATAAGTTAATACCTTAAGAAAAATATACTGAAAATATTTTATCCATGTATTACATATGATTCGGACTGTAAACTCCATGAAGGTGATATGTTTTCTGTTTCATTCACTGCATTAACAGAATACAGAAAATGCCTTGCTTGTGGGAAATACTTAGTAAGTCAATGTATTCTGAGCATAAATGATTATTTTCAAATATTTTTTCTTCTAATCATATTAATGAACATTTTCATAGCTTTGTACTCAGTAGCCCATGAAGATCAAAATAATCCCTCCTACCATGCACCAACTACTTTCACAAGTAAAAAATCATTTAATGTTCATGCAAGTTTATCACACCAATTCCATTTTCTTACTTTGCAAATAAATTGAGTAAGATTAAAAAGTTCAAAGACTCCTCATCAAAGGTGGCTTAGCTAGTAAACACTGGACTTGGATTTTGAAACAGTAGCTGGGGTTGATATGATTTAGCCATCTTATATATTGTGGCTGCTATTTTTGGGTCAACTGCATTTTGTTCATCTTTTCAACTGAAGGAGCTTGTCTACAAATACGTTTATCTAGTGTGAGTATTTTTCTATTCTATACTAGTGATCTGTTCATTTATCCTGAATACACACTTTCACAAAGAATAGCAATGTGCTCCCGACTCCAGAGCCGTCACCAAAGGAACTCAAAGAGCCCCTCAGGAGCAAAAGGGACAAGTCCCAAAGATGATCTCTCTCTGACATGTGAAAATAAAGGGTGGTCCTTGAGACAACAGAAATATTTCCTGACACCTAGGAAAGCAAAAACAAAGTCAAAGAAGAATCATACACAATTAACCATTACAGAAGTTCATGGATTCTAGGAAAACCTTACTTGTGGGGGAAAAGTTTGGTAAAAATTTTCCCATAGGTACCTAAACTTCAATTTATAAATGAAGGCAATGAGGTTGAAAATAAAGCCTTCCTCCCCTGTTCCACTGCAAAAGAGAGAAAAATTAGTTCTAGAAGTCACTTCTTAGTCTATGTGCAAGGCACAGCAGCAGAGTACATGTGTGATGATGAAAAGTGTTTTTTTCAGGTTGACTTGATTCTACTTTTGTCTCAAGAAAAATGCAGCAAGGGTCCATGTTGTTTTATTTACGTAACACTTTACATGTACAAATGTTGTTTCATCATAAAGGCATGAATACTAATGAAAATATTTTAATCCAGATTTTACTTTTGCTGGTTGGAATTGGTTCCACTTCTAGAAAACATACTCTCAATTATAAGATAGAAATTACAATTTAAAATAGTTTTTAGCTTTACATACCTATACTGGAGGGTGTACATGGGCTTCTAATGAAATTCACTTTCAATTACACATCATTTTATGTGCTTTATCTGGAGCTTCTTCCCATCTCCCAAATATTCAAATGATTCTACCACGTTTGCTGGCATCACAATTGTATGGAGGGCTTGTTCAAATGTGGACTGCTGGGTCACCCCTAGAGCCTCTGATTCAGTAGCCATGGCTGGGCTCCAGAGATTTCAGTTCTAACATATTCACAGGTGAGGACACTGCTAATATTCTGGAAATTAAACTTTTCCAAGCCACTGGCTGAGATTACATCTAATTATGTGTGTGCTCCTATAAGCATTATACTTTTTTAAAATCTGCTTTTCTTATTTACCATAATTTCCCTTCGGTTTTTCTGAGCACTAGATTTGGCTGCATAGTCCAAAATCAATGGCCATTTTTTTTTTCCAATTTGGAGATACTATTTATTGTTACTACTCCCTGGAGTGTATAACCAGAGAAATTTGTATAATTCATTGTGTAAATGAAGGAACTTTTAAAAGTCTTAAAACATATCTGTTTTGGGAAAAAAAGGTTAAACATAGACAAATGGGGAGAATAAGTAATATTTGCTTACAACTATCACCCAGCTTCTGCAGTTATCAGACTACATAGGCTCCTTGACTATCAGACTACAGAGGTTACATCCTCATAAACTCATACAAATTGAAATACTATTAATTTGAAGTGCATTTAAGACACCCAACATGCACAACTCAGCAACACAGAGCCTTGCTGGCTATTGAAGTTTCACCCTTGTGATGGTGTGGCCCACTGTGAACTGGGTATCACTGGCATTGTCCAGTATGACAAGAGAGTGTCCTACTACATATTGATAGCCTGAGAAAAGATAAAAATTCAAAGTGACATATCTGCTGAAGGTGTATCACTTTTGCATCATCCCCCCCAATTTTAAATCAAACTATTGTATATAGCCAAACTTGTATAGCCAGTCTCTCCTTTCTCCTGCTCTATGCATGTCTGAAAACACATACCCAGCATTATCTAACTTCATTTGTAAATATTACAGTATATATCTATAAATTCTTCAATATAATTAAATGTGAAGGCATTTCTTATATATTCCATACTTAAGGTTATTTGAATCGGAAACTAAATGATATTAATATGTGGCAACCTGTGGGTAATTTTCTTTAAGTCTCTTTTTACTTTAGGTTACCCTACATTTTTTTTCCTTTTCCCATGTGATTCTGTTTCTGTTTTTGCTTTTGTCTTATAGAATTTTCATCAAATGGAGTTTCTAGACTTTATTCTAGCATCTTGGATCATAATCTTTATTCCCTATTTCCTGCAAATTGTTATTAAAATCTAGAGTGTTGATTGAGGTTTGATATATTCAAAAGAAAGGTTCGTAGTTATTGTGAGTTTCCATTTTGATGAGCTCTCATCAGTCATTGGTGACTTCTGCCTAAACCATCTTATCATTATGTCTCGCAAAATGGCAACCCTCTAATTTCCATTAATCCTTTTATAGTTTATGAGAGTATATCTACAAAAGAAGAAACAACCCTTCATGGTCCATTTGATTACCCTGAAGAGTGGTTTATGCAGCAAAGGCAAGATTAGGTGCTTGAATGTTGCCAACTTGATTATTTGTGGAATGAAACAAGGAAGAATTAACTAGCCAGAGCAGAAGTATAAACTTGGTAAGTTCTGGGCAATCTAGGACATGTCCACTGTAAATCAGAGGTGATATTCCTTTCACACACTTAATCATCAACTCACTGTTACTTTATAAAATTTTTTTTAAATTCTTTTACATACAGTATATATATGGTGACCATAATAAATATTCAAGTGTAGCTATTACATAACCCCTGCCCTTCAGATATTTCTTTTTTTTTTCTTTTTTTTATTGGTTGTTCAAAACATTACAAAGCTCTTGAAGTATCATATTTCATACATTTGATTCAAGTGGGTTTTGAACTCCCAATTTTACCCCAAATACAGATTGCAGAATCACATCGGTTACACATCCACATTTTTACATAATGCCCTATTAGTAACTGTTGTATTCTGCTACCTTTCCTATCCTCCACTATCTCCCCTCCCCTCCCCTCCCATCTTCTCTCTCTACCCCATCTACTGTAATTCATTTCTCTCCTTGTTTATTTTCCCATTCTACTCACAACCTCTTATATGTAATTTTGTATAACCATGCGGGTCTCCCTCCATTACCATGCAATTTCCCTTTTCTCTCCCTTTCCCTCCCACCTCATGTATCTGTTTAATGTTAATCTTTTCTTCCTGCTCTTTCTCCCTGCTTTGTTCTTAGTTGCTCTCATTATATCAAAGAAGACATTTGGAATTTGCTTTTTAGGGATTGGCTAGCTTCACTAAGCATAATCTGCTCTAGTGCCATCCATTTCCCTGCAAATTCCATGATTTTGTCATTTTTTGGTGCTGTATAATACTCCATTGTGTATGAATGCCACATTTTTTTTAATCCATTCATCTATTGAAGGGCATCTGGGTTGGTTCCACAGTCTAGCGATTGTGAATTGTGCTGCTATGAACATTGATGTAGCAGTATCCCTGTAGTGCGCTCTTTTAAGGTCTTCAGGGAATAGTCCGAGAAGGGCAATAGCTGGGTCAAATGGTGGTTCCATTCCCAGCTTTCCAAGAAATCTCCATACTGCTTTCCAAATTGGCCGCACCAGTTTGCAGTCCCACCAGCAATGTACAAGAGTACCCTTTTCCCCACATCCTCTCCAGCACTTGTTGTTGTTTGACTTCATAATGGCTGACAATCTTACTGGAGTGAGATGGTATCTTAGGGTGGTTTTGATTTGCATTTCTCTGACTGCTAGTGATGGTGAGCATTTTTTCATGTACTTGTTGATTGATTGTATGTCCTCCTCTGAGAAGTGTCTGTTCAGGTCCTTGGCCCATTTGTTGATTGGGTTATTTGTTTTCTTATTGTTTAATTTTTTGAGTTCTTTGTATACTCTGGATATTAGGGCTCTATCTGAAGTGTGAGGAGTAAACATTTGTTCCCATGATGTAGGATCCCTATTTACCTCTCTTATTGTTTCTCTTGCTGAGAAAAAAACTTTTCAGTTTCAGTAAGTCCCATTTGTTGATTCTTGTTATTAACTTTTGTGCTATGGGTGTCCTATTAAGGAATTTGGAGCCTGACCCCACAATATGTAGATCGGAGCCAACTTTTTCTTCTATCAGACGCAGAGTCTCTGATTTGATATCTAGCTCCTTGATCCACTTTGAGTTAACTTTTGTGCATGGCGAGAGGAGGGGATTCAGTTTCATTTTGTTGCATATGGATTTCCAGTTTTCCCAATACCATTTGTTGAAGATGCTATCCTTCCTCCATTGCATGCTTTTAGCTCCTTTATCAAATATAAGATAGTTGTAGCTTTGTGGATTAGTCTCTGTGTCCTCTATTCTGTACCATTGTTCCACCCTCCTGTTTTGGTACCAGTACCATGCTGTTTTTGTTACTATAGCTCTGTAATATAGTTTTAAATCCGGTATCACTATACCACCTGATTCACACTTCCTGCTTAGAATTGCAGACTGAGTCAGGAGGATACTCCCAACTTAAACAGACCAATATCAATAGATGAAATCGAAGAAGCAATCAAAAGACTTCCAACCAAGAAAAGCCCAGGACCGGATGGGTATACAGCGGAGTTTTACAAAACCTTTAAGGAAGAATTAATACCAATACTTTTCAAGCTATTTCAGGAAATAGAAAAAGAGGGAGCTATGCCAAATTCATTCTATGAGGCCAACATCACCCTGATTCTGAAACCAGACAAAGACACCTCAAAGAAAGAAAATTACAGACCAATATCTCTGATGAACCTAGATGCAAAAATCCTCAATAAAATTCTGGCGAATCGGATACAAAGGCACATCAAAAAAATTGTGCACCATGATCAAGTAGGATTCATCCCTGGGATGCAAGGATGGTTCAATATACAGAAATCAATAAATGTTATTCACCACATCAATAGACTTAAAGATAAGAACCATATGATCATCTCAATAGACGCAGAAAAAGCATTCGACAAAGTACAGCATCCCTTTATGTTCAAAACATTAGAAAA
This sequence comes from Marmota monax, assembly GCF_021218885.2. Taxonomy (NCBI): domain Eukaryota; kingdom Metazoa; phylum Chordata; class Mammalia; order Rodentia; family Sciuridae; genus Marmota; species Marmota monax. The sequence goes on from NW_026693252.1 coordinate 27,364, forward strand.
ACTAGGGATAACAGGAACTTACCTCGACATTGTAAAAGCAATCTATGCTAAGCCTCAGGCTAGCATCATTCTCAATGGAGAAAAATTGAAGGCATTCCCCCTAAAATCTGGAACAAGACAGGGATGCCCTCTATCACCACTTCTATTCAATATAGTTCTCGAAACACTGGCCAGAGCAATTAGACAGATGAAAGAAATTAAAGGCATAAAAATAGGAAAGGAAGAACTTAAATTATCACTATTTGAGGATGACATGATTCTATACCTAGAAGACCCAAAAGGGTCTACAAAAAAACTACTAGAACTAATAAATGAATTCAGGAAAGTGGCAGGATATAAAATCAACACGCATAAATCAAAGGCATTTCTGTATATCAGCGACAAAACTTCTGAAACGGAAATGAGGAAAAACACTCCATTCACAATATCCTCAAAAAAAAAATAAAATACTTGGGAATCAACCTAACAAAAGAGGTGAAGGATTTATACAATGAAAACTACAAAACCCTAAAAAGAGAAGTAGAAGAAGATCTTAGAAGATGGAAAAATATACCCTGTTCATGGATAGGCAGAACTAACATCATCAAAATGGCGATATTACCAAAAGTTCTCTATAGGTTTAATGCAATGCCAATCAAAATCCCAAAGGCATTTCTTGTAGAAATAGATAAAGCAATCATGAAATTCATATGGAAAAATAAAAGACCCTTCAGATATTTCTGAGAGACTTACTAAGATAGAAGTATGAGTTACTTATTGGTGTCCAATTAGAGTATAAGAGCAACTTAGAATTTCAGGAGGCAGATAGTGTATGGAAAGTTGGAAGTACTGTAAATTTCTTGTCCATGTTGCATTTGTCAGAATTCTGTCACATGTTCCCCAGTCCCAATTGGGTTAGGATGGGAAATAATCTGTTTATTAAGAAGTAAATAATTATAGATTTAATTGTCCATTAGGCAAAATCCACAACTGAAACAGAATGAGTGCTCCCCCACTGAGTTACATCCCCAGTCCTTACTATTTCTTTCTAAAGTTAAATCATAAAGCCTCATTTTTAAAAGAGCTAGGGATATAGTAACATTTCAGGAATATAATCTTGATAATGTAGCAAGTCCATACATGAATTCAATTGAAAATTTTTGTGATTCATTTGATTATTAAGAGATGAGCTTAAAATAAAACAATATTTTTTTGTTAACTTGCAATTTCCCATGTTTCTATTTAACTTTGTTAGTGTGGTCACTTTCCTTTTTGTATGTCTGGTTTATGTTTTTAAATCAGAGGTGATATTCCTTTCACACCCTTAAAAATCAACTCACTAAATTTCAAATTACCATCTCTTTAAACATGTTTGAACTTCAGTCAGAGTAGCTTTTAGCTAGTACATCATTAGAATCACTAATGGACATGGTACCTTTCATTCCAGCTGACCTAGCTTAGTAGAGCATTTGTCTTGTTTAAAACTGGAGCTATATACGATAGTTATTAAAAGTGTGTTCTATGAACATGATTCACCTTCTTGTAAGGTTTATCAAGAAATCAGTAGATTTGATGTAATTCGTTGTCAGAGAAGAAGCAAAGAAAAGAAGAAGGGTGTGGATTGCTGAGTATGTCTCACTAGTAAAGACCTGTGGTCTACTCTCAAGATGATGATGGTCGACCAGCCACTACATTCCAGTTTGAAAATGGATTATTATAGGCCTGGGAATCTTTCTTAACTAAGTAGACTGATATTTAACTGTATGTGGGGATAGCAATAAATCATGCTAGATCAAGATGCCTACAAGTTCATAGCTAAGTAGGGATTGCAGTATTTTCTTTCATTTTAGACTAAACTCCCACTAGAGTATATGCAGTGTAATAGAAGTAGGCAACTTTGTCCATACACAAATTGCCTTGTATTTTACATCTAGTCTTTGAAACCACTGCTCAACATTTTCCTTCAAGTCCAATTCGTGAGCCTGACATTTATAAATTTAAGAGTCCAATTGCAGATCATTTTAAGCTGTATAGAATAGGCCAAATTGAGAATTCACAATGAATGTGGCACTGAGATCCACAGGATATATTTTTTCACATAGGAGAAAGTAAAACTAGGATTTTTGTCATTTGATTCAATAGGAAATAAAATATATGTTTGATTTGAAAATGCAAACTGATTTCAGTGAATATTCATTATTTCTTCCCATTAATAGAGACAACTTGGTTAGGTGATACGAGTCACTGGATTTGAAATGTTTTCTTTAAAAAATACCCACATGTAATTTGATACCTGGAAAATTTCAGAAAATTTATATTTAGAATAGTTTTGTTCACAGAGGGAGAAGGAAAACCAAGGTCATAATGAGGTAATTAATCAAATTATAAATCATAATGCTTTCAATTCCCCATATCCCCCAGTTCTTGTGGATGCAGACATTGTCTGAAAGGACTACAGAAAAATACTATCATTGTGTTTACAAAGGAGAAAAACATTATATAATTGCTTAAACGTTTGCAAAATCAACCCTAACATTCCAAAATAAATTGATAACATGGATTATATTTGATATAATGCCAGGAAAAAATTTAAATTATTAAACCCAATTTTGCTCTGAGGTCCTAAATTAGCCTATGACCAACTGTGAGGCCATCACATCTCTAGGGTAGAAGTATCTAAGGTAGAGTATATTTAGAATGCTCTAGATTACTCTCAAAACTATTTATTTGCCTTCTTTGCTTTCTTAATGAGAGTTTTATTTTAGAAGTATGGTAGTACAAGTAATTTTCACCAATTGTTTTACCAGATAATTCCTAATTCTACAAGGAGAGTGGGAGAGGCCAGTTTATCCTTAAGAACTGTGTGCATCACCAAACAATAAATGAGCCTGACATTTATAATTTGAGAGTCCAACAGATCACTTAAAGCTGTATAGAATAGGCCGAATTGTGAATTCACAGTGAATGAGGCACTGAGATCCACCGAATATTTTTTAACATAGGAGAAAGCAAAACTAAGAGTTTTGTCATTTGATTCAATAGCAAGTTTATTATAATTCTCTTAATTTTTTATACTCAACTAACTGTTTTATCTCATGCTCCTAAACCCAAAATAAATCAAGAAGAAAATATTATATACCTAATAGTTGTTTAGTGTCAAGAGAGTCATGCTTTGCAGGACCAATCCTTTTGAAGGACATTAGCTAAATTACGGTGTTGGCAAAGTGCATTCAAGGATAAGGCTTGAGTGGAAAGATAATTTGAATGATTTCTCATAAATGGCTTTTATCAATAAAACATTTGACATTTTTAATGTAGTTATTTATAAGAAATTCTTATGCATTTATGAGTCCAGGTAGAATCTGAATAATAAATAGAATAGGATAATGCATTCAACAAGGGAGAAATTCTTTGTGAAAATCCGTCAAGCCTTCATAGAGTACTTTGAGGCTATGATTAGTAGGTTTCTATTGAAATGGAGGTTTAATTTATAATAATAATAAAAAGTATATGTAAATGTTATGCAATACCACTTAAAGTTTCTGAAATCTCTTTTAAAAGAAAACAATTAGAGAGCCTTAAGAAACAGATGATATGGTGAGAACAATATTTGCAGACGAATTATCTGCAGTTTTAGGTAAAATATTGGAATAGAAGAATCTGGAACCTGAGAGATTAGTAATCTGTTTTTACCAAAATTTAGAAAAGGAAGCATATGATATTGGTCAGGGGAATGACCAGAGTAGGGAAATGTGAGAAATATTACTAAGATTTGATGACATTTGATAATTGCATAGAGTTTAAATTTGGGGTTGATAACATCAAAATATTAATTTGCTATTAGGGGAAGTAAACTATAGACAGAATTAGTAAATAGTAAGATATGGAACACTTATAGCTAAATATTTGTCTATGAAGCAAAAACAAATTGGTATATATTTTGTCTCAACAGTTTACTATTGAGGAAACTTGGATGAGTTATATGATCTTTATGAGACTCTTTTTTTCTTAGATTTCTAAATTGGAATAATAACAGGACTTATCTGTCAGACTTATGTTGAAGACTAACTACAATAATCCATGTAAAGTGCTCAACATATAGTCTCAATAAATATTAGCAACTCTAGGTATTGCTGTGATAGTGATAGTTGCTGTGTTCTGAGACTAATTTAAGCATATCTGTCCAATTGAATGCTCTTTCAGGCTGCTGGAGATATATGGTTATAGTTCAGACACAGTTCATAGCTTGGGGTATGGAACTGAGAAGAATATTTAATTAAAATAGGAGTAAAAGTTCACATTATAGAATTATTTGCCTTGCCAGGATGAGGTAAAATGAAAACGGAGAAAATCAAATTGCTGGTTTTTCTTCACAAAAGAGCTGGTAAAATAACAATTGCTTCACAGAGCTTCAGACAGCCAGGTCTTAGCTTAGAAGTCTAGAAATGCAAGTGCCAATGTAGCAGATGTTTCTCCTTAAAGGGGTCAAGATACTGTCACCTCAGCATTTTCTAAAGAGTTTTGTACAGAGCACTAATTGCACCAGATATTTAATTTGGAGAATTCCTATGATAGGATATGTTTGAGAAATGTATTTAAAGCTGTGAAAAATTCTGTGGAAAGAATCTCGTTTGCTTTATTTGAACTAGAATTTCCTAAAGTGATTCAGATCAATCTTTTCTCTATCCTATACCATCTATTAGTATTCTGAGGAATTTGTGTTCCATGAGACAGACTTAACTATGTTTATTAGTCAAAATCTTTCCAAACCCATATAGCCCTCTTGTGCAGGCAGAGATGATCAACTTGTTTTATATTTTCAAAGAAGTAGACAAATCCTTCAGAAATCCCAAACTGTTACAGAATCAAGGAACACGTAGTAACCATTGATCCCAGGAGACATCTGTTGATCCCTGTCCTCTGCCTTTCTGTTTCTGGCCCCTTGTGACTTACAATTGAGTCCATCTATTCAGGCCGCCCTGGTAGAGCTCTGCTGTACATCTTAGTTTCACTGAATTCAGACAAACTACTCCTCCTAGATTTGTTTTTGGCTGCTTTGTATATTTTGATACAAAGTAGAAAGGGAAATATCTAAAGTGATACAAAATTATAAGTGAACAAAATTATAAGATGCATATATATTTTGATAAGTTTACATCTGTGATCTAAAGATGAGAGGTGGAGTGTCCAGCAAGCACTACTACCACCTGCTTGTAACTTTGTAGCTTATCTTTTGTTGTGGTGCAGGGGTACTGCATATGCATCTGACCATTTTCTCTGGGAAACTCTGAAGACATCCCTCCTGTTCTAAAACATTTCACTGACATCTGCAAGGGATTACAATAAAGGTAGTGCCTACCATCCTAGAGCAAATGGATTTTCTTGGATCCAAGGATAAGAACAACAGCATATGGAGAAAATCTCAGAATAAAACAATATAATACTACCCAATCAGCTTTAATTCAGATGATACAGGGAGAAAATATATATGAGTGAGAATTTAAAAATATCAGTAGAGACAAGGGGACTTCATGTTGCTCAACGTAAATACCCACCCTCAAAACTCTTTAGGTTACATACTCTAGAATTACCAAATTCTACATTCAGCATATTGTTTCATAAAAACATAATAAAGTTTTAGAGGGGCATAAAATTTTGCATTACTTTTGAAAGCACAAAATAATGTGGCACTGCTCAGTTATTGCAATTTCAAATGATAGTATAAGATAGTGATCCACCCACATAGTCTTACATCAACATTTCCTAAGGACTTTTCGGCTTAACAGCACAACCTATTTCATTGTGTGTGTGTCTGTGTGTGTGTGTGTAGTTAGGTATCTAGCCCATAATTAACAATAAGCAACAGCTATTACCGTGAGACTCTGCTCAGAATGATAGAATCCTGTAGTTATGATATGGAGAACACTTTGAAAAGACATGAAACTTTGTTTTCATCTAACTTATTGTGGAATGGTATCAAGACATCAATTCTTAACATTCTAAGGAACTAAAGCAGCACATCTTTGTATCAGAATAGGGTTAGATGTGGTAAAGAATTTAGATATCAGATCTTTAGATTAGTAGATTTGCTTCTTTGTCATTCAGAACACTTCCAAACACCAGAGTTTGGCCAAATGAGGACTCTGACCTTTTTTGGTAGATTGTGCAATCTGACAGTCTTTTGCACTCAAAGGCCTTAAGTGCTTCAGATAAAGCATTTAGAATCACAGAGGAAAAATGCTATAAGGATCATATTTTTAAAACACTATTAAGGAGTTTTCTGCCACCATTTATATGGTAGAGCAAAACTGGATGGCTTGTATGCAAGACAGTTATGATTATTATATTTGTGAAAAATCCTGCCGGTGTGGGATAGGGGATGGATTAAAGTTTGGAAGAGATTGGAGGTGTGCCAAACTAAATTAGAAATATTTTCTTGGCTTTGTTCAATCAATTGAAAGCAAGCCTGGTAACTTGGCTAAAAATTTTTTTAAAAATTTTATCAGATAGAAAATATTGCTTGAAAGTAATTGAAAAACCAACTCAAGTTAAATACTGTAGGAATTTATTAGTTCAAAAACAATAGATCAGAGGTAGAATAACACCTGTCATTGTTTTTCCAGAATACCCTTTATTTGTCTGAAATTCTCCTGGCTCTGTCCTCTTCCTTCTCTTGATCTCATCTTCATGCTGAAAGCAAGAGGGCAGAAGTAACTCCAGGAATTACATTTACATACAACAGAGGAATAAAGGGGACTATCTCATTTAGTGTTTTCTTCATCTTTTTTTTTTAGAATGTAGATGATTTTTAAAACAATTTATTCTAATTTGTTATATATGACAGCAGAATGCATTACAATTCATGTTACATATATAGAGCACATTTTTTTCCTATCTTTGGTTGTATACAAAGTATATTCACATTTCTCATGTCTTCATGCATGTACTTAGGTAATGACGTCCATCTCATTCCACTATCTTTTCTTCTTTTGACTGGGAAAACATGCTCCTGAAAGTCACTGTTCCTGTTTCCTTAGATTTTTCTACAAGTTTCATTGGTCAGAAGTAAGTAAAATGATTCACATGTCCAGGCCTACTCTAGTCACTGACAAAAAGGATGGAATTACATTCATTGGCTTTGACTAAATAGAATGTTTAATCAACTGGGTTTGGGATGCCACTTTCTGAGGCCTGTTCGATAGAAAAAGTGGGATTCAGGTTAGCCATGGAAGAAAGAAAGAGATACTGAGTCGGCTACTGTCATGAAAAGTTAACTGGCATGAATCAAAAACACCATCCAGGAAGATGCTGTACTAATAATGAGATCTTCTTCATTGCTATCTCACGATGGTTTCCAAAGCTCTATTCTTGATGGTCTAGCACCATTCCCATTACAAAATTTACTTTTCAATAGATGCTCATTCGGAGTATTTAGGAATACACCTTTGTCTCTCTGCCCTTAATAACATCTCTATACTCCCTTTATTTTTCTTGGATACTTCTTCTTCTAAAGTATCAGGGTTGATAGGGAATGGAAACTTCTGAATTCAGTTAAAGATATCAAATTTAAGATAAATAATTTGAGAGTCAGTGTCTGTCCAATATTTCATAGGAAACATAAAGGCACATGTAACAGAAACTTAAGACAGTTTGATATTGTCAAAAAACTCAGTGGTGTCAAAATGGCAGCTCTTAGTTGAATTCTATCTGAAACTGACATTGACAGTGAGTGATCTATTTTTAAATTTAATAAATAATAATTTATTATCCCTCAAGTTCTTATCAATAATTATCTCTATTCAATCCATTGATATCTGTGGCATAAATTCTGAATGTGTCCTGTCAAGTGGAAAATTGTGAATGATCTTGAAATCAATATTTGTTAAAACTTACAAGAAAATATACATAGATCTTAAGAACACCTATGATACAAATATCAGTAAAGTTATTTTCAACCATCATGAAAGCTGTATTCTTCTTGAGTGTGCACTAAAATCATTGTGACACATCTAAGTGGTTTATTTGCCATTTTAGCTTTTACCACAGAATTATTAAACAACAAAATAAGACAGTTTGGTCCATTACAATGACACAATAATATCTAAACACACTTGTGTAGTTGTTCAATTCAGAAGAAACAATATCAAATTGAACAAAATCAATGTCAATAGCAAAATATGATTTTAGGAATCATAAGAGAACTTACAAGGACAACTGAAGATAGAAATCAACAGAAGGAGGAAAAGCACAGGGGAGAAAGTGAAGAAAAAATGAACTTAGTTAAATGCCTGAATCAATGGTGACATTTCACTAGCACATAGATTATAAACTAGTTTTCATTAAATTATTATTTGAAAATTTTGTTGGCAGAGCCTAAAACCATACTGCATGCTTAGAATGAATCAGACACCAATATAACTTTTTGTCTTAATACTAATAAAAATATAAGTGGCTTCCAATGAAAGTATTCATTCCAACCATATTCTTAATATTCAGTGGAAGTTCCAGATTAAAAATCATTGACCCTGATATCCATAGTAAATATTATAATAAGGGAAATGAAGAAAAGATGTCTCCTGATTGTGCCACTTTCCTGATCATTGTCAAACAAAATTATTGAGCAAGCAATTGATTACAAAGAACAAAAATTTTGAGAAATCAATATACAAATCTATACTGAAATCCCATTGTTTATCATTCAGTAAATTATTCCTCTTTCTTCTTAGTAATGTATTCCTTCGGTGGCTTCAGATGCCCCACTATTTCTAACTTCTACCTCACAGTGGATGGTTTAAAACTATGGGATTTTGCCAATTTCAAGACACCTGATATTAAGAAGGCAAAAAAGAAAAGCCTAAAAAGAAGAGTTGACAGAAAGGACAAGTTTTCATATGAATACAATATCCACAATCTCCAGATCTGTCTGGATCACTGAAAAAGAATGTTTCACACTTGGCTTTCCCTTTTTTTTTTTTTTTGATAACTCAGTTTTTCAAAGCAATCCATATTATCATTGCTAAGTATGATTGAAATTTTATGGTTAGAAGATTTTCAACATTACTCAGTGGAGATCAAGTAAACAAAAAAAATCTAAACACTATTTATTTGGTACTAGAGATTGAACCCAGAAGCGTGTAAACACTGAGCCATATCCCCGATGCTTTTTATTCTTTTTATTTTATTTTAAAACATGGTCTTATTAAATTTCTTAAGGCCACACTTAGTTACTGAGGCTGGTTTGAACTTGTGATCCTCCTGCCTCAGCCTCTGGAGCCACCAGGATTACACGCATGCACCACTATGCCTGGCTAAAATCTGAACACTCTTGAAAGAGACTCTCTCCTTTGTGGTGGCCATCCCTAAAACTATTTGGTCTTCCACTGCGTCAGAGTGATGCCTGGGATACTGTTAGTGAGCAAATCACAAAGGAAATGTCAGATCTGTGACTTTCCTTATGACATTATCACTCTGAAAAGCACTTGTTGCTCAATGTAATGGGTGGATTCACAAAGAAAGGACACTTTGGGACTCAGTGATTCATCTGGTATGGAGAAAGTTTTTTATTACACCTGAGGGTGAATAGAAACATGAAGCAAGTCAGAGGCTGGATGCCTCTCAAATAATCCCTGCCTTGAAGTCACAGACCATGACCAGGATAAAATACCTAACACTGTTAATAAAATAAAGGTTAACAGTTGACTGGAGGAGAAAGAGATTACCTGTATGCACGTCAGACAGGGAATAGGAGGACTGACCCTAATGCCACATAAATCTGAAGAATTTTCAATTATGAGGGCATTCAACAAATACTCAATGATTTCAGGGTAAAACAAGGTTTAGAATGTATTTCCTCATGGACAGAAACCATATTTTCCAACATGAATTGCATTTTTCCCAGCAGGCAAGATTTGCTTGGATAACCACACAGTCCTTGCACTCACTTACAGCACAAAATAAATGTATGTCTGAGAGGACATTTAGCCTAGGTGAGGGGATTCTGGCACACTTAGCAGGCAGTCCTATTTCCATACCATTTATCCCACTCGGGGCAGTTTGGGGCACATGTGACAGGCAGTCAGTTAAACAGAGATTAGTGTGTTGGCTGAGCAATAATTCAAATCCAAGTGAACCTGAAACCTTAAAAGTCAAAATAACTCCATTGTCCCTGTTCTGGTTCATCATTCTCTTTTAAGTAGAAGAAAGCAACCCGAACTTCCAGAACATTCACTTTAAGAAAACATAAATTGACTCAGCATTCCAATATGATAGGAGTCATGACTTTTCTGTGAGTTAAATATTACTCATATCAGCATAATAATACCTACCATCTGTAGAAAGTTTTCTCATGAGATTTGCAAACTATTTTGCATACTCACAGTAAATATCTTAAGATGTACTCATACTACTTGATAGTGACAGGCATTGAGGCATAGTTGCCTGGCACTTTCAAATTTCATGCAGTTTGGTGAACTTGGACAAACACATAGTTCAAATGTCCTTGTCCGAAAGAGTGGTCAAGCAAATCAAAAGTGGACTCTTAAGCTCAGGAGTCTCCATTTGACTAAGGGGACACTAGAGAATTATTGACATTTCTCTGTGACTAACTCACTCACCTCCAGAGCCAGAGGCAAGTGGGCAGAAGACCATTTTTCAATACTTTCCTTTGTGTCTTGTTAGGATCTTTCAACATCCATTAAGTGTGCTTTGAAACCTACAATGCAGAGAGCAAACTATCACAGTGGACCAGGATAATATTTGAGAGGACAAGAAGGTATAATAATAAGCTTTATTAAATGTGTCAATAGGACTTTATGCCTTTTATATACAAGAGGAACTCTAAGCTTCACAACAAGCACAATTCACAATATGATGTTATTGATTCCACTTGTGAGAAAATTCATAAACATGAATGGCATAGGTCAGTGATTGATATGTCAATCCTCCAATGTGATGAATAGAATTGTTGTGGTTGGCGTTGTAAAAATGATCTTCATGTATCAGAGTATGTTACCATTGATTTATAAGTATTTCATAAAACATTCTTTCAAGAAGCATTACTTCAGATTCATAGTTGCATTTATTTACATTTTGCTAATAGAGAATGTATAGGTTTATTTTCCTTGAAGAATAAAAATACTATCCTTTTTATGTACAAATTACATAAATTTACTTTTATCCTGAAATCATTATTTTTGACAGGGTATTTTATAGAACAGTAATTCAGGAAGATGTTATAATCTGCACTTTACTGGCAACAAGAAAGTCTAACCAGAGGAATTAGGAACTAAATCCCAAACATAATTAATTGGTAAGGGAAAGACCAGTGTTTCTCAAGTGAAGCAAGGCAAGAGTGTGTTTGGTTTGGTAATAGAAAGATTCTTACAGGGACAGATTCTTAGGATGACTCAAAACTGAGGAGTCAGTCCCCAGGGGCAAAAGTTTAGCACACTAATCAATGGTGAGACATTAGGTCCAGGATCCAGGATGCCTATCTGTCAGGTTAAAATAAAATTGGTAGGAATCCAAAAAGACAAGACAGAGGAATTAGAATGGTATCCTGGCTATTATTAAAGATCTGTGCTCTGAATTTTGGAGTTCATAAGTAGAAATCCAGTTATTGCTGAAACACAGCAATTACACAAGTTGGGTATAGAGTGGACAATAATAATTAATGGAATAGAATAAAATAATTGGTTAAAAGAAATATGAAATAGAGCAATAAGTAGATCGATCATTCTAAGGTCAGGGTAGGTCTAGGTGGAAACACGTCCGTGAAGAAAATCAAGTAAATTCTTGCTAAATCTCCCATAATTTCACCTGATAAAGGGCAAGATATATCTAGGAATATATCTTCAGTGAAGAAGAAGACATAATGTTTATGACATTATGATACTAACACATAACAACATAGGTGTGAGAATCCAAGGCAGGAGGTTATACTTGTGCTGTTCCTCCAAATGTTGCTTCTTTTATTCATCCTATACACATGCCTGTACAGATACAAGCTTTGTTTCCAAGGCTCTTGTAATAGTATGTTGATGTGACTAGGCTCAGGTTAATTAAATGTAAGAGAAAGTCACTTGAATGAAATCCATCTCCAATTTAAACTGTTATACCCCCAGGGGTACTAATGGGGTTATGCACCTGAAGGGTTTAGAGTTTAAAGTTTAAAACAGCTGGAATGTCATTTGGAATCAAACAGCTTCATTTTCTATTAACAGTAACATATCTTTTACCCATAGTACAGATGATCTCTAAATATCACTATTGTAAACTAAAAAACCATTAAAGAATATCTGTATTCAAACAGCACAGAAAAAATTTGAGTAGTCACAATAAATGATAACACAATTTTGTTAAAAATGTTGAGTTATTCATGAACAGCACTGCAGTTTGATATTACTGACTTTTAAAACACTGAATTCAATGTAAAAATATCATACTTCAGTATCCATGGAGAATTTGTTCCAGCACCCATTGAAGTTACCAAAATTAGAGGAAACTCAAGTCCCTTGTTTAAAAATGGCATGATGTTTACAGATGTCCTATACACATCCTCCTAATACTATATAAATGCTATGTTAATAGTTGTTAAACTGTACTGTTTAAGGAATAATGATAAGAAAAAAAGTCTGAACATGTTCAATACAGGTACATTTCTTTTTTCAAATATTGTCGATCCATGGTTTGTTGAATCTGTAGAAGGAAGTCACAGAAAGGGCAGGCTGTTTATTCATTTTATTCAAAAATATTTCTTGGTGCCTACTTTGTGCACTACATGATCTACTATTTGTTCGTCAGGGATACTTCAAGGTATAAAACAGATCAATATCCTTGCCTCCTGGAAGCCAGCTTCTAGCAAGGGAAAGAAGGAAAAATCAGCATATAAATAACTAAGGTATATTGTAGCTTCTAAGGTGATCAATAAGGTACATAATAGAGAGCAGAGTAATGGGACTTGAGTGTGGACACTGTGCAGGTAGTAAATTACATAGGCGGTTTATCAGGTTAGAGATCATTGTGAAGGTGAAATGTGAGCACAAGTTGAAAGAATGCAAGCAAGTTAGCCAGATGGACATCTGGGGGAAGAGTGTTTCAGGAGAAGGAAGCATCTGCGCAAAAACCCTGCAGTCAGAGCATGAGTGGCGTGTTCTAGGACCACAAGTCACCCAGGAGGTTTAAATGGGGAGAAGAAAGGTACAGAAAAAAGGATGAGAATGCAGAGGCAGTGAGGACAGATCATGCAGGCTCTGGCAGACCACCATAAAGAGTGACTCTTACTCTGCAAGAAATGAAAAACTATGGCAGATTTTTAGTAAAAAAAATGATTTGATCAGATTCATGTTGTAAGAGGACTTAAGCTAATAAAAGATTGAATTATCTCAAGAAAAATTAGAAACAGTTCTTAAGAAAGAACAAATGACCATTAAAAGAATCTTACTAAAAGAAGCAAAAGAAAAAAGTCAGTTTAAAAGTGGAAAAAGAGAATGTTGTATAAAAAGGTAAAAACAAACAAAACAAGACTAATAGACTAATATATTCATTTTAAGGGCAAATAGTTTTAAATCATTCATCATCTATCAAAATAGAACAATAGACAGCCAGTTTGTTATTGTGGGGTAAAATACCTTATATACTCATATGAGCCAAAAGTACTACTATATTTTAGTAGATTATGTTAAGAATTATGATAGATGATCACGAGATACTATAAACAGAATGAGGATTCCTGAATCTGTAGTAAGAGAGTATTCCATTCCAGTTCAAGTATCCTTTGTCATCTGAAGTGCAAATTTGGATGTTATACAAAATGCATCAAAGATTCCATATTTCTTCAAATCTCACATTCCATAAAGGAATCGGAATGTCCTTAAAAATTTTGTTCAGAAATAAATCATACCTCACACAAGCAATGACAATGTAATATCTCTTTTAACCTTGAGTCAAACTTTGTAAATGCCAAGTAGGCACTTAGAAAAGGCTGTTTCATTTTGTGTACTTCTTTGTATTCTTTCCTTTAAATGCAGCTATTTCTTGGGAGGCTTAGCCACATACCAGAGTAGAAATACCATGTCCAGTCATTTTAGTTATCGGTGCACCTATTCCTTCATAATTCAAAACTAACTGAAAGGATTATTTTTTAGAGCTTTCCAAAAGGAACACCTTATCACTTAGATGAAGTGTGGAAAAGTTGAATTCTAAATCCAAAAGAGTTATGAATGTCCAAAGCACTGAAAACCTAGGATTATAAAGACAGTTCGAATCCACACATTTTTATCATCTTTGCCACGTAAACACTCCATTTAACACTCCGTTTTTATTTCTAGGTCTTATTATTATGTCAAGACCTATGCTATTTAGATATATATTAAGAAGTCAGTACCTATTTTTTTTTCCGGCAAAATTTAGATGAAACCAAAAGAAAATAAAAACATAATCTAAGGAAGGAGTATTAAAAAATCAGTAATTTTTTCAACAAAAATAGATTCTACTCATGAAACAATTTACTCTTTTTAAATATGATTATATAATGCTATCATGAAAATTGACTGGGATATGATTTTAATTAACTTGAAATGGTACTCTTTTTAATATGTGTTACCAAGATAGAAAGATAAACTGTCAAGTGTTAGCCATCTCATTTGCAATTAAAGATCTGCTCCCTGTCCAAATCAGTCATAAGTTAATATTGACAGATAGGAGGGCTCATTTCAATGTTTCAATGTGTCTCTCTGTCTCTAAGCAAATTCAATCCCCCAAATTTTCAATGTGTGGCCTCTTACTAACCATAGATTTTTTTTCTAGATGTCATAATGATATCTGCAGTATTTTGTTATAATTTTGAGGCAGTGACATCTGCATTACAGGTAATTTCAGCTTCTCTCATAACAAATATGTCATCAGTTTTACTTTTGCCAAGGAAGAATGAAGTCTCAATAGATCCAGTGAAATACACTTCCTTGTAGAGAAATTTGCTATGTTCCCTTGGTCCCTCTCCTCTTCCACCATAAAAATATGATTTCATTTCAAGGGATATTGTGAAATGAATCATGACATGGTAAAGGCTGGTTGACCTTATAAATGGGCAAGTGAAATAGAAATTATATAAAGAAAGGAAAAAGAAGGCCATCTTGTGCTTAAAGGTCACATCCTTAACCTCTCATGTTATTTGAAACTCAAAAGTTTTATTTATATTTCTTAAAACTCTACCTCAACAGTGCCTAAAAAATTCAAATAACTCTGAGAGTGTTAGGAAAATAAATTTAGAATAAATTTATCTCAAATGATTCCTAGAAGAGTCTGCTGGAATAGAACAGAGCAATTTACATCTTCAAAGAACTAGGGAAAGATAGCTGTAAAATCACTTTCTACACAGGTGGAAACTTCAGGAGAAGGAGATGTTAAAAAGAACTGTGTAGAGGAATGAAGACACACTTCATTCACTTCATCTGGGGCACCAAAAGCAACCTTGTCCAAATCTAGCTACTAGTGAGAGACAACTGACAAGGTTTTGGTGAATTATGAAGGAGATAGATGGTCTACTACTACTATCAAGGAATTCTTAAATCATCATCTCCTAAGCTAAAACATTGCCAAAAAACATTTATTCATTTATTCACTCATCCATATATTCAAATGTTAATACACAGATTATGCTGGACACTGTGGACAGCACTCTGATGCTGTGAAATGAACCATGATATGGTAAAGGCTGGTTGACCTTATGAATGGGCAAGTGAAATAGAAAGTATATAAAGAAGGGAAAAAGAAGACCATCTTGTGCTTAAAGGTCACATCCTTAACCTATCATGTTATCGCAGAAGAAATGGCCTTTTTCCTCAAGGAACTTACAATCGAGTTGGACAGATAAAGGAGGAAAAAAGATTAGAATAAGAAGTAAAATATAATTGAAAGGGGTAGAAAGTATTATGATAGAGCATAATACACAGAGGAAATCTTTGATAGGAGACTAAAGCAGTTTTTCATGGAGAAGGTGGTGTTTGCAGTGGGTTGTGAAGATGACGCTTTCTTGTAAGTGATGCTGGAGACAGCTGTGTTCATTCTAGACTGAATGAATAAATGAATGACATTTAGTAGAAAGCAAAAGATGAATAGTGTCAGTGATGTAGCATGTGCCACCAGATATACTGTATGCTCTTGGGCAACTTAATCTTTATGAGTCTTGGTTTCCTCATCTATGAACTAAATGCTTCCAAGTTCTTTCTACTTGTTCATTCTATGAACACATGAAATCTATGTCAAGTCTCCAATTTTCCTGTGGGAAAACTGACTATTCCTGATATTTACTGAAATGCTGAATTCTGCTGTGGTACTGTGGTTACGTTACCAACCACTCTCCTCAAAAAACAAACAAGCAAGCAAACAAAAATGCCCTGTGAAACAGGGTGGACTCTTGGATTTGTGTTGTAGCCAGAAAGCTGAGATGGGATTTACTTCGTTTTCAGATCCAAGGGTCCGCCATGCTTTCTTACGGCAATGGGCTTTTAACTATTAAGATTGTTTCATCATTTTTCCAACCACCTTGGACCTAAACTATTCTAGGCATTACTATGGATGTTGAAGTAAGTTCAAGACTGAGAAACTCTAGTTAGTCAGTTTAGAGCAAAACAAAGACATTTGTCCAACATTGAGAATAGTGGTCATTTTCCTCACTGGGTGTGCAAAACAAAGCTGGCAACTATCATCTGACCACAAGGAAATCATCTTAAGGCTAAAGATTCCAGTCAAGAAATGGAGACACAAAGAAGTCAAGATAAGGAGATAGAGCTCAGCACGCAATCTGACTAGAGTCCATCCTTGGGCACACATTTGGCTTCTGTTTCATTATAACTGCAGAAAGTTCTTTTGAATTCCATTGTCAGTGAACACTGTGGACACTCTGCCCTCCAGGTGCACTAATTTGTGCCAACTAATTCTTCTCTTCTTACTTCCTACAAGTCAGTTTTCCTGCTCCAATTTTATAGATTGAAAGGAAGCATCAGGAATGGAAGAACCCAGATTAATCCAGCAAGGTGACTGCTCCAGTCCTGGCTGGGATAGATCTCACACAGAGCTCCAGGCCCCAGGCCACAGGCTTATTGCCGACTTCCATTATATTATCTCCACTCTGTGAATAGCACACCTTAAGTCAATGTTTCTGTGTGGTCGATTTATTTTTAAAAATCTGCTTTTACTAAGGACCCCTACAAATCATGTAACTGAAACATTTCCTAAATTAACAGTAATGCCAAACCCTCTTTGCTAGACTTATTTTTCCTGAAGAGAAAACTGATCTGCACTCTATGTAACAAGACCCTCTCATTTTTGTAGTGCTGGGTACAGTATCATGAAACTTTGAAGACTAAGGACAAGCTAATTCTTGGCAATAATTTCTCCTATTTTTTTTTGTAACAATACTCTTTGTATCAAAACAGAGAATTAGAAATTTTTAAAGAGAAATACTCCTCTCCAAAACTACATTATTGTAACATTTGCTGGCTACATATGAAAAACCTTTTTTTTTTTTGAATTGCACAAAGAGGCATTATTGTATAATAACTCCACACTGAAATATGATTGCATATGAGCCATCATTTCTCTTTGCCAGTGTTAATTTAAATGATTCTGGAGTTCCTATAAAGCACTCCATGAGGAAAGTCCCTTATCATATATTAGTCTGTCACACACTTTGTTTGGTGGAAGAGTTTTAATTACATATTATGTATCAACACATGAACAATTTAAATTGTATAGCATGACCTAACAGTCTTTTCCTTGTGACCAAAAGTAAGTACTAGGTTTCATAAGCTCATGATAGATATGTTCAATTGTACCCAGGTCAGAAGGTATGTTGAAATACCTGTAATATTTTAATAAAGTAGTTACATATTTGATTGACTTGTGTATAATACCTATGTGGTTACTCCTGATAAAAGAGTCTCCGTGTTGGCTTAATTATCTTTTCAGACTATAATTATCAATGGAGAGTGGTTAATTATTTTAGAATTTATTGAGGACTATAATGACATATTACATTAAAATAAACAGACTTTATTGCTCAATTTGCTATAAACCAGGAGGTAGAATGTTGTACTGATGTCATTACCCTAAAACAGACTTGGATTCAACTCCTAATTACAATAATGTCTATTGACTGATGTTTCAGGAAAATCACTGAGCTATCTGGCCCTCTGTTCCCTCTACTGCAAAAGGTGAATGATAATAGCTACTTCTCAAACTGTTTTTGTGAGAATAAGAATTAATACTTGCAAGAAACAGAGTTAACAAACTGTTAACTCTCATATTCTTGAGAGTAAGAAATACTGCTCATTCTATTCACAAAGATAGTTTAATGAACCATAGAAACTCACATTGTGCAAATCTTTAAAAGTTATATTGGCTTTCATCAGTACTTACAGAAACAGATTCACTACCCCGTTTGCTTTAACATTCATTATTAAAATGTATATAGATATGTCACCTGCCTCAGTAATCAAATAGGACCAACAAATCAAATTATTTAGCAGCAATAATGACAAATCAGCATTTATGATTTTTTCAGTGTCATGTCATCTTGGCCTCAGCTGCTTAGTGGCCCCAAGTCTTATTTTTTTTCTTCCAGTGAAGAAGCTTCTAACAACAAACACAATTAAAAAAAAAAAAACAGATTCGATGGCATACTGAGAATTTATTTACGTTCCTCAGTAAAAACAACATTATGTAATTAAACCACTAAGACAAGTTAACTTAAAAACTCAGAATGCTATTGGCTTTGGTCCCTTTATCATTTGCATTTTAAGAAACATTTTTAAATTTTTAATATTGTGTTATAATCTATCACCTGTCACTTGAAAAACAATTGTGTTGAGATTAGCTTTGTAGAAATGTTGTTTTCTGCATCAGGAATGTCATGATATGTTTAAAACTACTTGCAAGAGAAGGGAATAAATTGGATTTAGTTTCCCTACATTTTGACTTTTTAAACAGTTTCTCTTCATCCTTTTTGTACATTTCTTCCTTCATCTGTCTTTCCTATTGCTTACCCATGTTGTTAGCTATAAAACAGACCATGTCATTTATTTGGCAAATGTAAAATTAAAAGGTTATCATGAGAAAATTTTGCTGTAGCAACCGTTTGGCTGAGATCATTCCACAGTGAGATACAAAGCAATGTGTAATAATAAAAACCACTTAAACCTGAGAAAGTTATTAATAAATCAGGAGAAATCAAGTGTGCCTAAAAAGACGGAATGTTATATATTTTGTGTCAGTTACCAGCTTTATTACATGTGTAGTTGCTCTACCATGGAGGATATGCATTTGAGCTAATATTGTAAATTATTCTAAAGAACATACAGTAAAATCTCTTCATAGTATCCCCATACTTAATGTTTTCCCATACGTAGAAAGCTCGTGACTTACATAACCCTCTTACAAAGAAGTGGTCCTCTAGGATCAAGGCTAAAATCCAGGAACATAGTAACTCTCCCTAGTTATTTCTTCACTTTTAAGACATAGGAGATTAATGGGCCATAAGGATAAAAACAGGAACAAGCAGGTTCAGGATGCAAACCATCTAATTAGGGACAGGAAAAGTAAATAGCAGTCTGCCACAGGTGCTAATGCTGTTACAGCAACTGCTGTTGCTACTGAGAACAAAAATAATAGGGTGTATGTCTCATTCCAATGAGCTGGCTTGCAAATGCACTTTTTGTTTTGGTAAGGGAACCTTTAGCAAAACATGACCCTGAGAAAGTTACTTAAATAGAAACCTCTGTTCTGCCATCTGTAAAATATGGATGATAGCTAACTCATAGAATGAGATATGTATGGCAAGCATTTTGTTAGGCCTGAACAACCAAAGAACTCCATGAATAGGAGCTACTTATTGTTCTTATTACTATTCATTATCTACTTACTACTCTTCTCATTACTCTTGCTATGGCAGGCAAAATGACATATTTAACAAAGCTCTGATGCACAAGTAGATCACAGCCTAGTTAGGGATTTAGTTTTGCAGATATGTGAAAAAAGTAATAAAATCAAAATTACATGTGATAATTGTGAATCTAGGCCAGTCAGGCAATCTATGCTAAAGATGTTATTTTCCTGTACCTGTTTTTATCCAGAGAAGAATTGAGTTAGCATAACATTCTTGTTCATGAAAAGATGAAAGAGAAAGAAAGAAAGAAAAAAAAATACAACCACATGTTTATATCCTCTTTCTGCTTGCATTAGACCCATTTCCCATAACAAGTCTGTGTCCAATGTGGAGATGTCTAAATATAAATGTTTTCAAAAGCCATGATCAATCTAATCTAAAAGCCAAAGTAGCTGAATAACGTATCAGAATTATCCAAAAACTTTTATGTGTTTTCTTTACAGTTTTAAAAAACAGATAGTTATTGAATTTGTCCTGTTGGCTGTTCATTGTCTTTGTTGACAAAAGGAACTGAAACCTGCCATCAATGTAACTTTGTTCCTATCTTCAAGGTGATAATAACAATGGCCACTATCAGGACAACTTTGTCCTGGAGTGACAGCGGCTGCTGTGGCCAAAATGCTTGCTTTGGGCTAACTGGACTTTGATTGACTCCATGTGTTTCAGCTGAATCAGAGGCAATTTTGAACTGCTGAGCAGGAAATGATCTACTCCTTCAATGAATAGGTGAGACACCTGGGAATGACAGAGAACATCCTATTGACAGGTCATGGTTAGGTCTGAGACGGAAAGGGGAAGGCTTGCGGCTGTTACGCCCTTGAGCTCAAATGACCCAAACAAATATTCAGGGGAGATAACTAGTTCTCTAAAGGCTTACTCTTGTCCTCATACGTGCCAATCAAACATTTTGCCTGAAAACTCTCATGAAATGATGGCAATAGTGATGCTGATATTTTAAATGAGTAATCTCTCTCCTTAGTTTTTACATATGTTACGAAGAGTAGAAATTTAAGAATTATGACTAGAATACTGAAAACATGGTGCTAGAAAACTTTCACTTTGTTCCCTAACTTTCTCATTTTCATGACATAATTGCTTGTCTCATTAAAAAATCTGAAAATGAGCCATTGTTTTTTTTCGTACTGATTAAATGAACTACATTTGAAATGCTTAAAAAAAAATTTGGAACACTATTGAAGAAGTTCATGAACACATCGGATGATAAATTTTTCATAAGCTACTTTCATTCCAGTCTCATTTTAACTGAATATTTTATTCATTTATTTTTCTTTTGTTGGTGGTGGGGGGGGCAGACAAGAGCAGAGTTGGTGGAATGATCATAGTGACAGGAATAGAAGAAGTAGAAGTATAAAAATTGAGAATGTGTAAAAATAAACAAAAGCATTAATTTTGAGGAAAAGTGCTTAATGTAGCCACTTAAATATCACTTTCTCAGTGGCATAAGGCTATCCAGTAATTATGTATTGCACATGAGAGCTATAAAATCAGTAGAGCTAAGCCATACAACTCTTTTAAAATGATATTTTGGCTTCATTATTGTTTGAGAACAATGCACTAAACTATTACTAGGAAGGAACTTGAACTTGTGATATATAAATAAAGCCTGGGTTGCAAGTACTTAGAACAAATGTAAATAATTATCTCAAATTTAAAGGTGTGCCAAAGAGGTAAAAATGGCTGAGATTTCTATGTATTTCACTTGGGGTGCAGGAGGAATATAGTGACATGCTACAAAAGGTGGAATAAGATTTGCGAAGTCCTCACATCAATAGAAATACGTGGGTGTTGAATGTGCTATGCAGGAGAACTCCCACTCTTCATTAAGAGTACACAATCCAGGAAAATGGATGTCACAGGTAGTGATGTCAGGAATGCAGTGTCGGAGTGTCTAGAAAGGTCTTTGTCCATATGGAGCCTATTCCACATATATGCACAATTTTTAAAAACATTTTATATAGCAATTAAAAATAAATTTTAAATAAACAACTGAATAAAACAAGAGTTAACGTCAAAGAAAGCAAAATGGTGGCGAACAAGAACTTGTATCTATTTTGATGTGTCCAGCACTGTGCAGAGTGGGAGAGCATCTATGTGCTGGGATGAAATGCTGGATTTTCTTGCTCCTCATTGAGAAGAGGTATCAGGACCCTGTGATAACATAATACCATTAAAATGATCATCTAGGGCTGGGATTGTGGCTCAGTGGTAGAGCGCTCGCCTAGCACAGGCGGGACCTGGGTTCGATTCTCAGCACCACATAAAAATAAAGGCATTGTGTTGTGTCCATCTACAAAAAAAGATATTCTCTCTCTCTCTCTCTCCCTCTCTCCTTTAAAAAAAATGATCATCTATATATCTGGAGTTATATTGCTTTTAATTTAGGTTACCATGCAAAGATCAGGATATTCTGCTCCACAGAGATGAACAATTTATCCACATTGCAGTATTAATTTAATTTTAAGAATTGGATATTCTGAATAAATAATCTTGTGAGACAGAATATTGTGATCAGTCCTGTAAGCCTGACATACAAAAGCTGAATACAAGTCACTGGATTTTGATTGTCCCATATTGGTACAATGGACCTAAGGAAATATTGCTGGTTGTACAAACAACTAGTTTATCATTAACAAGCTCTTAACTATAATGCCCAGTAGATAACTGAAAGTGTCATATAGATAAGTGAGTCATTATATAGATAAGAAACCTGAATGGAAGAATTTTAAGTCAAGAGAAAATTATTTTTAAAATAATAAGAATAGCTGTTTCTTGGTGGGGGGTACCTGGAATTAAACTTAGGGGCACTCTACCACTGAGCCAAATCCCCAGCCCTATTTTGTATTTTATTTAGAGACAGAGTCTCATTGAGTTGCTTAGCACCTGTCTGTTGCTGAGGCTGACTTTGAACTCAAGATTCTCCTGCTTCAGCCACCTAAACCACTGGGATTACAGGTGTACACCACTAGGCTCAGCTAGCTGTTAGTTTTTTTTATAGCTACTTTTACGTAATTCCCAATAAACAGTACCATAAAATAATAGTAATTTTTTATTTCCTATGATTTTGTGCATAGGTAATTTGGGCAGTTCTTCTGCTGGTCTAATTTGGATTCATTCATGCAACTGCAGTCATCTGCAATTGAGGTAAGTAGAGGGCCTAGGGTGGCTTCACTCAATTGTCTAGCATTCCATGCTTTCTATTGTTTCTGGTTCACTTAGATTATCACAGCTAATCAGAAGTCTTGCCTTGCATCAAGGAGCTGGAGAAACAGAGCTCACCTCAAAATTATAAGAACAGCAGCATCCTGTGGCATGGATCCAGCGATCTTTTCTTTAGTGGACGCATAATTCATTTTCAACCCTTTCCCACAGCTTTCTGCTCTAGAAGTTTCCATTGTGCCCAGTATCTCCATTCAATACTTTATTAAGCATGTGAGTAAGATCAAAGGCAGGGGAAACACAGGCAGAGGGCAGGAGGAGAGGCAGTAACTGAAGGCTTTTTTGTTGTTGTTGTTCTAAATCCAAGTTTTTCTCTCTCCTTTTTTTTTAAATTTAAAGTTCATGGATCTGTATTGACTTTCATATGAACAAAATCAGCCCAAAATATCAAAGACTTCAGAGAAAAATAAACCCCGTCAAAAATTCCATAAAACAAGCATTGGGAGAAAAAAAATCCTTATTTTAAGGCTAAAATGAAAAGGTTGCAATGAAATATATTTACATGCAACACAGATTTCACAAAATCAATATTTTGTGAAACTCTTAGAGGACTAAAAATTATCCCTGCTAACTTGCTCATGATTTTATTGTTTCTGTTTGCTAGTGAAAACCTTTCCCAATTCTATATCAAAACTGGTTTGCATTAGAGAAAAAAAAATCAAAATGAGTTTACTGTCCATGATGTTATGAAGCAAAAGTCATTTTTTGAACTCATTTTAAATAAGGACATAAAAAAGAGAAGATATGGTAATGTTTGCTTAAATTGAAAGGAAAAGATGAAAGAGAAGCATTAACAAGATTTCCAAAGAAAGAGAAATATTAAGTATAAGAGAACTTCCTAACAGTAGCTAAAAGGAAAATTGATGACAGCTGAGGTTCCCAGGCCCCTGAACAACTTCTGCTGTTCTGTCCTTAAATTTCAAACAAAGGAGATGTTGGACCTCTGGGAAATTGCTGCTCAAGAACTGGCAATGGCTTCCTTTTGACCAATAAATCAAAACTCTCCTTGTGGAAACACAAGAGTTTCTCTATGCAGCTCCCTCTGGAAGTTTCTGAGCTTATCTGTCAGAACTTGCCAGAGGAACCCTTAGTCAGTTCAGGCTCCCATCTCCCATTTGCCTTCACCCCACATCCCCTCCCTACATTCTGCAGTGCTCACTTTCTAAATGTTCAGACCCTATGCATCTTTCAACATCTGCTTACTCTGACATCCTCTATTAAACTCTGGCCAATCCTTTTAGGCTAGGTTGACCTTCCCTTTTCTGACTTCCGGGGTAGGGTGGGGTGGAATTTTGAGTCTGTACTATTCCTTGGGTCTGAGAGCATACAATGATAATTATTAGAAAATTAGCAACAACTATTAAGCTGGGTGCTTTTTATATGCCAGTATAATGAAGGTTGTCACATTTCGGCTTCCCAGATCCCATTCTTCCTCTCTAATAGTATCCGTGTATTCTGCCGAGCAGTGATCTTGATCCCATTATATTTGGTCTTGAATTGAGGAAAGTTGTCTTCTGGGACAAAGCCAAAGTCTAGATCTTCTCCTTATCCCAGAGCCCCTCAGGAAATGAACACATGCCATGTAGAACAAGTGAGGCAAGAACCAGGAAGGTCAGTAGTCACTCATCCAGATGGTGGTGCTCATTGGATTGTGTCCTCAGCATCCCGTCCAGGCCCTTTCAACTATAAGAATGCTATTTTACTTCTTTCTCACTGCTTCTTGTCTTTCTGGAACTTCTTGGTTCTTGTCATTACTCTATCTGCTCTGTACAGCTTTCTATTAATTCAGTAAGTTCCCTGAAACTTTTTAATAAATTGCTTTTTTTTAATTAGCTTGAGTCTCTTTCAATTATTTGCAGCCCAGTACCCCGGTATGGCCAAGTACTGTAGACAGTATATTTGTAGCAACTATAATCTCAGGTCACAGACACAGAGCAGAGGAAAGCTACTTTTCTCTTTTTCTATAACAAAGTTAATGGATGTTTTTCAGGGAGCAGAAATCAATCTTAGTTAATTCAGGGCAACCTTAGTCATTTCCGTTTTTTTTTTTTTAGCTCCATTAAAAATATCACACACTTGCTTCTAGTTTGGGGGACTTGCAAAACATGGGTCAGAGCAGGCATTTGTTGCTTGGATGCTGTCACGTATTCATGCTGGCCGATTTTGGGATGCCTGACTTTCTTCCAGATTCTTGGCCACTGTTTGCCACTGAATTGTGTCTTTCCAAAATTCATATGGTGAAGTCCAATCCCCAGATCCTTAAAATGTCACTATATTTGGAATATGTGATTTTAACGAGGCAGTTAAATTAAAAATAAGACCTTTAGGGTGGGTCCTAATCCAGTGTAGCTGATTTCCTTGTAAGAAGATGATATTAGGATGTACACAGAAAGACCAGGGATGTGCACACCTAGACTTAAAACTAACAGAGGATGTAGTAAAGAATTACCACCTGCAAGCCAAGGAGAAAGGCCTCAGAAAAAAAACAACCTGCCAACAGTTTGATATTGGACCTCCAGCTTTCAGAAGCGTGAGAAAATAATTGTCTGCTTTGTAAGCCACACAATCTGTAGTGTCTGGTATGGCTGCCCTGGAAATTCACATAGCCATTGTCCTATGTTAATCATGAATTAATCTTACACTATTCATAACCTATGCATATCTGAATCTGAATCTACTTCATACACTTTTGTGACCCTCTTTGGTCAATTTTATTTACTCTGAAACTCATGCTCTAAAGCACTGTTTTAGATGGTTTCCTAACAAATTATAGTCATTTGATTGGTTCATGCATGGATGTACACGGTATTCAATATACAGCACACAGATTTTTACTTGAGTATTTAGATTCAAAATCATATTGACAACTGACATTTTTCTAAATTTTAGACCCAAGGTACAATTCATTTTGCTTCAGGACTCCCTTTCCCAGCAAATTCACCTCCCCATGAACTGGTTGTGAGAATCACCAAACATTAATAGTTATTTTAGATGAAAATATTCAATTCAAACATTTTGTCAGTTTTGATTCTCACAAAATAAAATTTATATAACTTAAGATATATATGTAATCATATATATAATTATTTCCACATAAAATAGTGTTAATTTTTTGCCTTCTTACATTATTAGTTTGGGATCAAATTGAATGTGGTGTAGTTTCATACTCTGCTCATTTAAGAAATATTTCTTTAATAATTGGTGTGAGAATTTTTCACGATTTGCTGAAATTAACAAATTGTTAAATTTTGTTTTTCTCTTCTTGTTTTGTTTTGCTTTGAAAAGAAATGGGAGATTTTCATGAAGTGAGAAAAAGAGAAACGTAATTTTCCAGATAAGAAATGAGAGAAATATCACTGGACAGCCAACATCTGGTATCATTTAAGTTTGTCCTGGACAGGGAGAAAAATGGAGATTATACCAAAGGGAACAACCCTGTGCTTGCAGAGAAATGGAGATGACATGGCAGGGTTTTTTTTTTTTTTTTTTTTCAGTGATTAAAAACCTTCCATTTTCACATAGCCTCATGACAAATAGGATATTTGTCTTTGTTCAGCTTTTGCATTACATTGTCTAGTATACAAATTCCAGAGGCAAAAGTGCTAGCATTCTGCTTTCCCAGAGAATGTTACCAAGTCAAGATACATCAACCTTTCCAACTCTTTAGCAAGCTACCCTCAAAGGCTGCCGTAGGTAAAAGTGCATTAAATTCAAGTGGGGAGATTGGTGATTGTTCTCCTTTTCCAGGAAAGTGAGAAAGAAAAGGTATGCTCTTTTAAGGTCAGTGTATATGATTACCAGGAAATTTGGTCAAATTTAATCCACTGGCGTCGAGAGTACAGATGTTGTAGGTAATAGCTTCCATATAAATCAGTTCTGAACTGAATGTTGCTCATTTGCCTTTTCAGCATTGTAAAAGGGGCCAGAATTTAGCATATTGGCGATGTAACCATATGAATGATATATATAGAAATACATAGTTCACATCTGCCTGTTGAAAGCAGTCAACACAGTGAGTCACACAAGCCTGAGGCAAGCAGAATAAAGAAAGTACCAAGTCTCCTGGCCTTGCAATAGAATCTTCTACTTGCTGCACAGAGTTTAAGCTGGGCTTATGTATGTGATTTCCACTTAGCCAACCTACTGAATGGCTCCTTTGCACAATTACGATTCAGTTCTTGCTTCTATGTGACTATACTAAAAAAGCTATGAGTGATAAACTTTACAACATAGTTGCAATATTGATATGAAAATTTAAATGAATGCACGAAGTCTGAAGCTGACTGGCTGTAGATATGTGTCTACTTTTGGGGGAAAGCTAGACTATAAGAGTCAAAATGACAAATATATGTGACAAAAATGGAATTACTGATTTTATATACAAAATATGTTTCCTATGATTGATGTCCCAAATAAGGATCAATATTTCCAAGTAATATGATGTGTTTAGCGTATTGCTGGTGATTTCAGGCAAAGAGAAGAACATTTTAAGACACTGGAAATTTCAGAAATAGATGCATACATATATTTAAGGATGACAATTATTTGAAATATTAACTATTTTGCTAGATAATGATGGCCCAGATACTTACCAGTTGTTTTCTTACTGTTAAAAAGTACAATATTTGTCATAACTAGTTATGTATTTACATAGGGTGGCTCCAAACAAAACTATTCTCTTTCCTGCCTAATGGACAGAGAGAAGTCATGTGGAAGGATGTGGCTGAAGTCTGTTGGCTACTTTGGTTTGCTAACACTTAGACATGATGCCTCAGCCAGGCCCAGAAATGCTCCACCTTCCCAGGAGCAGTTTCTAAATAATTCCACTAGCCCAGTCCCAATAGCAATTCACTGTCCCAAAAACAAATGGAAATACTAACCAAAGCATACGTAGTTTTCTCAAATTTTCAATTAGATCAATTACTTCAACTTTCTAGGGGAAAAGTTAGTAAAGAAAAAAAAAATACTAGAAGTTGGGCAGAAACCTAGCTACTTTAAGTTCTTCAAGTAATTAATTATACTATAATTAATGATTCATGAATACATACAAGAGCAGATATAGCCTTCAGCCATTGTATCTTTAGGTCAGTGCCATGCCCCCTTTTAGGGCCACAGGGACTTCTGAGCCTGCCTTGTACTAGGCATAGAGTTTATTGATCTAACTGGAACTACTGGTTAGAAGAAAGGCTAGAAGACAGTGCCGGACTCTGACACTACTATGCCATACCTGTCTGTGTCACTTGTTCAGAGAACAGTGACAGGCACTCAATAAATGTTTTCTCAGCTAAATTAGTGTGCAGCATCACTTCTAAAAGTAAATTTATAGTGATGCCATTATTGTGTGGCTACCAAAGATGGTGGATCCAAGTGTGAATTTGAGGATAATACCACCTATGTTCAGATAGATATGAGTCCACTATTGGTGGGTGGTGACTGGGGGGAGTTACTGAACCACCCCTGGGCCTCTGTTTCCTCATAAGTAATATGCAATTGTGATAGCACCTATTTCAGAATATTGTAGTATGGAATATATAAGGTTTTATAGACATGATGTAAAATAGTCAATAGTAAAAACTAAAATATTTTATAAAATAATAAAATGATTTATGAACCATCATACATTCTTTACTGAGGCCCATTTTTCCTTAAGAATCTTTATCACACAGAAAATGATAAGGAGATATGGATGGTAAAAGAATGGCATTTGAGGATATGGGTTTTACAGAGCTCCTTTTCTCTAAAGCACCCAAATAACCACTGATTTGTTGGTTTTTATATATTCACATTCATTATTTTGGTCCACATATATTCTATTGTGCTAAATGTGGCCACTGGCTTCAGTCCCTCTGGGTAACTCTGACTTGACTGCAGACTAGGTAAATATATAAAATAAAATCAGAATGGAGAATTGAGTAATCTATGTGAAAAACATGTACACAATTCATTGGCATAATATTTAAATTTTAATATGTGGATGTATTGATTAGAGATAAAATAATTTGCATCTATGTATCTATGAAGAAGAAAATAGTTTGCATAGACTGAAGTTGAACAAATTATGATTAGAAACGAGGCCAGAGAAAGATAAGTGTCTTAACTAGAAGAATGTCTTCAAAATTGGATTAGGAGCCAGATGTGGTGGCGCACACCTATAATCCCAGTGGTTCTGGAGACTGAGGCAGGAGAATCGCAAGTCCAAAGCCAGCCTCAGCAACTTAGTGAGACCCTATCTTCAAATTAAAATATGAAAAAAAGCTGGGAATGTGACTCAGTGGTTAAGGGCTGCTGGGTTCAATCCCTGGAACCAAAAAAAAGATTAGAATAATAATCCAGAAATTAAAAGAAGACTTCCGGTCTCCTTTGCCTCTAATCCATAGCTGGCAATCACCAAGTACACACTCTTTCAAGTATTTTCTTCACACTGCTCTTTTCCTATCTGAATATACATCAAGCTCTATCGATTTCTTTGAGGTAACCTCAGACTATAACACAGGAATTTATTTTTATCTGCCATATTTCCCATAAGCCTTTTTTAAAAAAATATTTTTTAGTTGTAGATGGACATAATATCCTTATTTATTTTTTTATTTTTATGTGTTGCTGAGGCTCATGCACCAGGCAGGTGCTCAACCACTGAGCCACAACTGCAGCCCCTCCCAGAAGCCTTCTTAGTTGTCCTTTACCTGAGGTACAGTGGAGAACCTTGATCCATATTTAGCAGGAAATCGATTTCTATTCTTCTGTTAACTCTAAGAGACTCTGTAAGGGTTTGCATTGGGGGTTGTGACATAAGTTATATTTTTTTCTGACAAATTCTTTCCTTCTATCTTGGTTTTCGGTCCTCACTAAATTATTGATTCTTACTCTGTGCTGTAGTCAGCTATTTTGCTGCTTTGACTAAAAGATCTGATCAGAACAATTTTAAAGGAGGCTCATGGTTTCAGAAGTCTCAATTCATAGAAAGCTGGGTCCATTCTTCAGGGTTCCAGGTAAGACAGACAGGAACAACCTGGCGAAGAGTGTGCCAGAGGGAAACAGCTTACCTGGAGATCAGGAAGCAGAGAGAGTCTCCCCTCACCAGATACAAATCTATACTCCAAAGCCATGCCCCAGTTCCAGCCACACCCTACCACTTCAGTTACTACTCAGTTAAGCCCTATCAGGGGATTAATTAACTGATTGGGTTAAGATTTTCACAACCCAATCATTTCTCTTCTGAACCTTCTTGCATTTTCTCACATGTGAGCTTTTGGGGGGCATCTCACATTCAAACAATAACACTCTGTTCTATTCCAAATGACTGCATTAGTCTTTTTCTACATTATGTCCCAATATACTGAATCTCAAATTGCTTCATTCCCCAAATGCCCACTACCACAAAAGAGGTAGTACTACATAAAAATTTTCTAAAATGTTGATTACGAGAAATTTCAAAGCATCAATTTGTCAGCAACAACTGATATCGGAATGTTGTTATTCTAAAGGTTTATGGACTATTACATGCAAGAGACAAATTATCCTTTTTGTTTGTCAATAAAGTCTTAGATTATCATGATTTAGGGGAGGTTTTTCTTCTCCTAAGATCCTTCTCCCCTTTCTCAGTGCAAATCTTAAGCCTCCACATTTCCATTACTTTTTTTGTGACAATTTGCTTTCTACTGCTTATTCCATGCAGGTTCTGGGAATAGAATTTGCATAGGAGAAAACTTGAAAGTACTCCATTATATTAGTATCTACTCTCAGATCCCAAACCTTAGTAGCACAAGGCATTGGAAGAAAATGGAAAATAACATTTTCCTATTTAGGATTATCAAATTTTTAGGCAGGGCTCTCATCCCCAGCCATTTATGAATACAGAAAGGCGATAGTGAAAATGTATTCTTCACCTTTCCAAAGTAAACCCCTAGGCATCTTACTTTTTGTTATTGCTATTTGTACACAGGAATTATCACCCATACTAGACTATAAGATCCCTAAAGTCAGCAGCTGGTTTTGATTGATAGCTGCGTGGGACACAGTACCTAAAAGGTGAGCCAAAGTAACTTAATTTAAAAGTAGCAGAATTGTATACTTTCAATTAATACACACTCACTGAATGGCAGTAGAAGGTACACAGGTTATAGAAATGGTCAACTTATACTATATAACTATGCATCTCTATTGAGATATACTAAAGTAATTTTTTAAAAAGTTGAACAATAAAAATGAAGGAGTTCAACTGTTTTTGACTCAGCATTATGTATGCATCCTAAGCTAAATGCATTGTTAAATTTTGTCCTTCCTTATGCAGAATATTCTAATGGGTGTCATGGAGGTAGTTCAAAGAAAGAGACAAAGTTGTTTGTCCTCCTTACCCATAATAAGAAGATAATAGTGTAAACATCACAATGGGCTTTCCATACCAGCAGATAATTTATATCTTACAAATGCTAACCAAGTAGAGCCCTCTCACCACATTATGCCACCAATGCCCTTCATCAGAGTTGATGGTACATCAGTTTAACAATGATATTAAGGAAGTAGAGAATTGCATGAACTTTTGGCTGGATCCTTTGGTATCCTGCTACTGAATCATGCTGGGAAACTGTAGGGTAGCCCACAGAGAGCAGCACTTGCTAATCATTCTAATTAGCTCCCAGAGCAGTCATTAA
This sequence comes from Marmota monax, assembly GCF_021218885.2. Lineage (NCBI taxonomy): Eukaryota > Metazoa > Chordata > Mammalia > Rodentia > Sciuridae > Marmota > Marmota monax. Next base: position 59,173 of record NW_026693252.1, read on the forward strand.
AAGGTCTTCCACTTCCACTTCATACTACAATAAAAGCAGAACCAAACATTCATATTTCTCCATTTTAAATTTTATTTCATGTAACATGTTTCAGTTGAAAGCTGCACTCACACACTGTGAGTGATGATGAAAGTAGTCAAGTATAGAAGAAGGCTACTTGGCTTGGGACTAGAGACAAAGTCTTCAGGATGAAACTCTCCACAAAGTGTCTAAGGCAATGAGTGGGCTGGGCCAAGGGAATTCATGGAACAGACTAGTTAAGCAGGTCTTCAAGAGGGCCTTGCCAGTCAGTTCAGCAATGGGAATGGAAATTTAAATGTTGCATTCGTTTGCTCATTTGCTCGGGCTGCCATAACAAATTACCGTAGACTGGGGGCCTTCAATAGAAGAAAGCTAAGTTCTCCCAGTTCTAGAAGGTAGAAGTCCAATGTCAAGGTGTTAGCAGGTTCAGTTTCTTCTGAGGCCTCTCACCTCACCTTTGTCTTCCCATGGCCTTTGTTCTGTGCAAGCACACCTGTGGCATCTAAATTTCTTCTTATAAAACACAACAAGCCAATTGGATTAAGGACTGCCCTAAATACTTTTATTTTAACATTATTACCTCTATAAAGATTTCATCTCCAAATAGGTTGTATTTTGAAGTACTGGACTTCAACATATAAATTTGGGGGGCACCCAGGTGCCAGTAACAGAGGCCATACAGTCAGTTAATGGGACTCTTGCCTGTGATAAATTGATAAATTCCAAGTGTCATAAAATATTTATTCCAAGAAGTAGAAATCTATACAAAGTCTAGAACCTTATTTTCTTATCTTGGCAATTCACCTATTCTTCACAGATTTGTAGGAATTCAAAGAGAAGTTTCTTCAAATAATTTGGTAAAATGAATTTTTATCCTTTAAAAAAACACAATAATTTTTCAAACACTAAAAAATAATATGCTTAGTAGACTACTAAAGGCAGAGATTGGATATTAAATCTGTACAAACTTCTAACTTTAGCATTAGACTTTATATTTTATGTTCCAGATGAGAATTTTGGGGGAAAAGCAAAAGTCAAATTATGCAATCAGTACTTACTGAGTATATTCTATAACTTTTTATAAAATACCATAAGAGATACTATACAAACAGAAAAACTCTAAGGTTTAATAAATGGCTTCAATAAAGACATTTAACCTCTAAAACTAAAATAAAACATGGAATAACTTCACAAAATGAATTCTAAACCCTCACACATAGTCAGAAAATTTTAATCAGATGAAAAAATAAAAAATAAAAAAAATTTTCAAATACATTTATGTAGCACATAAAATTTTGTTTTATATTTTGAATAAAAGTTATTTTTATGAATTACCAAACCTTTACAGTTTTATTTAATTATAATTAATGTAATTTTTAAATTTAAGCCACTTACTGAGTTATATGACTCAATTAACTCTAAAACAACATCAACCATCAAGCTGAAATTATTATCTACTGGAATGAATATAATTTTGCTTGTATTAGAATTACTGAATGCCTCCTGCTGAAGGTATGCAGGAAGATTGATTTCTAGAAAAATTACCATGAACCATTTTTAACATCCATTTTACACAATAAAAGTCATTACTATAACATGGTATTCAGTTCTTTACAAAAGAAAAAGTCACCAGAAATAAATACATTGCAAACAATTGTTATTGATACTGATGATGGAGTAAAACAATACACTCCTAATACAACCCATAAATTGATGTTAATGTTAAATTAATGTTTTTAGGAAGATCAATACATTTTTATTCAATGTATTCTACACCCAAAACCAAAAAAACTACTAGGTAAACTGTACATAGGAGGAAATCCAGAGAGTCTAAGAGGTTATAATGTTGCTTGTAAGTCAACGAATTTCATACATTGGTAAATAGTAAAATAAAACACAGTTAAGATAGTAATGCAAACATTGCACAGTTCGATTGAAGTAGATATAGTTTATTTTTAAATTATATTTTTAAAACATGCTTAGTTTTGATTCACATTTCTCTAATTGCAGAGATATTGAACATTTTTTCATATACTTGTTGATCTGATTGTATTTCTTCTCTGTGAAATATTTATTGAGTTCCTTTGCCTATTTATTGATTGGGTTATTTGGTATTTTTCTCTGGTGTTGAGTTTTTTGATTTCTTTATATATCCTGGAGATTAATGCTCTATCTAAGGTGCAGGTGGCAAAGATTTTCTCCTTTTCTGTAGGCTCCATTTTCAAATTCTTGATTGTTTCCTTTGTTGTGAAGAATTTTTTAGTTTGATACCATCCTATTTGTTCATTCTTGATTTTATTTCTTGTGCTTTAGGAATTTTGTTAAATAAGTCAATTCCTAAGCCAACATGGTGGAGATTTCGGTCTACTTTTTGTTCTATTAGGCACAAGGTCTCTATTCTAGTCCTTATCCATTTTGAGTTTTGTTCAGTGTGAGAGGGGTTTAATTTCATTTTGCTACATATGGATTTCCAGTTTTCCCAACACCATTTGTTGAAGATGCTATCTTTTAGCAAGGGCGTGGGGAAAAAGGTACACTCATTGCTGGTAGTAATACAAATTGGTGTAACCACTGTGGAAAGCAGTATGAAGATTCCTCAGAAAACTTGGGATAGAACCACTATTTGACCCCACTATCCCACTTCTAAGTTTATAACCCAAGGACTTAAAATCAGTGTACTACAATGACAGGACAACATCAATGTTTATAGCAGCTCAACTCACAATAGCTAAACTATAGAACCCACCTAGGAGCCCTTCCACAGATAAATGGATAAAGAAAATGTCACAGAATATTACTCAGCCTTAAAAAGAATGAAATTATGGCATTTGCCAGTAAGTGGATGGAGCTGAAGAACATCATGTTAAGCAAAATAAGCCAATTCCAAAGAACCCAAGTCCCTGAATGTTCTCTCTGATATGCAGATGCTAATTCACAATGGGGAAGGGGAGCCTAGTGAAGAATAGAAGTACTTTGGATTAGACAGAGGGGAGTGTAGGAGGGGAGGTGGTATGGGTATAGGAAGGATAGTAAAACGAATCAGACATCATTACCCTGTGTGCATATATGATTACATGACTTGTAATGACTTAATTCTACATCATGTGCAACCAGAAGAATGAGAAGTTATACTCCATTTATGTATGATGAGCCAAAATGTATTATACTAATGTATAACTAATTCAAACAACTTTAAAAATAGACTAAGTAGAATTAAAAGGAGTTGAGCTTGTTATAAGATATACATTCAGGAACCTGTAATCCCAGAGGCTCAGGAGGCTGAGAGAGGAGGATTGCAAGTTCAAAGTCAGCCTCAGCAACAGACAGCTGCTAAGCAATTCAGTGAGATCCTGTCTCCATAAAATGGAAAAAAGGACTGGGATGTGGCTCAGTGGTCTAGTGCCCCTGAGTTCAATCCCTGGTTATACATATATATATATAATTTTCAATACGTAAATATATTGAAATACCTGGTATCAAATATATATATATATATATATATATATATATATATATATATATATATGTGTGTGTGTGTGTGTGTGTGTGTATATGTTATTTTCAAAGAATTTATGTACTAGAAACAATTGAATGTTTATGATTTTGAACAAGGAGAGCATGTCACCTGACCATAGGGCCTGATATGTCCAGGACGCTGCAGGTTTATTCTGCATTGTTCTAGGGTCCTGTGTGGTTAGTGTCTACTTTTTCTCTCAAAAGCGTCACAGTCTAGATCCTAATTTATTTTGCCCCCCTAAATAGAGAATGCAGAAAATTCTTACTTAATGATTGCAAATGGAAAATAAGTCCAAAAGATGATAGGGAAAAGTGCATGAAGACTGACAAATCTCAACTTTTATAGATTCTCCTAATAGTTATGACTGAGCCACATGTTACTGTATTTAGGGGTCTTCACATTTGGCCTACAGTTACCTCTGTTCCCACAGGAATAGAAAAAAAATTGCCTCCATAACCTTTACATAAACTGAATTTCACTTTGAAATTACATTTCTTTTTTTTTACATAACAAGTTTCTAATTGTTAAAGCTTACATACATTAAACTAATACCAACACAGAATAAAATAATTGGTTAGAAATTGTGAAAAATAGTGCAGGCAATAGGACTATGAGCAATTTATCATGTGGATTGTTCACATAGATAAAAAAGATAGTTCATCTATAAGAGGAAAATTATTTTGCACATATTTCTTTTAATATGATTCTATGTATTCTCATCCAGTGTCTTCATTCAGTTTTAAACTTCCTGCAGGCATTGATGATGCCTTTTCTATTTCTAACAAAATGTTTTCATATCTCAGATAAAGAGCCAGGATGGATTGGTTGACTAAGCAGTGCCATGCGTGTTCACAAGAGCAGTCATTTAAGTCCCAGGAGCCGTGTTGGGAGTGCCAGTGTTTTGAAAGTTTGACATTTCTACTGCTAACTAGCACTGTGCCACATTCTGTAAATTTCCTTCATCAACATCAGCACTGTTGGCTCTTACACCTCACGCTTAAGATTTTTATTATACCATATTTTCTGTACAGAAGGCTACTCTCAATGGAGAGCACTTAGAGAGGAAAGAAAAAGCTTTTTATAGTAGCACCATACTTTATTAAATGTTCAGTGAATTTTCAGCTATTTAAATGCCTATTTGCTTTAACTGAAATTTACTCTTCGTTGGAGAGGAAATAAGAAAGATGTATTTGGTAGAAAATATATTAAAGAACATTGATATGCTAAAATCATTAACATTATCACAAATTGCCTACTAAAATATTGACTTTGCCTCTGTTTCACTGACTGCTCTATCTAAGGAGGTTATGCACAAGTACCCACATGTCCTTTGATCAAATAAGGATTGTGAAATTTCTCTGTGGCTGAGAATTTGACTTTTCAAGTTCTATCATAATAATAGCCATAAATTGTTCAAAATATTTTGTTTTTCATCGTCAGTCAATGATTGGTGCAGTTTTGGTGTATCTTTCAGAAAGAGTGACTTAGCCTTTAAATGGTCAGAGTATTTTCACATTCTTTATTTATATCCAGAAGAATAAAAATAATTATATTAGTCCTTTATATAGTTTAACTTATATAATCAAATGCACAATGTTATGGTTTGGGTGTAAGGTGGATTTAAAAAAAATCTCATGATCCCCCAAAAGCTCACATGTGAGACAATGCAAGAAATTTCAGAGAAGAAATGATAGGTTTACTAGAGACTTAACCCAATCAGTGAATTAATCCTCTGATAGAAATTATTTGAATGATAATTGAAGGCAGGTAGGGTATGGCTGAAGGAGGTGGCATTGTGGCTGTGGCTTTGGGGTATATATTTTGTATCTGGAAAGTGGAGTCTCTCTCTGCTTTCTGATCTTCATGTGAGATGCTTCTCTCTGTCACGCTCCTCTGTCATGGTGTTCTGCGTCATCTAGAGTCCTGAGGAATGAAGTCAGCTATTTATAGATGAGACCTCTCATTATTTATTGAGCCCCCAAATAAACTTCTTTTACTCTAAAATTGTTCTTTGTCAGGTCTTTAGTCCCAGCAGTGAAAAAGCTGACTAAAATACATAGAGATAGCATAGATCCCAGAAAATTTTAGACAAAAGGTGGTATATTAATTCTGAATTATGAAACAGTATAAGTCTGAGCTCCTGGCTTGGTTTCACCTACTTGAGTTCATTTTATAACTTTCTAATATCTTATTCTTTATTACTTCATGGCTAAAATATAAAATGTAATATTAATGTTTTTTATTTTTAAAGATAGACTTTACATGCAAAAACTCCTTACAAACATGTCAAAAAGTTTTCGAATGTCCCCAGAGAACTATCTGTCTTCTCCACATCATTAACATTTTTCCTGTTCTAGAATTCCGTACACATACAATCTTATAAGTATTTTTGTGTCTTGATTCCTTCATTAAAAAAAAATGTTGTTGACACTAATCCCTGATGCTGTATGTTATGCATCGATCAGTTGTCTATTTATATTCATTGAGAATTATCATTCCATTGTCTGAATGAGCTGTTTTTTTAATCCACTCATCTATTAATAGACATTTGAATTTTTTTACAGTGCTTTAATATTATGAATAAACCTCTGTCCACCTCTTATTGTGTATGTCTTTTCCTATCTCTTGGGTAAATGCCTAGAAGAATTGCTGTGTCAAACAGTAGGTGTCTATATAGTTTTCTAAGTAACTGCTAGTTTTCCCAAGTGGTTGTACATCATACACTCCCATCAGCAGTATGAGTTTTTTTGCTCCACATCCTTGCCAACTTCCTGGCATATTTTGCTCTACTTGGTTTCATCTCTGAGTGAAAGGAGCTTTTTAAAACCTATGCACAATATTCTCGCTTCTGGAGCCATTCTCTGTCACCTTCTGCTTTTTAAAAAATTATACACAATACCATCAGAGCCTTAACTTTCTCTAACACTCTCCTTTCGGCATTTTAAGGAGATTGCCTCTCCATGATTCACTAACCTGGCATTTTTAAGGATGCATTCCAGTCTGCCATTAAATACAATGTAAGTCAAACTTAAGGTATCCAACCAAATGTTCTAAGACAGTTTCATCAGCTGACCTTAGCTGCTTATAATAACATATGTATTTATGTCCATGCATAAAGAATTCTACATGAGAGAATGACTAAATTAGAATTTTGTGACAATCTCATAAACAAATAACCTTTCAACATATACTTGTTATTTCAATTGGAGACAAGTGGAGCAGATTTATGCTCAAAAAATAAGGTATCACTCAAATAATAATACATAAATTTAAAGAAATTTCTTGTAGCACATCACCTGATTAGATCACTGATCATTAGAACACATCTCCAAAAGTACATCAATAATATACCTAACTCAGAAGAATCTAAGAAGCAAATAATTTTGTAATTGTTATAAAAATAGGAAAAGAAATTATTTTCCAATAGTATTATTTATTGTGATAATTGGATATATTTCTGTATCCTATGCTCTTGGATGTTGTAATACAAGTTACTCATATTTAAACTTTAGGTTCTCATTTTTACATGTAATAATTCCCTTTCAACTTGATTAAAGTAATATATTAGTGAAACCAGACAGAATCACAAATAAACAAACAAAAATCCACCCCCCCCAAAAAATTAAAATTATTCGATGTATTGTATTTCACATACTATTACAGAAACTTCCATTAATGTGGTTCTGTGTAAAGTTCTTCAATTTTATTTTATACTTTTAATTCAACTTACAATTCAAAGTACACCTCGGGTGGATAGATTTTGCCCAGAGCCTCTAAAGAAGAGTATGTGATTTTGAGAAAACAGATCTCCATAAATCTGCTTGTTATTTCTCTCACATTTTAAAGAGTTTGTAAAATAAACTTGATTTGACATTAGTGTGAAATTAGTCCATTTTGGAACTTCAAATAAAAAACTAACAAGGAAAAACAACTTCTAATCTGTCCAATCTATGAATAATTATTTTATTTGCTTAGCTGTTTTTTTTAAAACACATTTGGCATTTCAATTGCTAGAGCTTCCCATACTACAAATTCCACTATATTTTATGAGCATTTGTGTCAGAGAACCATGAAATGAAGTGCTATTAATGTCTGTCCAATATGTACTTTAGAGTATTGTAATTTTTCTAAAATGCAGAGATAATTACCTGATTGTCTGACTGAGTTATTAATTCACTAGAAATAAATTCAAAGGACACTATGCAGTTTTTGGATTTAAAAATTCCTATTACAGCTGATTTTTTTGTATCTTTATTTCTTACATGGTATTTCTCATTAACTGGATTTCAGTTAGAGAAAACAACATTTTTTTCCCATTTACTTTGACAAATTAAATGAATTGGGAAAGGTAGTGAACTGGAAAAATATGAAAATTGACTATGTAAGGATGTTTAAGAAAGAAAAGAAGGTTATATGTAAATGTATATTTTATCTCCTAAAATATGTGTATTGTCTATTTTGTCTATGCAGAACACTTCCTTCTATACTTTTTTTGGGTTTTGGTGTCAGGAGAAACATGTAACAATGGAGCTAGGATTTAAATTCAAGTTTATGGAAGTCTCAAAGATATAAGAAAAAAAAGATATAAGGGAAGAATTTTGATAAAAGGTCACAGTTACCAAAAAACTACCAAGGTTTAAAGGTTTATGTTTGTCACAAGGGCATACTTCTATAAAGTGGCAGAACCAGGACTGAACTCAGATATGCCATATTCCAGATCCAACATTCTTTATCCTTATACTACATTTTTTAAATACTGAACATTTCATTTGGATAAGGGAGAAACTTCTGAAACTCTTCATTATTCTCCTTTTTCCCCAAACAAGATCTCTCTTCTTTTATAGATGTCACCATTCTTAACCTTCAAAATATCTCTGATTCATCTTTCACATCTTTTATCAAGGGTGTTGAACTTTGTTTTAAAATATTATTATATTCATGTTGTAGCAACCCTAATTTTTTAATGTCCAGTCTTCTCTCAACAGTCTACATATTTACAATCCTGTATTTTCTCCAAAGCTACATTATTTAAAATAACATAAATATCTGTCTATTACAAAAGCCATTTTATTTCCTCCACAGGTATAGAGTCTTTGAAAAATTAAACAAAAGTTAAATCAATTAAGAGACTGGATAATCATTAGTACTAGACAATCTCTCGAGTTTCTTCCAAGTCTAACAATATACAATATACATTTTCATTATATTATTTGCCAATAATTTTCAAGCTAAAAATGAATTACCAACTTTTAAGACACATTACCCTATTTTATCACTGAGTAAGCTAAAGCTTGAGATTATGAGAGACTTGCTCAAGGTCACAGCATTAAAAAATCCAAAAGAGAAATAACTCATTCATCTCTTATAAGACTTTGTTTCACTAATCTATGGGGCAATAAACTATTCTGATTTTTCTTTAGACTATGGGTGAAATGATATATTCATGATTACTATAAAAATATACCACCAAAATTCTTGTTAGGATAAATGAAAAGCTTATAGCATTAGACTGAAAATTATTTTACATGTCATAAGACTTGTTCTATTAGTTTGAAATATTTGATAAGCACACAGAAATTATGCATTTGACTTAATGGACGGACAAAAGTGCAATCCATTGTCCATCATGCAAAAGCCAACTTTAATGTTAATATTTTATAAACAGAGTAACAATATCTGTATTATTAATACTATATCTGTTAGGTTTAGGATATTCTATACATAACAAAAAATCAAATAAAGTTGGCTTAAACATATGCAGTTATTCTCTCATGTAAAAGAAGTTAGGAAGTATTCAGCCTAAAGCTGATGTAAAGTGTTCATGAGTTTATTGTGAAACAAGACCTTTCACTCTTTTTTTTTTCCACTTTATTCTTAGCATGTGAATCTCATCAGCAAAATTGCCTTGTGGCCCAATATAGCTACTGGAAACTGAGCAATCAATCCACTTTACAGGCAGCAAAGAGAAACACCAGATTGTTTGTTTCTTCCCTGAGTCAGCACTTGGCTAGCCTTCAGAGATGTTCCACACAATGCTTCTGTTTATATATCATTTGCTAGAACTTAAATGCAAGAGCCACACCTGCCTACACAAGATTGGAGTATCTAGTTCATGCTGGTTACGCAGGAAGGAAGAAAGGAAGGAAGCGAGGGAGGGAGGAAGGAAGGGAGGGAGGAAGGGGCAGTTACATTGTATAGACAAACAGTGCTCTATAATTTGGTTAAGAAGGCCACAAGAAACCTTAATTTGCAGGCTTCAAATATAAGTTCACCACATTGGGGAGTAGAATAAAAAGAGATTAAAATTATATTTCAAATACTATGATATAATTTTAGATCTTTTTCTAGGAAATTAAATCACAAATAAATCCTTGCAAATATGTGTGCCTTGGCAGACTCAGTTGTAAAATAAATAAATAAAGCCTAACTTTGAGATCATGTAAGATAACAGTATGAGCAGAGATACCAGATATGAAATGGTTTTGCAACATTATGTTTTTAATAATGTGCATATGAATTTTAAAAGAAACCTCTGATGCTTATTTTGTTATTATTACTGTATTACCATTGTTATTTTTCTCCAAGATATGTTAAAATTAAAATAAATGTAATTTCCCCTGAATTAAAATTATCTATGAGATGTCAGCAGATGCAAGGGCTGAGGTGGTACTCTAATTTGCCTATTTAGCCATCGTTATGGTTTGAATATGAAAGTGTCCTTCCAAGGCTCCTGTGTTAATGCAGGAATGCTCACAGGCAAAAGGACTGGACTCAGAGATCATAACTGGAGGTGGGTCATTGAAGAAGTGCCCTGGAAGGATTCATCTTCCCTAAAGTCTCTTCCCCTATCTCTTTCCTTCCTGGCCACCATGAATGGAGAAATACTCCACCACTACACCCTCCCGCCATGAAGAGTTCCCTCATGTTGGGACTAGAGCAATGAATTTGGCTTACCATGGACTGAAACTCTGAAACCAAGAAACTAAAATGACCTTTTCCTTCTCTAAGTTGTTGTTGTCAGGAATTTGGTCACAGTGACAAAAAGTCGAATAACATAGTCATGATATACGGATAAATGATACCTTTTCTATGGTGGTTTTTTTGGTTAGTTTTGTTTTTCAATTTTTGAATATGGACTTTCTCAGCAAATTATTTTTTCATATTTATTTATTTTTTATGTATTATCTTTTATTGTTGGATCTGATTCACTAAAATTTTATTTTATTTATTTTATTTTTTAATTTTTTTTTTTAGGGAATTGTAACCTTTTTTTTTTATTTTTTTTTATTGTTGGTTGTTCAAAACATTACATAGTTCTTGATATATCATCTTTCACACTTTGCTTCAAGTGGGTTATGAACTCCCATTTTTAGCCCATATACAGATTGCAGAATCACATCAATTACACATCCATTGATTTACATATTGCCATACTAGTGACTGTCGTGTTCTGCTACCTTTCCTATCCTCTACTATCCCCCCTCCCCTCCCCTCCCCACCCCTCTTCTCTCTCTACCCCCTCTACTGACCTTCTTCTTTGATATAAGGACAGTAACTAAGAACAGAGTAGGGACGAAGAGCATGAGAAGAAGATTAACATTAAACAGAGATGAGAGGTGGGAGGGAAAGGGAGAGAAAAGGGAAATTGCATGGAAATGGAAGGAGACCCTCAGGGTTATACAAAAGAACATACAAGAGGAAATGAGGGGAAAGGGAAAAATAATACAAGGGGGAGATATTTTTTCATATTTAAAATTCAAAACACTATCAAAATTTCATACACATGAAATAAACAAATTTTGGGTAACCAAGTTAATCATGGACTTAATCAGTCTTTTAAAGCTAAAACCAAATTAAATGTGGACTTTTGACTCATGAAACTAGATTAAATGATGTTAATATTTAATCATATAAGACTTAGTTAGAGGGTTTCACTGTAGTAACTACAGTATGATATCATGGCTCTAACACATCAGCACAAGATACTTGACAGTTCATTAAATGATCTTATCATCGGAAAACAGTAAGTTTCAGTACTGAAGTATATTCTTTGGCCATCCATTGAATGAACAATTCCTTTGTGCACTGCATTTTATTTTATTTAAGCACAGCTCACTACCTCCATGCATGACCTATCTCATGAGAGATTCAGTTTTAAAATATATAAATTAAAACTAAAATGTCCTAATATGTCTATTCAAAAGAACATACTTAATGTACCTTAAAAGACTTATTATAGGCAAAGATTATAAATATTAACTTTAATGGTACTCATTAAAAAAATAAAGAAATGTATACACCTAGAAATTGTCTTTAGAATTAAACTAGACCATAAAGTTTTAAGAAAATCATCAATCTTGAATCTTACTAAGTAACTTAGGACATTTAATAGTGAAAGCTCTAGATATCAAATATCACCAAACAACTGCTTTCATTAGCTAAAACTTTTCTTCAAAAATTAGTATTGATCTATTCTATAAGCAAGTATATAAACTATTTCTATAAATATTCCATAAAAATATACTCTCAAATATTAGAATATCTTACTTTCATGGTTGTTGGGTATTTACTCTATTTTCAATTTCTCAAATATCAATTTAGATAATTTATTTTCCATTAACTCCAATAGTTAACCTAACCAGAATTGTGTATCCCATGTTTAATTTGGAACATAATTTGAAGAGTAGATGTTAATTTTTTTAAAAAAATTTCTTCAGTAAATATAGCAACTCTGCATTTTCCAACACTCTGTTTATTAAATTTTAGTTGAGAATTTGAAGGTTGTATACAGAGTTAATGATTCTTGCAAATGTATTTACAGAGCTGCAGATTACAGAAAATAAACATCCTGGCCATCACTTCCCTCCACTCCACTCCAAAAAAAAAGGGAGGGCGGGGTTCTAGTAAAATTGCCTGCATATTAAGTGGCACATTTGTAAAAAAAAAAAAAAAAAAAAAAAATCACCTAATTCCTCTACACCACTTGCCCACAGTACTCCCTACCACTTCAGAAATTTAATTTTCACTGTACAAATGTGTAGCCCTATTTTTACTTTTGTCATTTTTTTCTCCCTTTCTTACCCAGGCCCTATTGTCCTTTGTTATTTTTCTTCTCATCCCTGGAGATATATTTGTTCATTTACTGCTTGTTCCCTCCCTCTCAACTAGAATAAAAAGGCCTTCTTCATTGTTTCCACCACTTCCCAACCCTTGAACCATTCCTATAACATGGAGAGTCCTTAGTAACTATGTGCTGAATATATTACTAGTCAATTTACCATCCTGAGCCCTGTTCCTGGCCTTGGAATAGCTTCCCAAGTGGTGCCCTTCCTCCACCTTGCCTTTATCCAAGCAATCCTGCCTACATGGCCATTCTCAAAGGCAGTCCTGGTCAGGCTGCTTTTGCTGCTTTTCTACTTCAAATTTTTCCAAATTGACCTGACCAGTACAATTATTTTAGGATTCACGGCTTCAGAGGTCTTAGTCTATAGGAGGCCGGCTCCGTTCCTCTGGTTTTCATGGTGGAGGGAAGCCATGGAGAGAAGCATCTCACTTTACAATAAGGAAGCAGAGAGAGGTTCCACTTGCCAGATACAAATATATACCCCATAGCCATGCCCCCAATGAATCACTTCCTCCAGCACATTCACCTGCCTCCAGTTACCACTCTATTAATCCCATTAGGGATTAATTTTCTGATTGGGCTAAGGCTATAACCTGATCATTTCTCCTTCAAACCTTCTTGATTGTCTCACATGAGAGACATATCTAAACCATAACACCACTGCTGATAAGATGAAGGCTGGAGCCCATGGCCTGGCTCCTACATTCCCTCCTGATTGAGCCTCTGCCCTGCTTGCCCTCACTCCATGCACTTTCACTACATTGACTATTGTCTTTTCCTCCCAATTATTTACATCATTTCAGATCACCACCTTTGATAAGGCTCTTCTATTGGACTAAAATACTTCTTTCCTTGGACTTAAACTTGAGATTTCAGCTTAAATGTCATGTTTTCAAAGAGACTGCAGATATTCCAGATGGCATTAAGATTCCCCAGGGAGACAACCAGCTCTTTTGTTTTTCACTCTGTGTAATTATCAATTACATCATTCCTTTGTATAATTTCCTACTAAGCACTAAAGTTCAATGGAGATAGAAATGGCCTCTATTTATATCTTCAGTGCCCGACATAGATCAAGTGCATAACATAACAAATACACAATAAATAATGTTAAAAATATAAATGAATGCCATGTATGTAGACCTTTGATGCTATAATATTTCACAGAAGCTTTGTTTCTATCTCTGTGCTGAAGTCTTTATCTTTGCTTAGCAAAAAATGATCTTAACTCACAGAAATTTTCTTTTTCTTATTAACACTACAAAATATTAGTTTTAAGATTGCACAGTATGAGCAATTACCTTATTTTTTGGCATTAAAGAATGTATTTAATATCGCAATGAGATAAAATTCATGCAAGAACCTCTACCACATTAATGGTATGCATAATTTTTATGTTGGTATAAGATGATCCTGCATAAATGATAAGGAACATAGATGAGCCTTAGTACATGGCATTTTTCATAGATTCACAACAAAATTTTTCAATTTTTAAAATGTTTATAGGCCTAACTCTTTAGTATCTATCATCAGCAATAATTTTGAAAATCTCCCATTATTGAATCCCACCATACACATTAACAAATAAAACTTCTAGATATTCTCATAGCATACCGCCAATGAATGTTCACCCTTCAATGTTCCTAGATACACTTTCACAACATACTTCCAATGAATGTTCCACTTCAACTCCCCAGCTGCCTTATTCAAATTTCACTGTTGAATCACAGCTCCCATAAGGAGCCCAGAAGTGTATTTCCTATAGCATTATAATGTTTCCTTTTAGAAATGAATTCTTTTTAAATATTAGGAAGGAACTTTTGATGATGTAGTAGTGATCACATGACTACATGTTCTTACGGCAAAATTCCACTTACTATGCAATCGATCATATCTGTGGTATATAAAATATAGATCAATGAAGATAATTTAAAGAAAGAAGAATAAGAATTCTAGGCCCAAATGATATCAGTGTCTTTTCAAACAGGGACCCCCCCCCATAAAGATGCTATCAGCTAGGAATGCTTTGAGGGGAGACTTTTTTAAAGAGGGAGAGACACCTGCCGAGTCCTGTGCTTCATGGGTTGGGCCAGGAGCTTGGCTATGAGGTATAGATGTATGGTATGTGCTGTAGAACATTGTGCAGATGTGCCAGGTACATCCTAGACAACTTAGAGCTGTACTCTGATAAGCAGGTGGAAGTAGACTCTTATCTTCTAACAAAAGAAACATAGCAATGACAAGAAATTCCACATAAAAATCCAATTCCAACACTTATAAATTGCACTTATCATCTGAAATGACAAACATCAGCAGGAGCTTTGTATCTGCTGCCCCTAACATGTGGTTCGTGCTCTTGGGTTCCTTCAATTTGCCTTGTCCTCACCACCCAGTCCTGTGGCAGGCTTGCTCACTGCAGACAGTGAAAGTTACAAATGCTAGACTCCACACCCTCAAAGCCTTTTCTTCCCTTTGCATCTAATCGCATGCTACTCCATCCCACTTTTACTTGTCAAAACCCCTTCTGTTTTCTAGTGCCAAACTCAAATGTTACTATATTCTACAACTGTAGATTCACAGCCTCATTTGATGTAGTATTTAACATTGTAAAAGCCTTGGTGCATGTTCTGCTTATATATTTTTGCATCCTGATGTCTTTTTGATATTTTAAAAGGATCCTTCATTTTTGTACATATGACTAATGAATTTTCATCTATATCTAATGCTTAAAGACAAGTGATTGAAGAAATGATCACATATGTTCTTGTGGGACATAATTGCACTGATTCCTTTAGTGAAATTTTAATATACCCAACTCTTAACATTTTCTATTTTAGAAAGGCATCAGAACTACTATTCTTCCATCAAGAAAGAAGCCACAAATCTATTTTAGTGTTTTCTTCTACTACATAGTTTTTAGCAAGCATGCTTATCACATCCATTGGAGGAAAAAAAATAGGTTTCATTCTTGATTGCTTTCTTATCTGTGCCATGGATGATCATTCATTTTGTTCAATAAAGAAGAAAAGTGACTGTGATAAACTCCCCCCAACTATATTTATTATGACAGAAAATGCTATTACTGGCTAAGTTTCCGAGGGTATGGCACCACTGTACAGGATGAGCAAAGGACTAGAAATTTAATTCCAGATATACAAGCAAGGTTTCTCAAACTGTCCAAGTTCTGCTAATACCAAATGACACATTTGAGAAGAAAACATTCATTTCCTTCCTGGAGTAGTTCCACATTGTCTGAGCAGTTGAGATTTTCTATTACTTACAAATGGCCACTAATGCTTTTCAATGGCTATAGTTGGTATATAATCCCTTAGGCTATAAAAGAAGCCCTCTTATACAATGACATCCTCACAAAATGTACCCGCTCTCTATTTAGAAATGAATATAGAGGAAAAAAAAATTGTCCACACAAGATGTAGGAAAAAGTGATGTAACAAGTTAATTATAGGAGATCATAAAATGATGTACAAGCCACAAGTATGAAGAGTCAAAGGAAATAAGCAGCAAGCTACAAACAATCAGTGCAAATTTCCTACGATCAACTTCCTTTTTATTATCATCTAATGAATTAATGTAATGTGTTATAGTGTCTACAGATGTCTATAGCATTCTTACTCTTTGTAGCTAAATAATTTATCAACTGCACCCCAAACCATTCATCAGAATGTTTCTTTTAATATACAGTATATTAATTTTTTTCATATACTTCGATACAAAAAGATTGATAAATCTGTTAGAACACTTTCAAATGGAAGTTATAATCTTCACTGTAATATCTTGGGACTTGGCAGAGAAGTTGGGTGATTTTTCTAGTGGCAAGATATAGTAAATGTGGAAGAACTTTGATTACTGGACATCAGGCAGGCACTGATGGCAAAAGATACAGAGGATCATTAATTTAACCCTCATCTTTTTATTGTATCTCCCTTTGTGCCAGGCACTGATCTTGAAACTGGATTTGGTTATAATAGAGATTTCATGTGAAAACAGTGTTGCAAATGATATTAGGCTACTAGAAACATAATATTTACAATAATATTTTAGTAGTATTTGACATCCAGAATTTTTGCCTATACATCCTGGCTCCTCTATGCTAAGCCAAGATCCAGGTAAGAATAAGGTGGGTTCCAAGATAAATTTCTGGACTAGACATCCTGTTAGATAAAAAGGTTTTAAAATGGTCCTAAGCCATTTATTTAGCTAAGTAGGTTGTCTAACGTATGTGGGCATCTAATTGAGGAGTCAGTGGGGCTGAAATTCAGCATCTGCACTGCTTTCCAAGTGGTGTTACTTGGCACGAAGTTGCATTTCCCTGGAGCAGGAGGCACATTTGGCAAATTGCATAATGCATGGTGTGCACATCAAGTCACTTTCTATGTGCACAGGAAACCACCCATCCAGAGGAAGGTCTTTCTTCTGATTTGTACAAGGTTAGCAGTGTTGACTTTGTTAGTCTGGACTCAGCTTGCTGAAGATACTTAAACTGAAGACTGAGATCCAAATAGAAGCACTGACTCAAGGAGTTGAGGTCGTGGGCTCCTTGGCTCCCACTTGGAGTATAACATAGAATACCAGAAGCATTCACTGCACTCAGGAAGGAGGTTCAACTGAGTTTTGAAATATGTGATTTAAAGTACTGCAGAGACCCAACACTAGCACAGCTGGGACACCACAGTATCTCAAAGCAACATAATAAAGGATGCCTCAGTATTGAACTCTGGAGGTACTTCCTGCTGCTATTCAGGATTGGTCTGGATCTGGGGCAAGGCAGAGCTGTCTATGGAGAGATTATTAACCTACTAATGGCATATTTTAGGAGGGTTGAGAGCCTATGAATAGTACCAAAAGTCCTTGCCTCTCTTTAGAATTGCCTTAGACTTACTTCAACAACTGTGGGGCAACTCTGGTCCAACACATACTTTATTTTTGCTATAAACTCTTTATCTTGGAGGTTCAGCAAATCTGTATGAAAAAGAATAAAGGAAAATACTTGAGAATGGGGTCAGTTCCAATTTATCACCATTCAGTTCAAATGCAAGCACTTTCACAAATGTGTGTGCTAGAAAATAAGTCCACAGCCTGGCCTTATAAGCCATCTATAAAGTCTTTCCTTCTTCATTTACTTTTGTTATACTTGTCAACATTTGCTTGCTCATATAGAATAACTAGAAGTAAACGAAAAATTTTTTTTTCATACTTGTAGGGTATGGTGACAAAAAAGCACGGATTTATAGAAAAGCCAATTTGCTTTGCTGAATATTATAACCATTGACTACATTCTATCTTGGCTATACTCAAACTGCAATGAACCCGCAATAGTAAGAGAGAACATAAACATATATTGAGGAGAATGTGACAGGAGGATCACAAGTTCAAAGCCAGCCTCAGCAACAGCGAGGTACTAAGCAACTCAGTGAGACCCTGTCTCTAAATAAAATAGAAAATAGGACTGGGGATGTGGCTCAGTGGTTGAGTGCTCCTGAGTTCAATTCCCAGTACCCCTCCCCCACACAAAAAAAACATATATTAACGTGAATACCTCATGCCCTCAAGCATTCAGGCTATGCCTGGTTGGTGAGGCTGTTGGGATAGAATAGACAGTGCCATTCATTTTTTCACTTCATTCATCAAAAATGTTTGAACTCTTAATGTGCACTAAGTATAATCTCTGTACCTTCTGAAACTATGATATTTAACAGTATGATACCAACTCACAGTTTTCACAGGTGATATTGTCAGTGCATACAAAATTGGGGGGTTTCTCAGTCACAGAACAGGCAATCCACTGGCAGAAATATATATATATATATATATATATATATATATATATATAATCATCAACGTGTCTTCAGTGTAAATATTCAGTCTCTTTATGCCTTAAATATTCTGTTTGGGAAGCAGAAGAATAATGCCTGTGATGCAGGAGACTGAGCTGGATTCGGAGTGTCTGATAGGTTAGAAATTCTACCATTGTTATTCTAAGGTAGAAATTCTAAAGCAGCCTCACAGCTTCCCACTCTGTCCCTAGCACAGCTGTAAAATGTTCTTTCTAGATGGAAATGATTGCTGAGTGGAGTCTCTGGGGGAAGAGCTGTGGTTTGCTCTTCAGCCAAGCAATAGCACTATCAAGATGTCCCCACCAGGCATTAGCTCTTGAAGTGAGCGTGTTATGGTTCCCTGGGGCCTCCTTGACTTGATAGACGCTCTCAGTGTGAAGTTGTCTCCAGAGACCTCCCAGAGGTCTGAGAATATGTCAGGGTCAGCTTCTAACCCACTGGCTCCACATTTACTAGAAAAGACCCAAAGCTCTATGCGTGGGCATAGGACGTTCAGCTCAGGTAATCTTTCAAGAATGGATGTGTCGCTTTGAGGTAGAGTCAGCTTCTCTTCATTAAAGTGCTGCGCAGGTTTTAACCAAGGCAAGCCCCTTCCCATTCACAACTCAGACCCCTCCTGGAAGAACACCCAGGAGTTCCATTTGCCAAGTGTGGCCTATGCTTCACTTCTGCATTTGGTCATCTGAAAGGGAAACTTATACTCCAGATTCAACTCAATTACTAACCTCAAACTCAGAGCACGGAAAGCATAATGTTTGATGATTATTTAACATTAAGTGGATGGTATGGCATTTGTGAACCACTTCTCCTTACATCATGAAATTCCATAACTGGCTTTATATGTATATCAATTATTACATACACAACTTATTCTGTGCTTCAGCTCTCCAATATTGGTAGTGAAAAAATTCATGAATATTTCAATAAAACATTCATTTTCTTCTAAAACTTACCAAACCAGGAATAATCTCCCAAACAAGCAGATATTGGACATTTTAGACACTTGAGTAATAAATACATTTTGTATCAAATACTATATGTGTAATTAGAATTTTAAATTGTTTTTATCCATCATATAGCATTATGTTCTATTCTTTGAAACATGATAGAATATTCCTAAAACTGATTTCATGACCCACTCAAAGTTGAAACCAACAGTTTGACAAAAATTTTTATAGATGATAGCAAACATTTTCAGATTGCAGAAAGAGGTTGAAAAGTCCTTCTACATAGAATTCCTCATCATCAGCGGTAGTGATGAGACCACTAGTGGCAAAAGACATTGCCAGAAAACCACTGTTAAAAATGTGCTCCAGAGCCTAGCACAATGGCACACACCCATAAGCCTGGCAACTCAGGGGACTGAGGCAGAAGGATCACAAGTTCAAGGACAGCCTGGGCAACCTTGCAAAACCCTGTCTCAAAATCAGAATTAAAAAGGGATGGGTATAGAATCATGTCATCAGCAAATAGTGATAATTTAAGTTCTTCTTTTCCTATTTTTATGCCTTTAATTTCTTTCATCTGTCTAATTGCTCTGGCCAGTGTTTCGAGAACTATGTTGAACAGAAGTGGTGAGAGAGGGCATCCCTGTCTTGTTCCAGATTTTAGAGGGAATGCCTTCAATTTTTCTCCATTCAGAATGATGCTAGCCTGAGGCTTAGCATAGATTGCTTTTACAATATTGAGGTATGTTCCTGTTATCCCTAGTTTTTCTAGAGTTTTGAACATAAAGGGATGCTGTACTTTGTCAAATGCTTTTTCCGCATCTATCGAGATGATCATATGGTTCTTATTTTTAAGTCTATTGATGTGGTGAATAACATTTATTGATTTCCATATATTGAACCAGCCTTGCATCCCAGGGATGAATCCTACTTGATCATGGTGCACAATTTTTTTGATATGTTTTTGTATCCAATTCGCCAGAATTTTATTGAGGATTTTTGCATCTAGGTTCATTAGAGATATTGGTCTGTAGTTTTCTTTCTTTGAAGTGTCTTTGTCTGGTTTAGGTATCAAGGTGATGTTGGCCTCATAGAATGAATTTGGAAGTTCTCCCTCTTTTTCTATTTCCTGAAGTAGCTTGAAAAGTATTGGTATTAGTTCCTCTTTAAAGGTTTTGTAAAACTCTGCTGTATACACATCCAGTTCTAGGCTTTTCTTAGTTGGTAGTCTTTTGATGGTTTCTTCTATTTCCTCAATTGATATTGGTCTGTTTAGGTTGTCTATATCTTCCTGACTCAATCTGGGCAGATCATATGACTTAAGAAATTTATCTATGCCTTCACTATCTTCTAATTTATTGGAGTATAAGGATTCAAAATAATTTTTGATTATCTTCTGTATTTCTGAAGTGTCTGTTGTGATATTGCCTTTTTCATCCCGTATGCTAGTAATTTGAGTTCTCTCTCTTCTTCTCTTTGCTAGCATGGCTAAGGGTCTGTCGATTTTGTTTATTTTTTCCAAGAACCAACTTTTAGTTTTGTCAATTTTTTCAATTGTTTCTTTTGTTTCGATTTCATTAATTTCAGCTCTGATTTTCATTATTTCTTGCCTTCTACTTCTTTTGCTGTTGTTTTGCTTTTCTTTTTCTAGGATTTTGAGATGAAGTATGAGATCATTTATTTGTTGTTTTTTTTTCTTTTTTTAAGGAATGAACTCCAAGCAATAAATTTTCCTCTTAGAACTGCTTTCAATGTGTCCCATAGATTCCGATATGTTGTGTCTGTGTTTTCATTTATCTCTAAGAATTTTTTAATTTCCTCTTTGATGTCTTCTATAACCCATTGATCATTCAGTAACCTATTGTTCATTCTCCAAGTGATGTATGCTTTTTCCTTCCTTCTTTTATCGTTGATTTTCAGTTTCATTCCATTATGATCAGATAAAATGCATGGTATTATCTCTACTCCTTTATATTGTCTAAGAGTTGCCCTGTGACATAATATGTGATCTATTTTTGAGAAGGATCCATGTGCTGCTGAGAAAAAAGTGTAACTGCTTGATGTTGGGTAGTATATTCTATATATGTCAATTTGCTGATGACATGATTCTATACCTAGCAGACCCAAAAGGGTCTACAAAGAAACTATTAGAGCTAATAAATGAATTCAGCAAAGTGGCAGGATTTAAAATCAACACGCATAAATCAAAGGCATTCCTGTATATCAGCGACAAATCCTCTGAAATGGAAATGAGGACAACCACTCCATTCACAATATCTTCAAAAAAAAATAAAATACTTGGGAATCAACCTAACAAAAGAGGTGAAAGACTTATACAATGAAAACTACAGAACCCTAAAGAGAGAAATAGAAGAAGATCTTAGAAGATGGAAAAATATACCCTGTTCATGGATAGGCAGAACTAACATCATCAAATTGGCGATATTACCAAAAGTTCTCTATAGGTTTAATGCAATGCCAATCAAAATCCCAACGGCATTTCTTGTAGAAATAGAGAAAGCAATCATGAAATTCATATGGAAAAATAAAAGACCCAGAATAGCAAAAACAATGCTAAGCAGGAAGTGTGAATCAGGCGGTATAGCGATACCAGACTTCAAACTATACTACAGAGCAATCGTAAAAAAAACAGCATGGTACTGGTACCAAAACAGGCGGGTGGACCAATGGTACAGAATAGAGGACACAGAAACCAATCCACAAAACTACAACTATCTTATATTTGATAAAGGGGCTAAAAGCATGCAATGGAGGAAGGATAGCATCTTCAACAAATGGTGCTGGGAAAACTGGAAATCCATATGCAACAAAATGAAACTGAATCCCTTTCTCTCGCCATGCACAAAAGTGAATTCAAAATGGATCAAGGAGCTTGATATCAAATCAGAGACACACCGTCTGATAGAAGAAAAAGTTGGCTACGATCTACATACTGTGGGGTCGGGCTCCAAATTCCTCAATAGGACACCCATAGCACAAAAGTTAATAACTAGAATCAACAAATGGGACTTGCTCAAACTAAAAAGTTTTTTTCTCAGCAAAAGAAACAATAAGAGAGGTAAATAGGGAGCCTACATCCTGGGAACAAATGTTTACTCCTCACACTTCAGATAGAGCCCTAATATCCAGAGTATACAAAGAACTCAAAAAATTAGACAATAAAATAACAAACAACCCAATCAACAAATGGGCCAAGGACCTCAACAGACACTTCTTAGAGGAGGACATACAATCAATCAGCAAGTACATGAAAAAATGCTCACCATCTCTAGCAGTCAGAGAAATGCAAATCAAAACCACCCTAAGATACCATCTCACTCCAGTAAGATTGGCAGCCATTATGAAGTCAAACAACAACAAGTGCTGGCGAGGATGTGGGGAAAAGGGTACACTTGTACATTGCTGGTGGGACTGCAAATTGGTGCAGCCAATTTGGAAAGCAGTATGGAGATTTCTTGGAAAGCTGGGAATGGAGCCACCATTTGACCCAGCTATTCCCCTTCTCGGTCTATTCCCTAAAGACCTAAAAAGAGCATGCTACAGGGACACTGCTACATCGATGTTCATAGCAGCACAATTCACAATAGCAAGACTGTGGAACCAACCTAGATGCCCTTCAATAGACAAATGGATAAAAAAAAAATGTGGCATTTATACACAATGGAGTATTACTCTGCATTAAAAAATGACAAAATCATAGAATTTGCAGGGAAATGGATGGCATTAGAGCAGATTATGCTAAGTGAAGCTAGCCAATCCCTAAAAAACAAATGCCAAATGTCTTCTTTGATATAAGGAGAGTAACTAAGAACAGAGTAGGGTTGAAGAGCATGAGAAGAATATTAACATTAAACAGGGATGAGAGGTGGGAGGGAAAGGGAGAGAGAAGGGAAATTGCATGGAAATGGAAGGAGACCCTCAGGGTTATACAAAAATACATACAAGAGGAAGTGAGGGGAAAGGGAAAAATAATACAAGGGGGACAAATGAATGACAGTAGAGGGGGCAGAGAGAGAAGAGGGGAGGGGAGGGGAGGGGAGGGGGGATAGTAGAGGATAGGAAAGGCAGCAGAACACAACAGACACTAGTATGGCAATATGTAAATCAATGGACGTGTAACTGATGTGATTCTGCAATCTCTATATGGGCTAAAAATGGGAGCTCATAACCCACTTGAATCAAAGGGTGAAATATGATATATCAAGAACTATGTAATGTTTTGAATAACCAACAATAAAAAATAAAACAAACAAACAAACAAACAAACAAAAAAGGATGGGTATGTAGCTCAGTGGTTATGTTCCTGGTTTCAACCTCTATTTTGAAAAAAAAAATGTTGTAAGCTGAGATGGCCACTGGTCTTGGACCTCCAATTGTATATGTCATCTTTCATTAGCAATTATCATCATATTTTTTCTTCTTGGGCTTAGAAAAGACTCCAGATTTATTTTCAATATTACACTCCAGGGCAATAGTTAGCAAGAGAATTAAAATCTGTTTGTAGTCTGATCCCCAGTTTTGTTTTGTTTTTTTCACATTAGTTTTGAGTCAATTTCCCTTTTGATACTTCTAAACAAATGAGGAACTTTGAGGATGTGATAATAAAGGAAAAGAGAAGGGTGAGTAGGAAATATCCAGGGGGGCCCCACCCAATTGGTGAGGACTCTGGGGATAGTGTTTTTAGTCTGTGCTACAAGCTAGTGCACAATATTTCTCCAAGCCCTCCATTCTATATTCTGAGATTCCTGCTCCCCTAAACTCTAGTCATATGTTATCATTTTAATTAAAAGTCTAACTTGACAAATGAACTGTCCTAGATACTTACGCCTGCTCCATAAGGAGACCAGATGTTTCTCCTGTTATCTCTTTCATTCATTCCAACCCTGCTTTCCTTCTTAATTCCCTCTGATTTTGACCTCTGTAACTACCTATGAGTTTTTCTTCAGGCTCTGCCTTTATTTGAAACAATGGACACCCTCTCCTCATCTTGAATAACAATATATATGTAGATACTGCTACATATCTCATTTCATTATTCCAAGGCTTAAGAACCTATTAGTCACCCTGTATGTTTATTTGTTTTATATTAACCAATTATATCTGCATAAAATTCTAAAGAGGACTAATTCCAGAAATATATAATATGGTGAAATATTTGTTGTCAATGTTGTCTGTTTATGTTTTTTTGGTTTGAGATTATTTTACTCTTGCCTTAGAGGCAGATACCATATCAATATTTTGATGTGAAATTTCTAGATGGCAAAATGCAAAGAACTTAAGCCCACAATTCAATCAATGTTGAAAATTTATCAGATCAAATAACTAATACCTGAACAAGATATAATATTTCCAACTCCACTGAAAATTTTTATGTCTCCATCTTTCCCCTCCATTAGCAAACATTGTTCTCATTTCTGTCACTATAGATTAATTTTACCTTCTTTGGAACTTTAAGAAGTATAAAATGCATCATAATAATTTTTATAGTAGCTTCATCTGTATAGCATTTTTTACATTTACTTGTGTTGTACATATCATGCTTTTTTTTCCTGAGTATTCATTTATACATTCTCCTGCCAATGAACAGTTAGTTTCGGTTGCTGACTATTTGACTATTGTTAATAAAAACCCCATGATATATTTGTGTGCATTTTTTTGTAGACATATATTTTCATTTCTCCTAGATAAAAAGATAGAAATAAAATAGTGGTTAGATAACCAAACAGTAAATAATTGGTAATTGTGTCATAAGTTATAGGTATAACTTTATAAAAAATTGCTAAATAATTTTCTAAAGTGTAACATTTTATATTTTAAATAGCAACACAAGAGAGTTTTTGTGCTATACATTTTTGCTAAAATTTCATGTTTTCCATCTTTGGTTTTTTTCTACTCTGTGTTATCATCTGTTGGTATTACCTAGTCAATGAGTTTTAGTAGCGAGTACTGTGTGGTTACCTACTTCATGGTATTGCAATCCAGTATTCAGTTGAACATATTCTTACATATTAATGAGAGAGATACAAGTGGTGACAGACATGCAAATTAAGTTCTTACAAGTAAAAGTGGAAATATTTTCATGTCTTCACCCCTCTAGTACAATAGTTAGAGAGGAAAGCATCTTCAATTTTACTTCCTCTTCCCTGTGGGTGGAAAGTCCCTTATGATAATATAGTCTATTGATAAATTCTATACAAAGACATCTAATTCATAGCTCACATCTAAGATCTTGAGTATTCTGTATTCTCCAATATTGAACTCACTGATCTCTTCACCAAGCTCAAAGTAAATAACTAGAGTTGACTCACTTAAGTCACAAATATTGTTCCTAATTACATAAAATTGTATCCCACAACTCTGATCTCAGGAAGTGATTTTAACAAGTGAAGGATGTTGGGAATTCAGTTATTGTAAGTGGATTCCTACCACTTCTTTCTTTTGGGGGGAGGGGATAGTGAGGATTGAACTCAGGAGCACTTGACCACTGAGCCACATCCCCAGCCCTATTTTGTATTTTGTTGACAGAGTCTCACTGAGTTGCTTAGTGCTTGTCTGTTGCTGAGGCTGACTTTGAACTTCCTGCCTCAGCCTTCCAAGCTCTTGGGATCATAGGGGTGCGCCACTGTGCTCAGCCCTACCACTTCTTTCTTAGTCAAGCCTTGAGATGAATCAGTGCTCCTGCTTTCTTGTTCAGCTTTCCCTCATGTAGTTTTGGTGAAGATTAAGGCAGAAGCAGAACTTTCCTTTGGACTATGCCTCTCTGGGGCTCTTCATCTCTCAACTCTTCCTGAGGGGTCTACCTCAGAGTGATGTTTCCTTCCTCCCTGTCATCAAGGACCTTCTTAACTTTCTCCTCCCAGACACTCTCCACATATTCCATCACTCTCTATTTCAGTATCTCCACCTCTTTTTCTTTCCTGATTCCACTATTTTTTTCACACATACAAAACATTACTATTCATAATCTCTGTCATTACATCACCTGTTCCTGAACTCTCTGCCCATAAAATATAGATATATTTCTGTTTGGAAAATATATACATTTTTTCATACCCATTCCCTTCTCTCATTTTACTGCCATTTCTTACTTTAATCCTTATTTATTTTCCACTTTAATGAATATAATTTCTGGGACTCTTAACTCTTTCCATTTTCTAGTTTCTTGTCACTAATAACCTTCCCACATGTATGTTTCCTAATATTTTTTTAAATATTTAATTCTGTCCCAGTTTATAGGAAAGATTAGAAATTCCTTAGCCAAGCCTAAAAATGTTGTTCTTCATTGTCATACTCCAATTTCCCAGTTTCATTTTTTTCTTCTCCACACCATGTTATTTTGTCTGCAAACGTATCTTACCCTTTCAACCCATGTGCAATCCCATGAGCTATTCTTTCTACCCATAATGGCTTTCTTCTCTCATCCTTACTAAGAGCCTGGCCGTCCTTTGAGGTCCTTGGTCACGCTACCTGCATTGAGATGCCTCTCTCTCCACTGGAGTTGGCTGCTTAGCTACTTGTTCCTCCTATCACTCCACCAGTTTCTCATTAACACACAACTTCTTACATTTAAAGTAAATTAACCTGGAACATCCTGTACTAACATCTTGTGCAGTAGCTCGCTTCCAAAGTGAAATGCATAAAGGGAAGATAATAAGGACATATAAATAAATAAAAATAAAAAAGACAAAACTTTCATTTATAATTTATTAGGAAAATTTCCCATTAAGATTGCCACACTAACTTGCAATTCTCCAATGGAGAAGATTTTCCTCCAGTGCCTTGACAAATCAGTTTTATCACTGAGTACCACATCATATATTTGGCTTATACTTCGGACTTCATAGAAAGTTGTATGAACTTAGTATGTGTATGCATAAATTTAGCCACACCTCATTTTTGGTCTTTGAAATAAGGAACAGGGAGTTATCTCTTACTTTTAGAAATAAGATAACAGATTTTAGTAACTGTACTGATTTGCCTTAAATTGTTCTACTATTTACTGAGTCATGGAAATAAATTTTCCATCCTTGGGTTTACATCTGAAATATCCCATATCAAACTATTGTTGGGTTCAGAACCATGAAAGAATTTGGGTTAATGATGAAAAAAATTACAGAAAATGAATCAAAGTAAAAAATGCTCAAACATTGTGAAAAGCCTCAAAGAACTTCAGTGCTACTGATTTTCATCCAAATGTCAGAGAGAATTACAAGTTCCACTTTTGCCACCTTTGAACAGAAGAATGTGAATATAAAAATGATCACTGCTTTTCTGATGAAATAACTATATACTTCTAAAAATAATTAGAAATCTGGACAAAATGTTCTAACATATTTGCATCAATATAGTTCTCCTTGATCTGTTAATAAAAGGGCCTCAAGAAAAAAAGCAAAGAAGGGAGGCGTTTCCTACCTCAGTCACGGTTTCAACAATATTCTAAAATCTTGGAAACCAGAGTTTTGAAATGAAACTAGATTCCCCACTTCTGCTGGCAGGTGGGCTTTAACTGCAGGTGAGGTTGCAGGCCTCACCAATTTCCTTCTGGATTTTTGTCTTGCAAAATTTGAAGAATAAAATCCATGCTCCATAATAAATGGGAGAATGAATAAAACAGGATTTACTTAAGTGAGAAGAGCTAGAACTCCCTCATGCGGGGGGGGGGGGGACCTGAGCGTGTTATAGGATGGATCTTCTGGGAAAGTGAGGTAGCATGAAGCCCCTCCCCTCCTTCAAACCCCAATTTTGCCATCAAGTCAGAAAGTTTTCAGATTTGTCACTCAAAGTAATGGACATGAATTTATTGAAAGGATAGGAAACAAGAAAGGGGACACTCTCAAGGGAAAGAGTAGGTATCCTCAGAGAGAAGAGAGACAATGTGCCTCTTCTGCACTCCTGTTTTATTGGGGGTCCTAAGAAATATTCAGAAAGTCCCACCCAGCTCCAATGCTTGACATTTAACTGACAGCAGGATGACTTCAGACTTTCAAATCCCCACTGCTATGCAACTCTAGGTCACCTTGGCTCATGCTGACTGGCTCTAATTGGATTCTTAACCATATATTCTTACAGGTTTTATGGTTAGGAGGAATTATCCTTATCTCCCTGAGTTCCATGATCTGATCTGTGAAAAGGGTCACAAAGGTCTCCCCCTCAGAGTTACTTGGGTTCCTCTTAGTGACATTATTTTGGGTCTACAATTCTCCTACAGATAATAGAAGTTTGCTGAGGATTGTGACATATGCTGACCACTTAAGCCAGGCAGGCTTCTTGGAAATTGCTTTTTGGCAAAGAAAGCATGCGGGCGTCAGCACAGTGGGCCATTTTTTGTAAAATTATTCCCTTGACCTCATGTTCCCACCACTCACATCTTTCTGCCCCCGTCATCTTCAGGTACCAAATTTCTTCTTTGTGTTGCTATTTCACATTGTCTTTCTGTCTGCAAACTACAGATTCTGCTTGAGAAAGTAGAACCACATTTCTTTTAGAAACTGTGGGAGAGTTAAAGATGACTTGACCCCAAATACAAATATGAACTATGTATTCCAAAGTTGAGACTTTCTAGTTAAAAGAACCACTGGGATTTATTTAATGGGAACTTTTTTGGGGGTGGGAGGGGAAGCTAACACTTCAGAAATTTCTCCAGAAGACATAGTGTAACTTTAAATAGTTACCCAGTAGGAAAAGAACAACATTTAATAACCACATAGGAGACACAGATACAGAATAAAGGGGAGATGGAATTGAATCTGATCAGCAAACAGGTGTGACAGAAGTGTCTTGAGATTATCAACTCCAGGCAAGTGCCCTGTGATTGCAATGCTAAGCATTGATGCTGAAGAACACAGCCCAGCAATGCTGAGACTGAGGAAAAGAAGACAATTCACACTCTGTACAGACATGGAAACCTGCCATACAGCTCTAGGATGACTCACTGGGAAGCTTAATCACTAGCTAACAGAGAAATCAGAGTGAGAAAGTTGAAAATGGAGAGTCTACTTTCAAGAACAAAGACCAATAATAAAGAAAATATCAAATACATAATTTAGAATGTGATTTGTTGTTGATGTTTACAAAATACTCAAATGAAGAAACTGCCTTTTACAACCTAGCAAAATAGGCTATTAGAATTTCTTATACTGGGAATCTGTTTTTTTTTTTTTTTTTTTTTTTTAAACATGTTGGTGAATAGCTAAGGATTGGGCTTCTTATTATACTTCTTCTTATACTATAATCCAAATTTTATTCTTCAAGCAACCAATATTTAGAAGTCCTTAGTCAGATAGGTGCCTTTGATCAGCCTTTGTGGAAAGTATGTTTGTTAGAAGATGATTTCCCCAAAACTCAAGCCTGAACTTAAGGTCTCTAAAGAAGAGTAGGTAAACATGAGCAGAGCCTCATTTCTTATCTGGATATAGTTGATTTCTCTTCTGTGCTTTGTAATTCAGCTTCTATGAAGGGGCCACATCCAGAGATACAGAACTAAATACCCAGGACTCTGCTCTCCAGCTTCATAAGATCTGAACATCCCAAGCAATATGATCAGCCCTGGGTCACTCTCTGGCCTGAGAATGTTTTCTTCCCCCACTGCCCTTCTACTGTCTCACGTTAAGCCTGAACTCTGGGCCAGTTTGATGTCAGGGCCACAGTCCAGCACCCAAGAGCTGTGTGTGTGTGTGTGTGTGTGGTTTTCATGGAAAGTGAAAAAATGGAGGTGCTTAGAGTGAATTTGGGATGTACATGCAATGTAAATAAAGAGGCCAAGACTGGGGAAGGGGATGATGGATATGGGCATTGCAATGTTTGCAGCCCAGCTGTACTAGGGAAGTGGGATTCATTGCTGAGAGAGACTTAGGGTTTATTAGGAGATCCTTATGGGAACAGTCCAGTGGTGATGGGTGGAGAGGACGTCTGCCAGAGTCCACTGGCAATGGCTCGACAGGTGCATCTCCACCCCTCACGATGCTTCACCAGTAGTACCTCCTCTCCCTCAGGATGCTACTTCAAGAAGTTTTCACTGGCAAAGGCTGAACAGACAGTGCCTGATACCTCGTGGTGCATCACCAGGTAGCACCTCCTCTCCCTCATGATTTCACTATAGAAAAAAATGCCTTTTATCCCTCACAGCATTTTCCAGTGGAAGATTTGGACAAGGGACATGGTATCCTTTTCATAGGGCCCTCAGTTCCATACCAGCTGTCACTGGGAGAAGGGATTTATATGCCAGGCTACAGAAAGCAGTGACATCATAAGTATCAATTTCTTACCTTGCTTTGCTCCTTGCATAACCAGAACTCTAACGAGCAGCTGTCCTGTCCCACATAAGTTGGGGGGGTGGGGAGTAGCTTTCTGCAGATAACACTAAGTTGCCCAAGTTCCCAGCATACATGACAGAAAGTCAATGTTCTTGAAGATACCACTATCTAGACATTTGGGACCAGGTCTGCTCTCTGTGTTCCCTAGATTGCCCAGGTTTGGGGGAACTTAAAGGGGTGTTCCAGGGACATGGTGCCCTATAGTCCTCCTTTTTTTTAAGCTGATACAAGCATTCTGGAGAGGAGGAGGAGGGTCAGCAAAGGGCAATATACTGACATATTCTGCATGGTATATCAAGTATCTTGTCTTTGATGGAGTGTGAAGGTGAAATATAGAAAATATGGCAGGAGAAACGGAATTATTGTGTCACTTCTTGACTTGATTAGTTTTTGTCAAATTATATGATACATATATAATTATGGCCTATATGCATAGTGTAATGCAAGTATCAATGAAAGACTATGGAGAGAAATATTTGAATGGGGGAGTATAACCATTCATATGTGAAGCAGAAAATGAGTAGTTAGAATTAACAGTTGCATTGTGTGAAAAGGAAGTTGAGAACGGAATGTAGTCTCAAAAATTAAAACATGGTTGATGTATGAAATGCTGTAAGTGGGTAAAATAACTTCAGAATGAAAACTGCCCAATCTAACAATTGAGAATTTTACGAATATTTTTTACCAATAATCAAAGACAAGAACGTTTATTAAGCACATGCCAAGTAACAGAACTTATGCTAACACCTAATACATACTAATGCATACTTTGTCTCAGTTAATCCTTAAGAAAAGCCCATGAAACACAAATAATGAGAAATGACAAACTGCACATTTAAATAATTATTTGGAGCCAGGCACGGTGATGCACGCCTGTAATCCCAGCGGCTCAGGATGCTGAGACAGTAGGAGTGCAAGTTCAAAACCAGCCTCAGCAGCATTATGAGTCCCTAAGCAATTTAGGGAGACCCTGTCTCTAAATAAAATATAAAAAGGGATGGAGATGTGGCTCAGTGGATAAGCACCCCTGGGTTCAATCCCTTGTACCAAAAAATAAAAATAATAATTATTTGGTAAAAAAGAAATAAAAAAAGAAGAAATTATAAAACCTGAAGGAAAAATTCAGAGTGCTATGAGGTAGAAAACATGTTGACTTAAAAATATAAAACATATATGAATAATCATTAAAAATAAATTTACTTTGGCTCAAGAAACTAGAAAAAGCATATTCAAAACAAATTTTGTAGAAATAATACAAACATGTTAATATAAAAATGAACAATAATTCAGTTGGAAAAACTAGAAACTATTTTTAGTATTATTTAATAATCAAATAAAGGAAACAAATATCTTCTGACAAAAAAAGAAAATATAGCTAAAGTAAATTTAAATGTTATAATAAAATGCTATGGAGTAGAATATGCTAATAAATTTGAGAGAGTCATAGAAAATTTTCTAGGAAATTAAAGATTCTAAAACTAGTCTAAGAAATTATAAACATACAAAAGAGAAAAAAAATGATGCCTGTCAATTGAAATAATGTGGTGTTGGTTCAGAGGTGGTGGAACTGAGTAAATTGTGGGATGTGGAGAGTAATGGCAAGAATATTGTCTTCACCATGTGTGTCTATTTTCCAAGACTTGTATGTCCAGTCAGATGTCTTCCCCAAGATCTACACACTACACTACTCATTGGTAACAAGTTTTCTTTCTTGTTTAAAGTACACTAGGGCAGTTACATAGCAAAAGACTTTATCTTTTTTTAAAAAAAAATCTGTAATTAATTTGCAGATAATTTGGATAAACATAGGCAGTAGATGCAGAAAAATGATTTCTAAAATTTTAAAGAACTAATTTTAAATGCATAGATAATTATTCCACCCCAAATAAGGACACCTGAAATTTAAATAATTGACTTAATGAAAATTAGTAGTAAATGTCAAAGAAAAATGAGTACTTTATTTTTAGAGGTATTACCATGTCAGAGATTACATACTAGAAGCATATATTTTGTCTTGATTGCTTCAATTGCTTCAGATGCAGGTATTTATTTGAGACTTACAATAATTCTAATTGATTTCCACTTTTCCAGGTAAATATATGCAAAGTATATACAGTAGTATATCTTGAGATCATGCTAAAACATACAGATCAAATTATTAATATATTCCATATCATCCTATTCTCTCCTTTCAAGAAATAGTTGCCAGTAGTCTTTTACCTGTAAGGTATCCTACAGTTTAACATTGAAAATAACCAAGATATTGCTGTTTTCACACAATTTATTCTGTAGCACACCTGTGGTGATAGAAAAGAGCAATAGGCACTATTAAAAACACACATATTCTTTAATCAGAATGAATATGTCTGCTTAATCATCCAAATGACAAAAACACAATGAAAATATTTACTTTTCTCAGAAATGTCCGACTTGGACTTGCTTCAGTGAAATTGCTTTGTTCTATTCCACTTGGCATTATGTGTGACAGTTCAAATTATTTGAAGCCTCACTAATTCACAAGTCTGGCACTTGGTTCTTGGTGTGATTGGGACCTTACCTGGTGCTGGTGTTCAGAACATCTTCTGGTATTCAGAACATGAACTCTAAGTGTGATCTTGGATTTTTACAACATAGTACATGGATATCAAAAGCAAGTACCAATAAAACAGAGAGGTGGGCAAAAATTGGGCAAAAGTTACCTTTATTATTTAGCTACAAAAATTTTATCACATCAAATCTGCCACCCTCTCTTCATCAGAACCGTTAGAATTCCCACCCAAATTCAGAGAATCATTTGTTCATAGGATTGTCAGTCATTATAAGAATGTATGGTATGACTTATAAATGCAAATGTATATATATTTGTGTGTGTGTGTCCATGCACATAAAAGCACATACATACATGTATATAAAAACATTTGGCGGGTGGAATGCAATCTGTAACTCCTGGCACCATTTTAATTTCAGTAGAAATATAAGATTTTATTACCTTATGATTACTCCTGGAACTCTTTTCAAGAAGTTTATTTTATTATAAGATTTATTGAATGAGTCAAGTGGGTACTACCAGCTAGTATATCTCCACCAACCTTTACATTATGTCAGTACTGTGAAAGAAAAACCCAATTAAGAGAGATAGAATAAAAAGTATCATGAAGTGGTAGAGTAAAATTGATTGTTATTACCATCCCAGTGTCCTTTTTCCTCAATGCATATCTATTTAATTTGGGGCAATCTAAGGCACCCAAGTAGATTGATGATATAGCTCTTAACACCTATGGTGCTAAGATCACAGATTCATGCCTAACCAATAAGATTAATTGGTTAATTAATTAATTAATTAATGCATCCTTCTGAGCATAGTGATAAACTCAGCAATAAATTACATCCATTGTTCATCATTACTGGCACTTTTGTTTACTCTTTGGGGGTAAGTATGATCGTTTCTCTTTGAGATAATTAAGCAGGTAAGATGTAAGCCTGTATCTATAGTGGTTTTCTTGCTATTGAAATAGAAGAATAAGAAGAAAGCAAAAATGGACAGAAAGAGGCATAAAATGATTCATAAAATTATGTTATCCTCTATAAGTAGCTCAGACAACCAATAATGTAAGCAAATTTATTCCTTTTTGCTTGTCTGTTTATTAATTTATGTCAATTGGGATTTCTGATTTATAATCAGGATTTGATCTTGAGTAAATACTATGTGGGTGTAAATAGAAGAAGCATAGAACACTGGATATTTCCGACCATGAGTGGAATTAATTACATTCCACAAACAAGCAAAAAAGAAAAAAAATCATATGTAAACCATCTCAATGATTACATTAAATGCAAATGGAATCAATTCTACCAAAAGGTAGAGATTGTCAGAATGGACTATTTATACATCCAACTATATACAATTATGCATATATCTATTTTTTATACAATTATTTTAAGCAAATAAAATATAGTTAAGAATTAAGTCACTAGATCTGAACTTTCTATTGGTGAGAAGTCTAACACTTAGATACTGTCTTAGTAAAGAATCAATAGTCAATTCCATTAATCATCAAGTCCTTGCTAACGTCATATATTTTGTGTATTCTTCATTTCTCTTCAAATTACTTCATTAGATTGTTTCAAGAATCCTTTTGTTTTGCATGATGGCCAAGTGGGAGCTCATTAAGGCTTCCCCCTAAAAGAAAACAAACATCTGGAGAAAATTGTTCAATAGTCCATATGCATTGATGATCAGTTTGCCTTATTGTTTGAGTCTCTGTCAGTACATCATGGCAGGAGCTCACAGTAGAGAAAAACTTCTCGCCTTATCATGAGCCAGGTAGCAATGTGGTGGTAGGAGGGGGTCCCATTATCCCCTTCAAAATCATGCCCCCAAGGAGTTAAGATTTCCTATACACCCCCACCTTTTCAAGGTTCCACTACCTCCCAATAACACTATGCTGGAGACCATGCTTGGGGTACACTTATCTAAACCATAGCAAATATTATTTGGCAAATAAAATAAATGAAGTGCTGATATATAACCTACATTAAAATCAAAACATTACACCACATGGAAGAAGCAAGATACCAAGGACTACACATTGTATGATTCAATTTTCATGAAAAATACAGAATCAGCTGGTCTGTGACATTGAGAAGTAGACAAGCAGTTACCTGAGGTTGAGAGTGGGAATAGGGATTGTGCATACTGGCAAGAAGACTCTTTTGGGGTAATGAAAATGTTCTAAAACTGGATTTTGGTAATAGTCACATGACTTATTAAATGTGCTAAAAATTTGTACAATTTAAAAGGTAAACTCAGTAAAGTGCTTTTATAAATATCTGTTAAATAATTTTGTTACAATAAGTTAACCTAAGTGTATTTTAAGTACTAAAAAATAAACAAAATGTCATAAATGTTATTATACTTTGTTGAGAAAGAAATACTAGTGAAAAATATTAAGGAAAACATGGTAAATCGTTGAGATGCACAACTTACTTTAATTTTCTTTAGTATTAAAATTAATTTGAAGTATACCCTAGCAAGATTGTTTGACTAATTATAATGATGGCATTAAAATGGAAACCATGTTCCTCCTATTTATCACAAGAAAAATTGTTTTGTAATGTTTTGCTTAAAATAGGCCATTCCAAATATTTCAAATCTATTGTAGTCTGACTTTATTTCCCTTGGGTATTTAATTTTCCTGAGTGTTTAATTTCTTAAGCAATAATCTTTAATATAGTTTGATATTTTGTATGGCATATAATTAAATGGTATAAATTGTGAACTGACTTTTCAGAACCAGAATTACCTTAATCTCTGTGTACATTCTTTTCCATTTTATAAATATACAGCTAAAAAACTCTCATACTGCTTAATTTATTCATTTGATAAAAAAAATTGTTTCAGGCTCAGCAGTGCATGCCTGTAATCCCAGCAGCTTAGGAAGCTGAGGAAGAAGGATCACGAGTTCAAAGCCAGCCTCCGTAAAAGTGAGGTTCTAAGAAACTCAGTGAGACCCTGCTTCTCAATAAAATACAAAATAGGGCTGTAGATTTGGCTCAGTTGTTGAGTGCCCCTGAGTTTAATCCCGCGTTGCCGCAGTCTGGCTGGGCACAATCAGGAGCCACTTGTCAAAAGAAACTAACTTTATTTTTAGAACCACACACGCCAAACAAAACAGCCTCTCAGGAAAAACCCTCAGAGCCTCAACTGCCACCACCGGCTTTCCACAAGCCTCTCTCTCCCCCACAAGCTTCTCTCCACCTCCCACAATCCTCCTGCTCTTGAGGCCGATTGGCTGGGTCACGTGGGCGGAGCCAAAAAAGTCCCCCAATGAGCAGCTCCGTGGTCTGAAAGGGCAGGGAAACAGTCCAATGAGCATCACCGCAGAGGAGCCAATCAGCTAGATGTTGCTGGGCGAGCCATCAGATGTTGCTGGGGCCGCTGTGAGCCAATCATCAGCCGGCAGCTGGAAGTTTGCTGGCAGCTGGAAGTTTGCTGGGGCCCCTTCGGCTGTGGCTCTCAACACCGCGTGTTGCGCCCCCCCAAAACAAAAATTGCCGATGACTTATTATGCATCCAAGCAAATGTAGTCCATTGAAATACATTAGGAATAAAGTAAACAAAAATAACAAAATAAAGCCAATACTGAATAGGAAGAATTCATGCTATATAGAATGGTTGATGTATTTTAATATGAAAATAAGTTACTACTTGTATAAGTAAACCTCGACATAGCAAATATTCTAAAAGAAGTAACTTATTTTAAAATGTATTGAATCATCTACTGAAGAAAATATTATGTTTTGTGAAATGATTTTTAATGCTTATTAGACTTCAATATGTAGATTTTACTTGGTGTTAATGTGAAGAGTGCCTCTGTTTCATTGTTTGAAGTTCTACTGTGATTCTGAAATCATCAGGTGTGCTGCATATAATTAAACTGACTAGAGAATTTTTATTTACTAATCCTCTTAATTGATTCTGATCTTCAAAACTTACTGGATATTTGGGCGAGAAATACTATTTTTAGCTAAGATATTTTGGATAGTTAGTTTGCATATACATTCTATTTTTCGATAACTACATAGATTATTTAATTAATCTTCACAAAACCATCTGTGGAAGACATTCTTTAACGTTCATATTTAAAGACAAGAAG
This sequence comes from Marmota monax, assembly GCF_021218885.2. Taxonomy (NCBI): domain Eukaryota; kingdom Metazoa; phylum Chordata; class Mammalia; order Rodentia; family Sciuridae; genus Marmota; species Marmota monax. The sequence goes on from NW_026693252.1 coordinate 96,626, forward strand.
AAAAACTGGGGTTTGTAGAAATTCAGAAATGTGTCCAAAGCTATCCATTTAAGTAGGCAGACTAAACCCAGATCTTGAATCTGGAGTCCTCTTAAATGGAATGTCCTATGTCTCTAATGTATTTATTATTACTAAAATTCATCAGAACATGTCCACATAGGTGGGGGCATATATTTATGTACTAAGATTGCATCAATCATCCATACTATTTTAGACTTTTTATGCCAACAAGAAAAGTTGATGTAACACTTTAATATATTATTTCCATTCCGTATTTATTCAGAACTGTCTACAAATTCATCTCTCTGGTGTATGGTGATGTTTACTTTTTAAATATTTAATTGCAATGGCTTATAGGTCACTATAAAGACACTTGTGAAAAAAGCATGCTCACGATTTTAATCTGCCTCTTCTTGTCACAAGGGTTGGCACAATTTACTGTTAAGCTCCTGGTGAATTGCAGATGTTATTTTTTCCATCTGTGTGACAGATCCTTACATGATCTCCTCAAGTTCACCATGTCTGTGAAACCAGATCTCTTTAACCTTCATTCTTTCCAACAGAAGCATGATTTGTGCCACATCAATATTCTAGACTTTAGAAAAGGGAATGGTGTAGCAGTCTGAGAGGAGACACAAAAACTGTCCCATAAAAGTGACAGATATAAAGTGACAGGTATAAAGTGCTTAATGATTTCTGTGCAGAAGGAGAAATGGACACTTGTGTAAAATCCAAGAGTCACTAATAGGATGGAAGAAATAGAGAGCAAAGGGAAATTATCCAGAATTCCTTAAAATAAGATTTAGATTATCAAGAAAAGACAATGGGGAGAAATCTGCCCTGCAGAGGGGCGAGCAGAGGAATCTACACCAGAAGAGAGGGATCAGCTAGCAGTCCATGAAAAGATATTTTAAAATGGTAAAAAGGTATCAACAAACTGTTACATGCATGAGTATGATGTAAGAATTCTATGGATATTTGTCTCTATGACAACTTATATTTGCTACTGAGGAGTGTGGCTTTTATAAAGTGAAAAACTCATTTTTTGGCTTCCAAACAGCTGAAAATAGCGCTAGGTAGTTTTTATAAATCTAGGTCTTGCCATTATGGTCATCATTTCGCTGCTGTTCTTACCATTAAAAAAAATAGTAAAGAATGAGTCAATCTAAAATCCAGGAGAGGTAGGCTCTTTTCTAAATTACAAAATAGTTTTCATAAACGTTTGTTCCTTGGTGTTGTGAGGGTATTTATCCATTATCCTTCAACCTATAGCACAGAAGACTAACTCGAAAAACTTTGCCACAATGTTAGTTGGTGAAAATGTTAATCACTGTATTGCTCTGATATTACCTCTTTGATGATTATACATTTAAGCTTTTTCATGTGGATTTCCTTTGTTGGACATCTCTCTTCATGTCCTTCACCTGGTACTCACAGGAAGACCCAACATTTTTATTTTCCACTTGCAAGATACTTCTTGAAGGATTATGAAAACTAAATAGATGCTTCATGTTTAAAGATAATCTTTGACTTCCAAATTTGTGCCACTTTGACCTTTAATGTTATCATTTAGGAAATTATCCAAAGTTCTTTAAAAAGTGCTTAGAAGATGTGGAAAAAGAAGTAGAACATAATTGTTAAGGAAATGAATTCCACAAAGGACAGCAACATCCACTCTATCCTTTAATTTCAATCTAAATCTCTACTCCTATTATTGGAGAGCAAGAAGTAGCTAGAAAATCAGGGGAAAGATGTTGAACAGTGTTGAAAGTTTTTTTCTGCACCTATTGAAGTATGATGGTATGATTTCCCTCCTTTATACTGTTGATGTGAAGTATTATTTTTAAATATTTGAGATGACAGTGTTAATTCCTCTGATTTAGTTATTATACATTGTATTCACAAAGTACAGATTTTTGCACTTGAACTAGATGAAAAGAGTCTAATTCAAAATCAGGTTTGAACTTTTATTATTATCATACCAGCAAGGGACTATAGAATTGCTGAACTGAAAGTTGTTTGTGATGCACAGATCATATAATGCATAGGTCATGATAGAGTAGAATAATACTGAGCACTGAAAAATAGTGAAAATGCAATCATATGGATGACTCTCATGTGAAAAAAACCAAATTCCAAAGGCTACATACAAACCACACACATCTATCTATAAGCATCTTAACTAAGTCAAAATTATAGAGTTAAGATAGTAATCAGCAGTTTCTAGGGGTTAGGATAAGGAAAGACAATAAACATGCAAGGAGAAAATTGGTGGAGAAGCATTAGAACTATTCTTTATGTTGATTTTGGAAGGGGTTACATGACTATATAATTTTTTTTTTTTTTAAGATTCACAGAACTGGTCACTAAAAGAGATGCATTTCACTCTAGGCAACATACACCTTAACTTTAAAAATGAAAAATATAAAATAAAACAAACAAGACTTGGTATGATTATTATAAACAGTAGGAAAGTGCTTTTATCCATAAGAAAAAGAAAAAATAGTAGGGGGTCCCTGACATTCCGAAGCTGGTTCAGCACTCAAAGCTGTTCTCCTGACAAACATGAAAAAGGCCACAGAAAAAAATAACTTCAAACAAGGTTACACTGCAACTGTAATTCAATGAGATGAATTAAGGACACTTCTAATTTGGTCTAAAAACAACAGCACTGTGTCACTCACAAAATATCAAACACCTCCCTCCACCAGCTCCTGTAAGGAACCACTGCTTCTTTATAGTTATAAACTTAGCCCAGCTCTATTCTGCCCTCCTTACAAAAAATATTTATGATTGAGATAACTAATCATAAATCATCATCTCTGACAGTGTCCAACCTCCACACACACACGGCCATCAGTTCCTGGAACCACTCCTAAAACACCAACACAATCCCTGGTCCTATGATATTGTTTGTAACCTTTTTCCTGAGACATTTCGTGGTTCTCCCAGAGGGTACATTCTCCCCATGATAACAAGAACAATCCAACCCATTCAGCGGCTGGTATGTTCCTGGTGGTCTGTGGCTGCAAAGAACTAACATTAGATCAAAGTAGGATTTGGGGTTGTATAGAGTGGGTTCAAGCAGGAAATACTAAAGAGGTTCTGTTATTATTTTAATTAAAACTGCACTTATTTTATTTATTTTATATTTGACCCTCAACGTGTGATTTTTTTTTAAGTACAAAATGTCTTTACTCCTTACTGATTTTGATTCTACATGTTGCTTTAAGAGCCAGAAGTTTAAATGACAAGGTTACAAGTCCTTAAAGTGATCAGTTGTAACTGCATTAATGTTTTCGTTGGTTAGTTTTATGACAACATAGAAAACTTTCTTTGAAAATAATTTACAATGAGGCTTTATTAGGTTGACTTTAGTTTTCATCTTGGATTTTATTAAATTAAGACTGTATTTTGAAATAATTACTTATGGTATTTCCTTATTGGCCTATAATGAAAAGTTATTGTGTGGAACAAATTAGATAATGTTTGAAAATGAATCTAAGACAGATCTTGGCACACTAAGTATTCAATACAAAATCTTTCCTTTCTCCCATATCTCTTTAAGTTTAAAATAATTAGGGGTATTCCTTGTAGTGATAGTTTCTGAGGCACAAAGAGACAAAAACTGTCATTTCTCATCAACATGAACCAAAGTATTCCAAAAAGAAATGATTCGATTCTGTTATCTTAATTGAGCGTATTACTCTACATGTTTGAATCTATCTACTACCACGATTGGAAGACAAGCATGATCTAGTATTACAAATACCCATTGCATATAATTCAGAAATCCAGAAACGTCTTGGATTTCTATTTTCCAACATCTTCTCCATGTTTATGGCAATACTGAACTTTGTCGGATCCTCCTCCACAACATCACTCCACTTGCTCTCCTCTCAGAGATCTCACTATCTTTTGCACATTGCATTAAAAAATAATTTATGACCCACTCCTTTTATGATTCCTAAAATTCTTACCCCATGACCTTTCCAAAGTCTATCATGCATCCAGTTTAGAAACCACAATTATAATCACCTCTTCACCTTTACTTTCTTACCCTTTTCTCCCCCAGGTGCATCGGACTGCCAAAAACTTTACCGTAGCTGGGCATGATGGCGCATGACTGTAATCCCAGGAGCTCGGGAGGCTGAGGCAGGAGGATCATGAGTCCAAAGTCAGCCTCAGCAAAAGCCAAGGTGCTAAGCAACTCAGTGAGACCCTGTCTCTAAATGAAATACAAAATAGAGCTGGGGAAGTGGTTTAGTGGTCTAGTGCCCCTGAGTTCAATCCCTGGTAGTCTTCACCCCCCCCCCCCCCCCCCCGCCAAAACAAAAACAAAAACAAACCTTTACCTTGGTCAAATTTACATTTCTTCAGATAAAATCAGCTAGAGAAAACCATAGAACATGCTGCCTGAGCTCACTGTAAGATCACAATCACAAACCTGCAGAGAGCCTGTAATGCTCTATGCTAGTGGTAGCACATTGTCCTGATCCATTGGTCCTCTCTCCTTCTAGGCCATTCTGTGTGCTCCCCCAATGTGCACCCTGAATTTATTTTCTTTCTTGTTATTTTAATGAGAAAATCCACAAAACTCCCAACTTCCTCTTCCCCTCCCTCTAATCCTATTACAGGGGATGACCTCCCATATTCTTAGTCGAGGTAATTTCTTCCAAGTAAGCATTGAGTCTCATCTTCAGTCCAGTAGACATATTCTGGACTAGATTTCCCTTAATAATCTTCTCCAGAGAGATTTCCCAACTCTTTCTAGAAGGAGGAACAGGAAGTTAGTTATTGCCATTGCTCTTTGGTAATTCTAGTACTAGCATTTGAATAAGACTTCATTCATCTGAAATGACTTCCTGCACCTGAAATGACTAAGAAAAGTTGAAATAAATGAAAATTGCGTTTTCTAACATTACATAGAAAAGGATACTTGAAAAGAAAACTATGTTGAATTCTACAAGGCAAGTGTGTAGACCCAGACAATTATACTCTCCATTTTTAGGTCTGTTAATATTAAAGTTGCTAAATTTTCATCCAGTAGACTTATTATAACCTTTTTCACATTAGACTGCAGTGCTTCATGTTAGATCAAAATCCTCTGGAACATAGGAATTTTGTGCTCCTAGTTTCTCTAGCCCCCCCCAAGTGAATACATTTTTTTTATGATAGAAAAGAATCTCCGGGTGCCACAGTCATCAGCATAGTTTTCTCCCCTTGCCTGGAAACTTCATAAGCATGAGTAGCAGTCAGGAAAACATTAGCCCAGTGTAGCAAGGAGCTCAGAGTCATATTAGGGAAGAGTTGATAATTTTACAAAAAGCTAGTTATTTCTTAAAACTAGGGGAATAAATTAGACCAGGAGAATTTAAGAGGGATCATGAAGAGATGAGCAGGCTTAGTAAACAAGGTGATGGCGACATACTTTAACATTTCTACCTAAAAGATGAGACTAAGCAGCAACCAAAAAGAACATTTGAAGACAGCCTAAAGCAAGCTCTATTTAGGTGTGAAATAGAAATGCCTAATAGTCAGCAAATTGCTACAATATTCTTTAAACTTTTTAAAATTTTGTACATACTTGTCCCTTTGTTCCAGGAACCCCCACATTGGATGTGAAAATCTGGGGTACTCAAGTCACTGAAATAAAATGGTTCAGGATTTACTTAAGGCCCCACACTTCCTCCCATGTACTTTATCTCCAGATTACATACAGCACCCAATACAAGGTAAATGTTGTGTAAATAATTGTTAATCTATCTTGTCTAGGGAAGAATGACAAGAAAAATGTACTTTGAAAGACTATGCACCTGGTGATTCTATTATATCATGTATTATATTAATTTCTTGGGCTACAGAAACTGGGAGCTCATAATTCCCGTCTTCTAGAGGATTTCAGTCTAATATGGAAGGTTACAGTCTGAAAAAAAGTTATAATAATTTTACTATATTAAAATTTAGCAAAGTTAATATTGACATTTTCAGTATAGATGCAAATCATTTAAAAATCTATCCATAGTCAGTGGAAGTAATGAATGTGGAAACATTCAGATACAGAATCACATATATGAAAAGTGAATTGTATTTTACTTAACCATATAATGGAGAAAGGAAATGGTTTTCTTTATCTTGATAGGTTTTTCAAATACTGTTTTTCTCTACCCTCCTTAATTTTCTAGCTAGGGTCCTGAAATTAGATTAACAAAAGACAAAGGAACAAGAGAAAAATCATCCAACTCTGTTAGAATGTACATCCCTGAAACACAGGGGAGAAATTCAGTCATTAGTAATTCCAAAGGTGTGTCAGAATTTGGATATATCTAACTTAGTGGAGGAAAAGAAGGGAGAAAAGGAGCACTTATGAAAAAGTAAGAAACTGCTTGGGAAGATGAAAGAGTCCTTAGGAGAACAGGTAGGAGATAAGAGAGTTGGTTAAAATGCCTGTGTGGGGCTGGTTGTGATGTCTATAGGAGAAGAGAAGATTGGAACTGATTCCAGGGAGAAGACCATGCAGTTATTTCCAGAGGCTCTGCTTTTAAGCAGTTGAGGTATTTCATGAACCCGGATGCCTTCAGCTTAAAATAGCTCTTGTACTACAGTTAGATATTTGGGGGTGGTGTATCTTGATCCCCTTCAACTGTGTTTCTTTCATTATTTTAAATTAGTAAATGCTTCCCCAAATATTAGTGTTTTTGTGTTACCTGTACCTTTCTCAGCTGTCCATATTTCATGTGCTTCTAGTGATCACTTATTCCTTTCTCTTCCCATGACTTATTGTTGTCATCCCAAAATATGTAGTCAGCAGTAAGGTTTAAAAATAAGTAGAATGAATCAGACATAACTTTCCTATGTTCATATAGGAATACATGACCAGTATAACTCCCCATCATGTTCAACCACAAGAGTGGGATCCTAATTAGAATAAATTATACTTGATGTATGTATAATATGTCAAAATACACTCTACTGTCATGCATATCTAAAAAGAACAAATTTTTTAAAATAAGCAAAAGATGAGCACTTTCCTAAAAAACAAAATCCAGGTACAAGTCTACATTATTAGAAATAAGTATTATCAATTCCTTGGTGGAATTTACCAGATATGATCAATACTTAAGCACATTCATCCATCACACAATATTCAATAAACTTAAGAGAAATTATTTTGGAAGATCAAATTTAAAAAAAATGATTTTCATGTATTTTAATCTTGATCTTGTTGTTAGCAAAATGTTGTAGATCCTTCATAAACACTGAATAGTCCTCTATGAACTTTGGGTTCCTTGGTTTTATTTTCTTCTCAGATAGTGTTTGTCAAGTTACACATGGTGACACAGAAAGCTATGAGAACTTTGAATTTTGTCCAAAGAACAGATCACCACTGGCTTTGACATCTTCTTTGACCCTTTCCAGTCCTCATTTCCCAATCCCTCATCCCTTAATGAGTAAGATGCAACCCAACCAGAACTACTGCAGGGGAATGTAGCAACAACTATTTTTTTCAGGCACTGCAGTGCCTGTTAAACTTTAATGAACTCATGAAACTTTTATTGCTTTCTCTCCTTTTTGACGGGTGTGAGAAATAACCACCACCACAATTTTTTTTAAATTAAATGTAAAATAACGCTAAGCAAAGCAGCAAAAATGTCCACAAAGACAAAAATCTCACAGTTTCTAAAACTATTATACTAGTACAACCGGGAGAATCTGTATTCTCCCTGTGGATGACATCCAACAACACCCACACACCCTTCTAAGGAAGCAAATGGTTTGCACACTGTTAAGTGTATTGTCAGTTGTTAACAATAAAAAATGCTGATTCTACTCCATTTCTTGGTTACATGTTGAAAGAAAGCAAGAAAATTCAAAATTGTCATTGAAAACTGCTTTTAGAACTTCCATTACAAATGAGCAATACTAAAAAGTAAATATAATGATGATGATCCAAAATTCAAATTCAACACTCAATCCTTTTCCTTCCCCTACTCTTTAATTGTCTGAAGAATCTACTGCAAATCATTTTAATGAGATTCTTTCAATCCATTTTCTTTTGTGTATTTTTTAATTGAGTTAATTTTCTACATTCATAAAAATCTTTATATGTCCCCCTTTTATTTAACTCATCCCTTCTTAATTTTTTATTCTTTCTCAATTTTTCTTATATAACTAAACTCATCCCTTAACTTGGAAAAAATATTATTTAAAATAGGTCTATGTCTAAAAGAAAATAGCATTCTGTCTGTTAACTGTGTAAATAGTCCCTACTTAATTCTGGCTATTCTTTGCATAGAATCTGATCAGTGTGCCGTGTTTGGAAAAAGAGCAAATTCTCAGCATAGAGTATTTGCATGAAATCCCTTGAACACTGAGGGGTTTGTTTTTCTAAAGTGTGAACACAGTTCATCACAGTTCAAATGTTTTTCCATTCTGTTAATAAATATAAGACATGTATTATTATAAAGCAAATATTAAAGTAAGGCATGCTTTTAATATTATCCTTGGGGTGAGTTAAAGTGACAGGGCACTAATTATTGCTTTTAATAGGACATTAAAATTTGGATAACCCCAACATTATTTTTCAGGACAAAAGCAGTAAATCCATCAAACATTCTCAAACCTGCAATATCTTGAAGTATAGTTAGACTGATAGCACAATTTTACACTCTGTGGGTCTCTTTGTAATTCCCTTTATGATCATAGGAACACATTTGATATTTCTAAAGTGTATCAGGCTAAAATGAGATTTCCCCCTTAAAAAAAAAAAAAACAGGAAAAATAAATGAATCACCATATCGGGGAAAAAAAGAAAGAAATCAGTTTAACTACTCTATTTTACTTAGTCTATTTGGAGTCCCCATCTGATATGACACAAATCTTATTAATTTAATATAGATATTTACTTTTCATGTAGATGCTAAACTTACTTTAACATCATAATGTTTATAGGTATATTATACAATAAGAGAAACAAGTCTTTCTACTGTCTTCTAGCAATTCATATTTGTAATATGCTGGGAGCCATTAGCCAAGTAGGTATGACAATTTCCTTGCCAGCGTACCCCATGTTGCAGTGACATTGAATGTAGGTGACCTTGCTCAAGGACCAAGGCAGATTAGGGTGTTCCCGGTTTAGGTTCCAGGTTTAAGGTTTAAGATTATTCCAGCTGGGAATAGGGCGTATCCTGCTGCCTGAGTTCCCCTTGAGTTCTCACGGGATTCAGACAATATATTTTGGAGATAGAAGCCCAGTGATTTGGGCAGAGAACGTGGATTTCCCCAGAACGTGATTGTAGATGGCTGGTGTGAGTTCGGGAATAAAGAGTTGCTGTTTGAATCTACAAGCTGTGTGGTGGCTCGTGATTGTGTGCCCAGCCAGACTGCGGCATTTGTGCCCAGCCAGACTGCGGCAGTAATATATCCATCAATAGAAATTAACTGCACAAACCCCTGAAAAACCCAACAGTTTTTACTTATGCACAGTAGGAATCATAATACTTGCTTCTGTTGTGGGATTTAATATTTTAGTCTAGGTGTTCTTAAAACATTTCACGGTGCCTCAGAAACCACAGCAATTGAGCCATGGTTGAAAACTTTGTGGGAAATGTAAATTAATTATTTATATATTATTATAGTGTTTCAAGAGAACTTCTGGTGAAGCAAAAAAGACATTATGTTTTCTACTCTTAACTAGTCTAATACGTAAAGTATTTAGTTTTAGGAAAATGTAAACACTAATGTGAGAGCTTAACTAGAAAGATTTTATTTTAAAGGTCATTTTCCCACTGAAATTAATTTGATTTTTGAAAGCAGGAACTAATCTTGACATATTGTAGAGACAAGATGAATTTATGTGAACCCTGTAGTGAAGATCACAATCAGGTAGCTAAAATTAGGCATAAAGTTCTAAAAATAAATTTGCCAAATAGTCCTCAGAATAAGAAAAAAAATAACTTTGGTACATTCTCAATATTTTTCCTTAAAATAACAGGAGTGGGAAATAAATTCCTATTTCTGTATTTCCAAATGAGCATTTAAAATAACCCCAAATTCATATTCCATACATGCCTTAATTCACCAATTCTCTCCATCCTCCTTATCTTTCTGTCATAGGTCTTGGTGTATATCTCCATTCTCCCTTCTGGCTGGAGTGCTCATCTGGGTTATCAGATCTGGCACATTCATCTGCACACATCTGGAGCCACACACACAACTAACAGGCACTAACATTAAAAGCATGGAGAAGTTTTCCACAGTGTTTCCTCTAAGGGTATCATCTTGCAAATAGTCTTCAATCATAAATTAAATACAATTCATATTTTCTCCCAAAGATTGCTAGAGCTGGATTTCTCATGTATGATCTCACAACATTCTTTTACTTCAGCAAGATTATAATAATACAAATGAAAATTGTATTTTTTGAAGGTTTGGGAGAAAAGAAAAAAAATTATTAGAAATTAAACCATGTCCACATAGATAAAACTAGATTAAGCAAGTGTCTGATATAAAATTTGGCGATTCAAAACGGTGCTCATTGAACTTGAAAGTAGAAAATAAATAGTACTTAAACTCTATTTTATCAATTAATTCTAATTGATTTACATTTGTTTCCAGAACAAGTTTACTTAGTTCTAGAAACAAATGTAAATCAATTAGAATTGTCCACTGGTTATGGTCAAAGTCAATTTATATTAAATATACTGATCTTATGGGAAAAATGTAATTAAGATTCTAATGTTACTGGCCTAAATTATGATGGTTCACTCATATTTTATACCCAGACATTTTATGCTTGCTAGAGTGATAATATCATCATTCTGTGCTAAAACATTTTTCCTGAATAAACATTTTTTATTTCAAAGTTTCAGAATTTTAAAATATTAAACTGGATAGAATTATATGATCTTATAAAGGACCAGCAAGTTTTACAGTGAACCCCAACACCCCACATATAGACCAATAGTGAAACTCCACAGCACTACTTTAGTATATGTTAACATTTTGTTACATAAATAAACATGCTCTACACTCAAAATGCTTTCAAGGTGCATGCCTGTAATCCTGGCTGAATTACAGGATTGGGAGTTAGAGGTGCTAAGCAACTCAGTGAGACCCTGTTTCTAAATAAAATATAAAAAATAGGGCTGGGGATGTGACTCAGTGGTTGAGTGCCCCTGAGTTCAATTCCCAGTATTCTCGCCCTGCCAAAAAAAAAAAGCTTTTGTTGTTTTCTAAGTGTATCATTTTCATTGCCTTGCATTTGTTCAAATTTATTACATTTAACTTAAAACATTAACATAACTAAATGGCATAATAGACAGGAAAGGAAATTTGGAAAATATATGTAAAAAGAAAGCTTATGAAACAAGAAAAAAGCTTCAGTCAGACTCATTTAAAATCAAGGAACAATAAATTATCCTGTCTCAAGAGGAAGGAGATTTACTCAGAGCCCCTGGGACAGGGCCCAAACTCCCCATATCCACCCAGAGCTTTGTCACTGTTTGTCACTGAGTCCCCACTATTCCATGTTCTTATTGCCTCTTTAATAATGGCTTCCTCTTGTCCCATAATTCTCATTAGCATGTAGCTTTGACTTGATTGGCACCAACTCTAGGTTAGTTTTACACACTATAACCTAATTTCTTCCTCTAAATTGCTTTGCTGAAATTTTCCAGAGCAAAAATTTGCATAGTCTGACCTCTGGTTCAGCTTACAGTGAGGCAAAGACTCTCTTACAGGCCCAAGCAGCTAAGGTTAGGGAGGTGAAATCAAAAAGAATGTTCCTTTCTGTTTAGCCCCACCATTTTAGAAAGAGTAATGGATTAAGGACAGGATTGAGAAAAAAAAAAAAAAAAACAACATAAGGCACAGCCTACACAAATACCCCGAGTGTACCTTCTACAGTAGAAGAATAGCGCTTAAAATAAAGATAACTCATAACAAAGTGCTAAAGATCATTTTTATGGGGAAAAAAGCAATAATTGAAAATTGAAGGTGGAATTCTACTACATGAATAGTATTCATGGTAGTTTTACTTGAAATGTAATTATCTGGATCCAGTTTACCCCTGGGCAGCATGAGCTAAAATAGGCAAAATAAATAGATATAGAGACACACTTACATATGTGTGTACATACTGTTTCTCTCTCTCTCTCTCTCTCTCTCTCTCTCTCTCTCTCTCTCTTTCTGTGTGTGTGTGTGTGTGTGTGTATGTATGTATTATATATAGATTACAGAAATACAGAAAAATAACAACTATTTGTATTTCCATGATTCTACTTTTTGGTTGAAAAATGAATTGGGATGCAATATTTTATCTGATTGATCTCTCAAGATCCATAATGTAAGTAATGCAAAGAATATAAAAGTCTTGGTACATTTTATGTTACTATTGGTGAATATTCCCCGAGAAAGGAAAAACACTTGTTGAGGGAAACAGCAAATGTGCAAATGGATGTGATTTGAAAAATATCAATATTCTATTCTCTCTAGAATTATAACATTGTCAACAAAAATGCATTTTGGATTTACTAAATTGATTAGTTAACTATGGATAGGATAGGGGATAAGAAAGTTAATATAACTAAGCTTATTGAATAATTAGTTTATGACAAATGATTGCTTTACATGTATCATTTTAAAATTAATTCACCTGTAATTCCTTGAGTTGAATACTCTTGCTGTTACCTCAATTTTACCAAAGAGGTTTAAAGAGACAAAGTCATTTTCTGAAGGACACACTGCTAGAGAATTAAATGGAGGAACCAACCTTCAAATTCAGTTTTAGCTACAGAGGAAAATACTGCTGACCTCTGACTTTAAATTACAGACAAATGAAGCTAAGCAAGTTATTTCTATTCCTGTAGTTTCTCAAAATAATTCTCATGGTGTCCATATTCTGCATTATTACAGTGAAATAGTCCATGGAAACTTACGGTAGAAAAAGCTAGGCTATGATCAAGAATTGTTTAAAGTTTTCATAATTTTTATGTAAAGATTTTTGGAGACAGTGTTTTAAAAGGCATTAGGAATATTGGGCCATTCTGTGTTGGCAGGGATACTTCCCCCTAAAGGAAGGATTTTGTCAGAAGATAAATTAGGAAGTTTATTGCCTAGAAGTGAATACAGAAAGATAAATTTAATAGTCTCCACAGTTTCCTTGTTTCTTTTTCTTTTATTTGCTTTGTGTGTGTGTGTGTGTGTGCACATGCAGTTTTTTTTTTTTTTAATCTAAGGATCTCCAGAGAGTGAAAAGATAATGTGATATCACAAATAGGTAGAACCATTATCAGTACATTATAACACCCATGCCTGAAGTAGTGTGAGAAAACATATTTAAAATTGTAGTTCTTGTCCTTAGACCAATATCAAAGTCATCAAATCAGAGTCAGGTGGTTTTCTAAGGGAAAATTAAATTTCTGGAATGTTGAAAATCAGAGGGGTGAGAAAATGTTCAAAAAGCTCTGACATCACTTTCTTTCCAAGAATGGAATAGGGGCTGCTAGTCCTATGGTTCATTCAAAATCAGGGAAGTCCAACATCAGCAAACATGCACCTCTATGTTTAGTGTGATCACACTATGATATGTTGCATGGAGATTGATTGCATCTCACACACAGGAGGGAACATGGAGACAAAGAAACAGCTACCAAAAAAAAAGTACTCTTTAAAAAATGTTGCATTTGCTTCCATTAAGGAAATTCTGTGCTACTGGCTAAGTAAATAAGACACTTTAATCTTACAACAAGTGTAGGGTGATATTTTACTACCAATCCATAATCTACTTACAACTCTGACTTGGAAAGTAACAAAAAGTTGAACAAGCACCAGACAGAAAACTCTGTTTAGTGATATCATCATCAATAATATTTATAAAACATTTTAATAAAAAATGAGAGAGAAGCAAAATGTTATTAATGAAACCAGGTGAGGCATTATTTGTGGCTGTAGACAGAAAGATTGTGAAAGCATTCATGTGTTCAAAGGAGTAAAGGTTACCCAAACAAAACCACCCCTATCAGATACTCTCATAATAATATTTTGCACAAAATATTAGGCCACGGATAACATGCAATATTTTACTCCATCTATCTAATCATGAAGAGTACCTAAATACTAATTAAAACTATATAAATTAAGATAATTATTTTATGTTAATATTATTAAGTTACTGATAATTACAATTTCAATATGACCAACATATTCCATGTTATATAGTTAGTTAGTTCATGTACAACAATTTGGGGAGAGACTATATTATGATTGAAAGAATAGTGAATAAATTAATAAAACAAATGAATCAATATGTTCATAAGTGGCTCCTATGCCATATCTTCAAAAACCTGTCAAAAGCTCCTATAGAGGTCCAACTATATAACACAGAAGTTAAAAAATAAAATAAGCTGATTTCTCTGCACATATTTTTCCTTCTTTTTAAATTTTTTGTAGTATAAGTATGCATTAATTGCCTTATATCATTACCCTAGGGACGTGTATGACTGCACACATGGTACAATGCTAAATCATGTACAACCAGAGAAATGAAAAGTCGTGCTGCAATTGTAAAAAATAAAGCAAAATGCATTCTGTTGTCATATATACCTAATTAAAATTAATTAATTAATTTTAAAAACTGTTAAATATTTTATGTGAATGTACAGTTAACATACTCACAAATGGAAGAGAGATAATAAAGTATTATATTCTGAATACAAGGAGGTCATTAGGGAGAAATGTGTTATAAATATATTTAAATAATTCAAGAATAAATGTCTTCCTCATATCAGAAATGTGTGAAGGAACTCATTCTGCAACCTGAAATAATTGGTTATCAGAATTACCCACAAATGTATATAATATTAAAAATTTAACTAAGAAATGTTCATATCTGTGTTCACCCCAGCATTTATAGTATGAGGAAAACATTACTACATAATCAACTGTCACTACAACTATAGGGAAGTCAACCCTCCCCACCTTAGCCAACACCAGGCTTGATAAAAATATAAAGTGACATTAGTATAGATTGTTAAACCAAGCTTTACATCTTAGGAGAAAATAGTTTTATCCATGCAGAAGAAATGTGTTGCATTGTAAAAGATACACTGAATAAAGACAAAAACGTAATAATAAATATAATAATTGGAAAATATGAGAAAATTAGGATCATAAAAAAATATAGAGAGGATAGGAAAAAACAGATTTTGCTGCAGCCAGATAAATAACAAGGTCCAAGGTTAAAGCCCTCCAAAAGTCAAAAGTTAGTACCACCCAGAATTTTTACATTCTTCTAGACAATAAATCAAAGACGTCATATTAGTTTATAAACTTCACATTCTTACACAGAACTAAGATACAAAAAAGGAAAAAATACTGAAGCAAAACAAAAATTTGTAGATCTCCTGAGGGTAGAGGTAAGATCAGTGGAGTAGCAGGAGATTGATGGGGAGAGAGAAGGGGTGGGAAGGAGGGGAAATGCAGAATGAATTTGACAAAATTATACTATGCACATGTGTAAATAAATATGCCACAGTGAATTCCATCTTTATGTATATCTACAAAGTACCAACTAAAATAAATAAATAGAAGGAAGAGCAATAGAGAATGGGGAATAGAAGGAAGGAGGACCAGAGAAAAAGGGGAGGGACTGGGAACAGAAATGGAGCAAATTAAATTCCATGCATGTATGATTATGTCAAAATGAACTCGACTACTAAGTGAAACTTTAATGCACTGACAAAAACATCTTTTTTTAAAAAAAGACAATTAAAGAAAGAATATTTCTAAGAACTGAAGACAATACCACTAAATTTGAAATGCTACCCTTAGAATATCAAATAGCTACTTGATGAAAATAGAATGGTACAATGCAGAAAGAGTACGAAAATAAAAAAAAACACACACACACACACACGCATGTGCGCGCATACACACATGCGCACGCTCGTGCACACACATAGACACACACACACACACACACATTATTGGAATGACCAGTTAAAAATCTAATGGAAGAACTGATAGATTTCAGCAAGTCTCTCAAAAATTACAAAAAGATTTAAATGAATTAAAAAAAAAAATCCCAATCATGAATTTAAAAGAGTTATAAGCAGATGAAATTTAGTTTTGAATGATCTGCATGTGGATGGTAAGAAGAGCCATGGCCACAGGAGAGAGTGCATAGACAGAAAAATAACTTGAGATTAGAGGAGAGCCCAGGAACAAAACTTTCAGAACTCCAAAATGCAGTGTCTCCAGAAGCAAATGAACTCACAAAGACATGAAAGGGAAGAGCTGGGAAGGCGGGAACAAAAGCCAGGGACAGTGACATTCCAAGTCAGGGACAGGGAAGGGCCAACAGGAGAAAATGCTCAAGACAGAACTACCCTCCACCCTCTTAGCATTGGGGTGACTGCCGAGGTTAGCAAAGGCTCTTTGGGTCATGGATTGAGATTAAAAGTCCCATTCTAGGTGCAGCAAGTAAGTAGAGATATGAGAAGAGGCAGCACCAGGAGGAGAAGGCAGAGTGCTTCCTTAGCATACTAAAAAGTCTACCTATTCTGTCAGAGCCATAGCCTGAAGTGTCTTAAAGTGAAACTCTTAGAAGTTGGCTCAATGTATCAAGAACCTATGCAACATATGTAGCTGGTTTCCTGAGGAATATAAACTTTTGTGTATAAAGATGGAGGTGTTTTTCTCTTTTCAAAGGAATACTAAAAATCAGGCCTGGCTTACCAGGCACTTGTGCTGCTGTCAGGTTTCCCAGTTAGGAAGGAGCTCACCAGGGACCTTCTTGCTGGGTGAGCAGCAGGATGCCTCAAACTCCAAACAACCACCTCTTGTGGTTTGCACTGAAAGCACACAGTAGGAGTGCAGGCTGCACCAGCAAGGCTCCTCTCAGCTCCACTTCTTCTCCCTTCTACTCTTTTCCACACCATTGAGTGACACTGTGCACTCAACCAATGTAAAGCCAGAGCAGCCTGCAGATGAGACCTGATGCCAACCCCCAGCTCACAGGGAGAATAGAACAGAGCAGATGTGCCGCAGTCTGGGTGGGCAAAATAACCCGGAGGTGACAAGCAACTTGAAGGTTGAAGCGGGAACTGCTTTATTATGGAACACAGCAGAGGTATATATACCTAACTGATTACACACAGCTTGACTCAATTAGCATCATCCAGATACAGCAATCAGCCAATAAGGAATCCCCACCATCTTAATGGCTTGGTGGTGTTGCTTCACAAACCACTCCTCCTGGCAAACTGCCAGGCGCCATCTTGACTTGATTTGCAGTCCCCAACACAGATGCTCCACATCTTCTAAATGGTTCTTTGTCACCTCATCACAAAGGAAGCAGAAGAGAGGGGACAGCCTCTCCTTCTGACTCACTGCTACTTCTCCAAAACGTGAACATTTTCCTAATCAGACTTGTACTGCTTAAGGGGTCAGGATCATGCAGAGTGGGAGACTGACTTTGCTGCCTGGCACAGCTCCGGCTCTAAGGGGAAAGACCAGCCTCACACAATGGCAGTTCCCAGAATCAGTCTCTTCTCTAAACTCTATACTATCCTCTCATTTTGCATTGACATCCATCTCTTGCACTTGGTTCTCCTTAATCACTTAACACTTGTGCTTGAGTTCTGGCCAAATGAATCAGACAAGAAACACAGAAAGTTAGCATATGTGTGTCTAAGAAGAAAAGATGATCAATTTAGTAGATGATAGATTCAAATACACACAAAATAACAACTTGAAACTCCTTAGGTGGACACTAGTGTTCTCCATAAACTGGTTATCCTGTGAACACAAAGAAATGACAACCCACTATTGACCAGTGTTTAAAAGAGTTATAAGCAGATGAAATTTAGTTGTGAATGATTAAATTTAGCTGATGACAGTGCAAATCAATCTTAATAATTCCAAACTTCTACACAGTACATCTAAAGTCTTAATGTCCATCTTTCTCAATCTGGTTGTTATGTATGGAGTGTCCCCCAAAAAGGTCACGTGTGAGACACATGGAGGAATTTTCAGAGGAGAAATGAATGGATTGTGAGAGTCTTAACCCAATCAGTGAATTATTCCCTGACGGGATTAAGTGGGTGGTAACTAGAGGCAGCTGGGGTGTGGTTGGAGGAAGTGGTTAATTGGGGGTGTGGCTATGGGGTAAATATTTTGTATCTGGAGCTGGATGGAAATCTCTCTCTCTGCTTTCTGATGTGAGCTGCTCCCCTCTGCCACACTCTGCCACCATGTTCAGCCTCATATCAACTCCAAGGAATGGAGCAGGCCTCCCCTCCAGTTGTGCTGGTCAGATCCTTTAGTCACAGCAGTGAAGAAGCTGACCAAACACTGGTTATTCATCTTTAAAGAATTTGTCCTTAAAAAATAATTTATTCGGGAATGGTGGCACAGAGATGTAATCCCAGCATTTTAGGAAGCTAAGGCAGGAGGATCCCAAGAAAGCTTCAGCAACTTAAAGGGACTCTGTCTCAAACTTAAAAATAAACAATGTAATAATGTAAATAAACAATGTAAATAAACAATGCTGTGGATGTGGCTGAGAGTTTGAGCATCCTTGAGTTCTATCCCTGGTACCAAAAATAAACAAATAAA
Source organism: Marmota monax (assembly GCF_021218885.2). Taxonomy (NCBI): domain Eukaryota; kingdom Metazoa; phylum Chordata; class Mammalia; order Rodentia; family Sciuridae; genus Marmota; species Marmota monax. The sequence continues at coordinate 115,244 of NW_026693252.1, forward strand.
TAAATAAAAATAATTTAAAAATCAGCCAAGAACTTACATTCTAAAATGGTTACTTAAGATATACTTAGCATTGACAAAATATGGAAATGAAATATGGAAGTAATCGAGAAAATGTGCTATTTCCTTACAATGTACTATTCCATAGTTATCAGATTTTATATTTTATGTATAGGAAATACTTACAGTACAAAGTTAAGAAGAAATGGGAACTTATATTGTTTCATAAACATGACCATATAAACACATAAAATGAGGTCCTTTCTCTTTCAAGATATCTGTGATCAAATTTATCTTAAATACCCATTGCATCCTAAAATTTTAGCCCTAATTCTATATAGCACATGTCTAGATATCATAAAATGAAGGATCCCAGGCATTAGAATTTATGATGTTTCATTAGATTTTTTTTTTCATTGAGGAGTTACCACAAAGACTAGGATTCATTGAGTTTTCTCTTGGAGGAAGAGAAATGAAGTGTTCAAGAGAGGCAAATTTAACAGGATATATTGAAATATATGTTAGTTATTTTATAACTCCAGCATCTCAAGTTCTATTTGTTTCATCCATCACTCTTACATGTGTATATAAAATTAAAAAAAAAAAGTGGAATGAGATTTAGAAAATAGAGATTATCTTTAGGATTTATGGGTGATTTTCCTTCCTTATAATTTTGTGCATATTCCATTTTTGTGCAAAATAAAACTAATTCTAAAGCAAACAAAGGCTACTATAAAACACATGTGACCAAAAAAAAGTTAAAAAAAAACAATTCCAAGTCCCAGATTAACCTCCACTTCCTGTGGTGGAACCAAGATCCTTGATTCAAATACCAGTCCCGGGACTTAGCTCATATAAACTTCGGCCTCTGAATCTTTCCACAATCCAATTTTTAAATGCATCTGGACACTTTTACCACTGATTTGAATAAAGAAATATTGAAAGATTTTTTTTTCACATGAATAGAATAAATTATGCAAACACAAAGGAAAAGGACAATATGGTGCATACATGAGGTATTTAATAAATGCTACCTGAAACCAGAGAAGAAACTCATTATTTTTTTAGGACTGTTACCTTTCCATACAATGAAGATAAAGTAGTGTGTCTAAAATGAATAAGGTATGCTAAATAACTACTTGTCACTTCACTAATTAGAGTTAGGTGAGTGATGTATGTTTAATATTCATTCCATAAACAGAAATCTGAGACACCTCCACCATTCTTCAGAGTGCACACATTAGAAAAGGCCCATATGCCTGAAATTCCTAATCAGAAGAGGGAAAAGTTTCCTGTTTTATTATTTACCCTTGTCTGTCCATACTTTCCTTCAAACTGAATGTATCAAATACATTGTCATATTATTCACTGCCTACAGACTGGGTGCTCTCAATAGCAGTAAACACTGGCCTTAGTTTGTTAATTGCACTATAAATTTGGCAGGATATCTAATGCAAAGGGGGCAATCGTTCGCACTTTTAATTCAGTTTTCATGCACCAGGCCTTTTCTCCAATTCTGAAAGTTATCTGCTTGTCAGCAGTGTAAGTAATTAAAAGGTTCAGTGGTTAAATATTGCTACAAGTAGTTCAAAAATAAATTGTCACTTTTAAAGACAGACGGAGAGACAAACACAGATGGATAATAAATGCAGGACACATGGACTGATCTAGAACTTGAAAAGGAAATGCTGACACCTTTCTTCACTGAAAGAAGACAGACGACTAAATTTAAAGGTAGTGCAAGTCCATAAGGGAGGAAGTTGTAATAGGAAGGCGCATGACGGTGTTCAATGGCAGGCACTTTAGGAGAGGAAGAAAAATCAATATAAGCATTACATTTGCAAACCAAAGTTGGGGTTATTGTTTCATTTGTCAAGGTTTAGAGCACAGCAGAGAAACATTTAAATGAGCAATTTAAATCAAGATAATCTTTTTGAGATTGTCCATTTATTTAAAGCATTAAAACTAATTGATGCTTCAAGACGGATTACTTCTTCCTTTTCATCTTGGTTGTTAACTCCACGCTGCTTTCCTGCTGGTTCCTTTTATTAGACTCCTCAAATTTCATAATGGAAGTTAATGTGTATCTCGAAGGTCACCGTTGGCCTTATTAATTTGTGACAGCTCTTAACCCCCACCCCCAAATTTCAAACAGGACAAAGAAAAATACAAGATAAAAATATAATTGTATTTATTTTAAAGGGAATTCATATGAAAATATTCATTGTCCCCTTTACAAAAATAATCCAACATAATTTTATAGTCTGGTTCCAAACATCATTGTACCATTTCAGGGTTGGTTGTTGTTTTTATCCCCTTGATTTTTTAAGAATTATGGTTTAAGCCAGGTGTGTTAGTGCATACCTGCAATACCAGCTACTCAGGAGGCTTAAGCAGGATGATCACAACTTAACAAGACCCTGTCTCAAAATAAAAAATAAAAAAGACTAGGGATGTAGCTCAGTGGTAAAGTGTCAGTGGTTTCAAACAAACAAACAAACAAACAAAAACCCACAAGAAGGGACAAATAAAAATAATTATGATTTTAAAAGAAAATACAAAGAAAGTGGAAATGGTCACTTGTAGTTATAGGTGTTTGATTTTCTTTTCTTTCTTTCCTCCTTTATTTCTTTTCTTTCTTTCTTTTTTTTTTAATCAATGAAGTACAGGATACAGGGAAAACAGTGAAATTTTCATCTGTAAGGAAAGAGAATAACTTCACTGTAGCTTGCCTCAGCTGTCTGGGTATCAGGAGCTCCCTAAAGAAATGTTTTTTTTTCTTTTAATCCATCTACCTTTCCCCTGTGGAACCCAATTGGCTGCAGTGCTTTCTAACAATCTTCCCAGTGGTTTATGTTGCTCCTATTTTACAGAGCAGCACACTGATGTTTGAAATTTAGAATTATTTTTTTATCAAAGATCATACTTAGTAAGCCATGGAATTCAAATTTCCATTAATTCCTCATCTGTAAGGTGATATAATAGTCCCCAACTCCCTGCCTGTGATAATCAAAAGAGTTTAACCTTTTATATTGAATGATGCTGGATGGTTCTGCTAAATTTTACAAGAAAGGGAAAACCTAACAACATTTTGGAATATCCTAAAATAATATTTCTCATTACATTGTTAATGGGCCACCTACTTCAGGATAATCTAGGTGTTTATTAAGAAGGAAAATGCCTGAACCCTATCCTAGACCTCCTAATTAGAAACTCTATAAATGAAATCCAAAAAAAACAATTTTCAATTTTCAATAACCTCTCTACTATTTGGGCACACTGAATTTTAAGCAGTGTTTTACAACCTAGTGAGATTTATTTATTTGCATACTTTAAAATAGGACTATCAAAGATGATATGTAAATAATTAAAATATTGATAGTGGAAATGATAAATAACATGAGAATTTGTTTTGTGACCCTTTGTTTGGCTTTTTATGATATTATAAGTCTAACACTTAAGAAATGAGAACTATGACCCAAGATTCCTTTTGTTCATGTAATTATTCTTAATATTTTCATATTTAGATATGTGTTGTAACAGAATATGAAGGAAACTTAGGCTAGTCAAAGATTTCCCAAATTCACAAATCAACAAGGATTCTCAAGTGCTTCTCATCTATTACTGAGGATACCACAGATATGAGTCAGGAGCCTCTGCCTATATTTTCTAAGAACCATTTAAAACCAATCACAATACAGTGTTCTCAGTGACCCTAGGGCAAGGGGAACAGAAGCAAGCTGAAAACTGAAAACTTGGCAAATAGAAAATAACTACTACATAGTGGAGCAAATGGCTTATTAAAAGCAGTGCAAACTCTAAGCTGGAGTTAAGAAGGTTAAAGTGCATACTAAGAGTATCTTTTGGCAGCTGTCAACATCTTCTCAAATATTTAGTGCAAAAGTGGACATGTAATGTATCATATATCTTCCTCCCTCCACCACTGCTTGTTTTGCTACTCTTCACCATCTCCTTTCTGTTTTTCTACCCCACATGCACCATAAATTAATCTAAAACAGCAACAACAGCAAAACTCTATATAGCCAAAATGCAAATTGCCTATTTAAACAAGAAAAAAAATCTGCATTAATATTGTACCCATTATCCTGTTATTTTATATATTTATGTGTGAATATTTTAAGTCTCTCTATGTTCACTTTTTAGCTAATTTAGTCTAATCAAGTGTAAACACTCTAAAGTCATAGATTATTCTTTCTGAAAAAGGCAAGGTAACATTATTCACTCTGAGTTCAGGGTGATAGAGTAATTGTCACTTAATTAGATCATGCAAAATCTTCTAAAGGTAGTCAAGCTAAAGCTGGGTTTCTGGCATGAATTCAAAAATATCAAAGACACAGCCAAAGAAAACATGGAGTTTCAATGTGGGCTGTGCTTCACCGTCTAACATTTATTTTTGAAATCGTAACTCCTGCTTCATGTCCATAAGGTCTAGGAAAGAAAAAGCATGATGTAATACTCATAATCAATTACATCAGTGTTGAAAAGACACTTAGTTTTCATTTAAAAAAAATTTTTTAGATGTTGGAAGAATATGATTTCAGAGAACTTCATGCTTTGCCTCAAAGAAATTCCTGCCATGATTCACCCTTCACTGTCTTCATTAATGCTATCCACTGGGACTGTCTCTGCTTGGAGTTTGAAGCCATCATAAATATCAAATAAAAAACCAAATACCAAATAAACAGAGATATGATAAATTGTGTTATAAAGGTGCATTAAAAATTGTAATGCAAAAAAAGGAGAGAGCTCATGTATAATGGCATCATTTGGCATGAACACACTTTATATACAGAGTTACAAAAAAATTGTGCTATGAATGGATAATTATGAATGTAATGCATTCCACTATTGTCATGTAAATAATAAATAAATAGATAGATAGATAGATGGATAGATAGATAGATAGATAGATAGATAAAAGAGAGTCACATCCTATATTCAACACCCATGAATACATCATCTATTTGTGGGATGATGTGTTAACACTGCAAATCAAATATACAGAACTCATTTACATGTTTTGGGATTGGAAGGGCTGCAAATTTCATTAGCACAGAAATGAGTAAAAATAAAAATAAGGTCAGTTGCATTTCCCAGTGCTGCTGTTAACTATGTATTCCTCTGATTGGCAGGCAGCTCCTGACCTCACTCACAGCCATTTCATTGGTGTAAGCACAGGTAGCACATTCTGATCATAGGTCACACCTGGGATGGCAGATCTGCCCTCTTCCACGGTCTATCTTCCTGTACAGGACATCTCAGTACAGGAGGAATTTAGCACACAATTGCCGATTGAAGTATGGCATTCCCAAGAGAAAAAATGTGGGGATTAAAGAAATCATTGTGATTAGCAAAAATATTTCCATGAATTTTAATTTTGTAAATGAGACTCAAAGTTAGTCAACAAAGTAAAAGTATTCAAGATCAGGGTGAGATTTGTCAGACTGAATTGTTTATTTATGCTTACCTCCATATGTAACTGTTTAGATATATACACTTCAAAAATGCAAATAAGATGCATAAAGCCTACGAAACAGTAAAAGCATGCTCAGGAATTCCTCTCATTTAATATGTTCCAAATGTTCTATGTGTGTAAATATAAATTATATTTAAAATTAAATTATTTTCATTTTTATCAATGTTAAATAGATCTTAAATAATCATTTAGAATGTAAATTCTTGTCTACATTTTAAATTACTTACTAAGGATCGATTCTTTAAAGTGGAATAACCAGATTGAGAGAGATGGACATTTTAAGACTTTTGATGTACTGTGAAGAAGTTTGGAATTATTAAAATTAACCTGCACTGTCATCAGCTAAGTTTGATGACCCTCCAATTCAAGACACTTTGGTCAGTATTGGGGTGTCATTTCTTTATGTTCACTGGATAACCAGTTTATGGAACACCAGTATCAACTTGAGAAATTTTAAGCTGTTATTTTGTGTGTGTTTTCTAAGTGGAACTATCATCTACCAAAATAATCATCTTTTCTCCTTAGACACACATATGCTAACTTTCTCTGCTTCCTGTCTGATTCATTTGGCCAGAACTCAAGCACAAGTGTGAAGTGATTAAGGAGAACCAAGTGTGATGAGATGGATGTCGATGCCAAATGAGAGCTCAGGCATAGAGTTTAGAGCAGAGACTGATTCTGGGAACTGCCATTGTATGAAGCTGGCCTCATCCCTTAGAGCTGGGTGAGCTGTGCCAGCCAGCAAAGTCAGTTTCCCACCCGGCATGATCCTGACTCCTTAAGCACTAAAAGTCTGATTAGGAAAATGTTCACATTTTGGAGAAGTAGCAGTGAGTCAGGAGGAGAGGCTGTCTCCTCTCTTCTGCTTCCTTTGTGCTCAGGTGACAAAGAACCATTTGGAAGATGTGGAGCATCTGCTCTGTTCTATCCTTCCTGTGAGCTGGAGATGGCATCAGGTCTCATCTGCAGGCTGCTCTGGCTTTACATTGGTTGAGTGCACAGTGTCACTCAATGGTGTGGAAAAGAGTAGAAGGGAGAAGAAGTGGAGCTGAGAGGAGCCTTGCTGGTGCAGCCTGCACTCCCACTGTGTGCTTTCAGTGCAAACCACAAGAGGTGGTTGTTTGGAGTTTGAGGCATCCTGCTGCTCACCCAGCAAGAAGGTCCCTGGTGAGCTCCTTCCTAACTGGGAAACCTGACAGCAGCACAAGTGCCTGGTAAGCCAGGCCTGATTTTTAGTATTCCTTTGAAAAGAGAAAAACACCTCCATCTTTATACACAAAAGTTTATATTCCTCAGGAAACCAGCTACATATGTTGCATAGGTTCTTGATTCATTGAGCCAACTTCTAAGAGTTTCACTTTAAGACACTTCAGGCTATGGCTCTGACAGAATAGGTAGACTTTTTAGTATGCTAAGGAAGCACTCTGCCTTCTCCTCCTGGTGCTGCCTTTTCTCATATCTCTACTTAGTTGCTGCACCTAGAATGGGACTTTTAATCTCAATCCATGACCCAAAGAGCCTTTGCTAACCTCGGCAGTCACCCCAATGCTAAGAGGGTGGAGGGTAGTTCTGTCTTAAGCATTTTCTCCTTATGGCCCTTCCTGTCCCTGACTTGAAGATGTCACTGTCTCTGGATTTTGCTGGTTCCTCTTCTCTTTTCAGATTCTCCTGTCCGCCCTGGCCATGGCTTTTCCTACCACCTCTATCCAGATGATTCAAAATTAAACTTCCTCTGCTCAAACCTTTTTGAAATTCAAGGTTGGGATTTATTAAAATTTCCACCTTTACCTTTTTTTATGATAATTTAGGAAAATGTTGAAATCTACCAGTTCTTCCACTGTATGTTTTATCAGGGCAATTCCACTAATTTTTGTTTGTTTGTTAGTTTTTGTGTTTTCATGTACCATTGTACCATTCTATTCTCATCGAGTAAATGAAATATCCATTTGATATTCTAAGGGTAGCACTTCAAATTTTGTGATGCTCCTTTCAATTCTTAGAAATATCCTTTCTCCATTTGATTTTCCCTTTTGTTCAGATTTTATTTATTTATTTATTTTTGCTTCAGTGAATTGTCATGGGAATATTAACTAAATTTAAATTAAAATATAAACTATGTTTATGTCATTTTATAAAAATTATAATATTATCCCTATATTTCTAGATGAAGAATTATATCCAAGAGAGTTTAAATAATAAAAATTATCTCCTTTTCTTATATAATTTCTTCATTTTAAATTAGCTTTATTCTTTATCTATGTAGAACATCTTTTCCTACATACTTTCAGAGCTGACATTCAGATTAAGTAATAGGCACAAATCATCATGCATGTTTTTAGATATTCTTTATATCAATCCTCACTCTCTGCTTACACATATCAATGTTTCTTTCTCTGTATTTTTAAGGCAATTAAATGTTTTCTATTATATGAGACATAATTAGCACATGAATAAACTTCATGTTTACCTAGGTGACCAGATTGTGGCTTCAAAAGGTAGGGATTAATTCATGCATCTCTTTATTCCCAATGTCTACAATGATACTGTGTATACAGTGGGTGCTTAACAGAAAACTGACAGCATGCATGGATGAATTCAAGAAGTCAGTGATCCTGAGAACAGTGTTAGCCTCTCTGATTCCATTTCCTCACCTAGAATCAGGGAAGAAACAAAATGAAACATCATAAAATAGGCAAAACAGTTACGAAGATGAAATAGATCAAAAAACAAAGTGTATTTAGAAAATTCTAAAATGTTACACATATATGATAGTGATACTGATTAGTACTACTGCTATTAAATATTAAATTACTACTTCTGCTATTTTTTCGACATTTATAACTTCTATCCTAAAACTCAATACAATTCTCATCCATTCCAGGTATGGCCAAACCATACCAATTCCAATGAAAATCTTGGTTTTCACATGCAAAGCCAAAATACCAACTTCCTTATGTTTTCCAGGAGTAGACTTGATCAACAAAGTGAACAAAGTGCGTCAATTTACCCTACACACTGGAGTACATTACAAAATCAGTTGGAGGATTTCGATTATCTGAAAACCCAACAAGGTCAGCATGCTCATTTATGAGAGTTGTACCACAGCTTCTCTACTACAGCTATTTCAATGACTGCAAAATACAGGTGATCAGACTCTCAGCCACTGAATCAAAATAGTTACAGAATCCTTAACAGGTTAAGTTCCATTATTCCAAATAAATCCAACTAAAACCTATCAAACCATTTATGAATCAATATTCTGCTTCTCAAATATGCTACCTACCTTGAGTATAACCATGATTTCCCCCCTCTTTTAAACTATTTGTGTCTCAATGATATGCCTCTTCCTTCTTATAAATAACCTTCAGAAATCTATCTGTACTCTACCAGGCTATTTGGCTCTTTGTCTCTGGACTCATATAAACCACATGCAGTGTCTATTCCACTCCAAACACCAAGATTAACTTTGGTCCAGACTAGAAGATACACATGTCAATTCATTTTAGACCTGAACACATTCTGTTCTGCTTTTGGCACCTCCACTTCCCAGTTACTAGAATCCCTAATATTCATGTTGTGGTCCCATTATTTCTCAGCATCAGCCTCTTCAAAGCAAAGCATCCTGATAAAGATCTGTGTGTATTCTGCTGACCTTCTTGAAAAGTCTGTCTGCCTGTCTACTGAACTCTTGCAATAGGAGTCATGCTGATCACTGTGTCCAATTGCTTGTTTTTAACAGAATATGCAAATTAAACTTATTATGAACATTCACTAGGCACCCCTAATGTACCTGTCCTTCCACGAAAAGATTACTCTGTTTCAGCCATACCTGATTTTACCTGATCACATATTGCCAACAATACATCTGTTGCTTGAGTTGATCTTTAAACTCAAATATTCAAGGTTTTGGTGACAATGAAGATATAACTTCTCAATCAATTCAGACTTGGGAGGTAGCTGGTATTCATTATGTTGGCTTTCCTTTTTACCTCCTAATTTTCTTGTATTCTTGTTGTCTGTTTGGAATTCTGGTATTGGAAATCCTGTGTGCTTGAAATTATCAGTTTCCCCAAATTCCTCTCATTAGATTTAGAAAAATATATATTGAACAGAAAATTTGTTCTCAGACTGTGGGAATATAAACATGTTTATGACATACTCCTTCTCCTTGTATGTGAAATTCATGAAGATATAAACAGAAGAATGATACAAGGTGCTACCTTACCAGTGGTCTCTATGGGTTCCTCAGAGTTCCTACAACATGCTCGTCACACCCCACTTTCTATCTGTAGAGCTTTTATCCCAAATATTCACAGGAGTCATTTCATCTTGTCTTTTGTATCCATACTCAAATGTTGTATTCTCAGTAAACATTTTCTGACCAATTTATGGCAGCTGATTTTATCTTCTATCCCATCGATCCTTAACATCCTCACTTCCTATATTCTTCTCCACTGCCCTGACCACCTTTACCAGACAATAACCTGTATTTGACTGATTCATTTGCTTGTTTGTCTTCTGCACTAGAATGGAAGTTCCTTGAAGGCAGGGATTTTTGGTTAATTTCATGTTTTGCTCTATTTCTAGACTCTAGAACAGGCTGGCACTAAAGATGTTTTTTTGAATGAATAAGTGATTGAAGTGCCAGAACGCAGGAACCATATGATGATGAAGGGGACACCTTTTCTAGTTAAAGATATCAGAAAATTTTCAAGAAGAAATTACATATAAGTTGATTATTTTAAAACATGCATAATTGTAATAGGGAAAATGTTCCAGAAACTCAAATGGAAAGACAGATGACATTATTATAGGCTTACACTCTTGCCAAAGAAAAAGGATCCCTCACTATGCAGGTCTATAGAATGGTGAGTATGGCCCAAGCTCACAGAGAGGAAGTCATCAAAACCCCCAAGTTTCCCATGGGAGACCTAGAACATTTGAGAAATGCATGTAGAATCATCCCTAAAGGCCATGAGGAGTCACTAAGAATGTTTAGAACAAACACTATGTAAAAAAGTTGGAGCCTGTAAAAAGACTAAATACACCATTAGCCAAGAAAAAGAAGGGTCACCAAAAAATTAGAGCTCAGAGAGATGCCCTGCCATGGATGTGAATGGAATGACAGGGGGAAAAAAAAGAGTTCCATGAAGAAACATTTTTAAGGTGAAAAGACTGTAAGCAATTATTATTAAGCTTATCATAATCAAGTGTGTATATATAGTAATTCCTCCTGCTCCTCTGTCCTACACCATAGAATTTCACCCAGAAACAGTTTCAGATATGAACAGATTGTGTGGTGGTTTTCTCCCAAAGTACTTATAATGAGCAAGGTAAAACAATATCCAAACTTTGGCTTCTCAACCATGGCAAGTGTAAGTGCTGCTTCCATTCCAATCCCTGAGGATGGTGGAGGGGGAAAAAAAAAACTTTAGCCACAGATTGCAGTTAATAAAATAGGGAGTTTTCAGAGGAAATCAATACATTTTAGTTCTCATGAAAGTGAATCTATGCACATTCTTTAATAAAGAAATAAATGTCAGGGTCCAAGAAAAGAAAAGGGACCCTCAATGATGATCTTTTACCTTCCCAATGATCAATTGGATCAACCTGGTCATATAATCTGTAGGTAAATTGAAATGGTTTCCAGAATCAAAAGGGAAGACTCCAAAAATTTTTACTGGCTTGTTGACAGTTTCCTCACAATGACTTATATGATCCATATATTAGGCTCTTTCTAGGGGAGGGAGCCCCCATTTTAGGGTCTATAATGGATTTTCAATGACAGATGTCATATATTGAAACTGAGTTTTTGAGAATCTAGGAACTCTCTTTATTAATGAAAGGACATATCATTTTACCAGGTCATAAAATATTTGCATTTAAATATTAAAGATAGAAGAAATAAACTCTGTAGTTGATAACAAATACTGTATGTTGAACTTCAGGCCAAAGATTGTACAGAGTGTATTTTTTGAAAACTCTATTACAAGTCTCTCAGAAAAAAGTTATATTAATAAAGCAAATGGGAGGGTGGAAGCTTAGTCATTCCATGCTCAAAGAAACATCCAGATCCAAGATATTTCTAAAGCAATTACATTGACCTTTTTCAATGACTCCCAAAGGATTGTATTCTGAACAGATGACAATTAAAGACAGTTACTGTGAAACAAAGACTGCATAAAAAAATTCAAACTGCCTTCAGCCTTATCTGCTTTTACTCCAAAGAATGCACCAATAATAAGGAGTGTGATTCAAACTACATGATGCCTGTTAGCAGTTATCAACCGAGAGTTAGAAACTGAGACATAACAATAAGAAGTGCTTACTTCCTCAAATCAAACCTTAGTAGTTCCTCTGTCATAAACCATGTTCAAGCAAGTCCTGATTTTAACATCTGGTAGGAGAAATTATAAAGTATTTGAAGTATTTTTAGGATGGTCGACAAAAGTTCATATTTACTTGAATTTTATTTACTTTCAAACTGGGGATTAGAGTAACTGGCTGAAGTGCATTCTACCGAGGCTGATGCTATTACAGTTCTTGCTCAGAGAGTGTTTTTTAGATGAATTTTCCAGGATGGATGAAACTCCAGAAAGTTTATCAAATCCTTACAATCTTTTAGGACATTCATGAATAGGAAAGTTGACATATAGAAATATTAAAGTGTTGGTTACCAATTTTTTTTTTTACTTAGTTCTTTTTTCCTCAATCAACTTCATTAATTTTACCATTTCTTCCCTACAACACAAGCTACTAAACAAGGGTGAGTGATAAACCTCGGGCCCATGGCTATTAGGGATTTCCTTCCTAATTCCTGACACCTATTCTCACAATCTAAGGCTGGTGGTTTGAGGCGTTCACATGTGTATGCCTCATGGGTAAAAATTATAAAAAGTCACAATGTTAAGATATATCCTAATTTTGAACTGTTAAAAGATAGAAAAAAGTATGCATTATAGAATTGATAGAAATTAGCAGAGTCTTTAAGTGGATTCAAATGAATTTAACTGTCAAAAGATCTTGGCATAATGGCTAATGCCAGGGTCAGCACACACAAAATATTAAAAGTTACTGGTACTTCAAGCTAATCTAGCACATTTTTATGAGATCCAATTGATTAATTAATTTATGGACATTACACTTCATAATTCTTTTGTATTTTTGAATCCTTCACTATGAAGAAAGTTTTTTGGAAAGTTACATACCAAATGAGCTTCTATAATTAATGGCTCCTAAAGAAGCATTCTCTCTTTTTTTAGGGGGTGGGTGGGTAGAGAGAATTGGGGATCAAACCCAAGATCTCATGCATGCAAGGCAGGTACTTAACCACTCTATAACCATATAACCACAGTCCTCAAAAAAGCTTTAAACAAATAGTTCTGTAAAAATGAAACATATGGGCCACTGTAATAACAAGTGTTATGTAAGGTGTCTGTAGAATCATTATGGTACTGATAAAAGTGTGAATTTTATAAAAGAATTATCCCGCCTTTCTCTAATACATTATACCTATCAACCCTGAGAAAAACAAAACAGCTTTTACTCTACACTAATACTTATCCCTTTGTGGTCTCCTGGAGCAGCGGTATGGGAAGCATCATGCTCAGTGAGTCAGTTACTTCGTTTTTGATTTGCTGAGAGGAGATGAAAACTCATCAGAAGTCTTCCACGGCCTCGGGTCAGAGAGAAGGACATAAAGTCTTACAGGTTAGGCTAGGGTTTGAGGGATTTTCTTACTCACCCCAGTATTTTAAACAACATAAGCTGTTCTTTTCATAAAACTAGACGGCCTTAGCTGCAAACAGACTCCTGAGGTTTGATTTCTTTTCATAAATTCATCTTCTATTTACAAGCCAGTATATTTAAATCCACATCACTGCAAAGGTGAAGAATCGCTGCCACCTATAGACACAGATCAGGTTAGAGAAACAGTTCCATATGCAAGAAAAATGACAGTGTTTCAGAATTTAAATTAGAAATATTTCATTTAAAGAATACCTTGGCAAAGAGAAATGGCAACTGATAAACTCACTCTTTCAGAGGCCCACTTTCTGCCTGTTGCTTTACTGCCTGATCAAGTCATTTATCCAAAAAGACACCAGTGTACCTGTGCGATGAATGAGGTATGTTTATTTATATGTAATGCAGTGAAGTTTCAAAATACTAATTTTCTACACAGTTGGATGCAGGTAGAAATAATGAATATGGCTACCTAGTTTGTTTTCCAGGAGCAGCTTGCTAAAGTGTAAAGGCAATTGTGATCTCGCAACAAGCATATCCTTAACATAAGCAAGGAGAAAGTCAACAGTTGTTATTACTAAATGAAAATAGTATGCACAAACAAAGCAAGAATCCAATACTAAACCTCTCCTCAAGCATTTCCTATTTATCAAAAAGAAATAGTTCCCATATATTTCACACAGATGAATGTTTTCAGCAGATCAGCCAGATGTCCAAACAATGAAATACCATCCTGTTTAAAATCTCCTGCTTATAGTATTTCTGACCTACTCGTGCCAGAGAGTGGTTTTAGCCAGATTTCTCTTTCTTATGCTCTCCTGTCATTTCCAGATAAGAGAGATTTCATTACATCCAGAGTGGAGTGTAAATGCCTGGAATTTACCCACACCAATTCACACTTGGTTAATGCCAAGATTCTTTGGTCTTAACCTGGGTATTCAGTTCCACTTTCCTGCTTTTGGATCCTTTTGATCTGGGAAGAGGGTTGGCCTACAACCAAAACATGGACTTGGTAAGAACCAAGTGGGTGTAAGACCTGAGATATTCATTACCACTCAGAACAATAGAAGATATTTTTTCAAGAGTAAGAGTGGGGGTGAGCCCATACCTTCATCTCAGTGAAGCTCCATGACCATCTTGGAAGTTAAATTGCTCAGAATTAATCTTCATGGTACGTACCCTATCATGATACAGCCTTTCCCTCAGTATCACTCACAGAGCTACATGTTCCTGTGACAAACCCAGACTTCTCAAATTATACACTATGTGTCAATGCAGAAAACATCAGAGTAGCCTCAACAAACACCAGAATGAATTAAATTTCTAACAAAACCTTCTGCTGATTATTAAAAACAACCAGTGGTTCTGTAAACAAAGGAAAGATGAATTATCAATTGTGTTTTCAAAGACAGAATCAAGGCCTGTGTGACAAAGGCCAGCGGTGGCATCTAACAACATGCAGGTTTTAAAGTCAGCCCTGGGGTAAGGCTAGGTATGGTTGTCATTCCCCCTGAGACAAGAGAAATCTGGAAGAAAAATAGCCATGAGATTATTTTCATAGCCATGCATTTCTCAAGTGCATTGAAGCAATGTACATGTTATGCATGCTGGACTCTCCAAGTTCTGAAATAGTCTACCATATTATTTCAAAATGTTGGTCTTGGCTCTTTCCTTCCTGCCTATACTAGTACACAAGGAATAGGAACTTTCTGACACAAAGGAGAAAATATTCTTTACTATATCTTCTATAATTCCTCTTTGAATTAAAATTTGCTCATCACCCTCTCAAGTTTCCCTAGGCAGACAAAGAATCTTTATCAATTTGTAGATAAGTTACTATACAAAAATTTGGGAATTCTATCACGTATGGATATTTTGTAAGAATTATCACTCCATGGGGCTGCGGATGTGGCTCAAGTGGTAGCGTGCTCCTCTGGCATGCGTGCGGCCCGGGTTTGATCCTCAGCACCACATACAAACAAAGATGTTGTGTCCGCCAAGAACTAAAAAATAAAAATATTTAAAAAAAATTCTCTCTCTCTCTCTCTCTCTCTCTCTCTCACTTTCTCTCTCTAAAAAAAAAAAATCACTCCACCTAATGAATTAGAAAATAGATGATCATTTAGACTCAGTGGCTTGGTCAAGTTCAGATAACTATTATAATAAAAGCAGGGATTTGAACTCAAGCTTGGCTTTGTCCTCTGCATTGGATTTCACTTGCAAGTTGAGGGACAGAGTTATGTTACCATAACTTTAAAACTGCAAAATTGACTTATTTGAATTACTGCTAAATTCTGTTCTAATATCATCTAGAAATTTTCTGTACAACCTATAATCATACTTGCACTTGAATACAAAAAAATAATAAGTAAGAAGAAAGCAATTTTTCCTCTCAGGGAGAATACATAGTATGTAACTATTCTTCAAGTTATAGAAATAAAAAATCAAAAGTATCACAGGCAAAAATTGTGTTAGTATACTGAGAGTTCAAATTAGTTTGTAGTCTATAATGTACAAATTAAAATAGAAGGTATAGTCACATCCTGAAATATTTAAAATCAAATATTACTAATTATCCCTCTCATAAACATTGTTAAGCAATTCAAATTCTTATTTAGTCAATGAATCAAAATTATTTGAAATAACAATATCACAAAGCTTTTCTAAACTAGTGTTAAATCTATTTGTCTAAGGTAACACAGCATATACTTATGTTTTTTTAAAAAAATAATACATAATAAACAATAAAATTTTAACATCTTGCCTGGACTGTGTGAGTAACCTTGAACAACACTTGAATTAAATATCATAACTGGAAAAACTGAAGCAGGTAAAACATATTTCACACTACACAAGGGCTTAGAAGCAGTTGGAATCCCCACTATGAGCAATTTTGACCCATAACATTGGCTTCAAATTTGTAGGTGAAAGAAACTAGTTCAAGTAGGATTTTTTTCTTTATCAAAGCATTTTATACATCTTGAAAGATTATTATATTTAAATAGATTTTAACATATTAGAAGAGGCAGAAAAAAATCCAAAATTTTCAGTGTAATCATCATATAACTAATTTCTCTAATAATACAAATATGATAGTATTGAGCAAGTTATTAAATTTTAGCATGCAAACCAACTCATGGTAGGCAATTCAATTCAGTTCCTCTGGCAACAAAACCACCTTGAGCATATGTTCTATAATGGCACGGAAATGAAGTGATTGCATTTTTAGAAATGAAAACATATTTGCATCAATCCAAATATCTGTCTTAAACTGTAAATTGTAATAATGAGAATACCAAACTTCCAGAGCATTCTCAGCCTGTGTCGGGATTCTGGCATGAGGACAAAGCCATTTTTAGTGGAGATCAATCCACATTTGTTGAATCAGTAAATAGGTAGCAACTTATAGATAGGAGGATGCATGCTCTATGCCTTTCAAAAGAATGGCATGAAATTCTAAACGTGAACTAGTTTTTACGGAGTATCAAAATGAAATCTACAAAGTAGCAATTGATGTTTGAATCATACTTTCCCATCAATTTGATAAACCATATTTCTAAGTAACATGTAATTCAAGTCCTGTCATGCCTTAGAATTAATAGCCTGGGTTCTTAATTCTTACTGAGGTTGACAAATTATTGTTTCTTATGGCACCAGTCACACTTGATCATAAGTAGCATCTCTACACATAACTCTCCTTCCATCAAATTGAACCTTGGTTTATTTGTCTAACACAAAATGCCGAAAGGGCTCTGATGTTCAATGAATCAAACGTTCTCCATTAATGAGCAAAATATTTCATGTGTGGAAAATGATTTTTCAGCTTCCAAATGGCTTTATACATATAAAGAGCTGTTGTAGCTAAGTTATGATTTTACTTTCAGAGTAAATGTATAATATTTTTGGAAGTAGCATTAAGTTGTTTCCAAGTCATTGAAGCTGGAAGCATCGAAATGTCACAGATTACACTCACACACACACACACACACATAATTTTTCTAGGCCACACACTAGTTTTTCTCAACATGCTGAGAATGCTCTGGAAGTTTGGTACTCTCATTATTATTTGGTATTCTCATTATTACTTGACAATCTAGAGAGAATTGTGTCACACTTTCAATTAATTCATAAACATTCTTTTAGAGAGGAGAATCTCCCCATCTTTAGGTTTTACTAAGTATTCTAAATATCATAAATTAAAGACTATTTTATTATTTAAATGTTCAATTAAGAGGTGCATGGAAATTTTATTAGACATAACACTAGAAGGACAAAAGACAGTGTTTGAATCTCAATGTCATCCATAATTGATTATATAATCCCAGATTGGTCACATTATCAGCTTGATCTTTTACAACACGAGTTTAGGGATACTAATTTCATTATAAAAGTTAAATAACATTATTTTTTGTAAAGTGTACAGTTTCAGCATAGTAGATGTTCAGTACATATTATTTTATTATTTCTTTTTCCCACTTTACACATCTGCATTCCAGTGCAAAATGAATAAGGAAGAAGGAAAACTTTAAAAGTCCTTTCCTATTTAAATGCGTACTGAGCAGTATAAGACCAAGGACCAAGTGATTTGTTTACAAGCCTAAAGGAAAGAAAAGACCCAGGATGGGTTTCACATTTGATAGTGTCATAAAAGGATGAATTTGATATAAATTATTTTACTCATCATTGGTTAAAGTTTTCAAAATGTTATGACTACCCAAAATTCTTAGTCCCATCCCTAGCCTGACTCATTGCTTCTTCTATGGTACAAATACCTCCTTATAGGCAGAAATGGGTTGAAATGCCAAAATGTACCTCTTTAACCTAAAGCAGCTCTTATTGTATCAGCACAGAAGTCAACATCATTGCGGGGGAATTCAATGGTACAGATAATGTGGACAGGCTGGGTCATTCCATTACCTGGGATGCATAAAGTAAACATGTCTCTGGCATTAGAAGCCTCTAGTCATCAGATTAGACATCAGTGAAGAAAAATCAAAAAAAAGAAAAAAAAAAAGAAAACCCTCCACAGGTCTTGATTATGGCTTAGAAAAAATAATTTCCAAAATAACTATTTGTAATCCATAGCCTGTCTTACACTGGTTACTTCTCAGTCTTTCCTCATTTTTATCAAATCCAAAGGACTACTGAATTCACGGACTATACAGGAGGCTTCAGAAAAAAATGAAGATCAAACACTGACTAATAAGAATATCATCAGTAAATCTTCATTATTGAAATCTATTTTTAAACTGATAATTCTTGTAAATATAGGATTAAAGTGACTATTAATATAAATAAACTAGAAAAATTGTTGACATTCCAGATAATAGAGTTCTCAGTACCCAACTATTTCTGTATAAATGTAAAAGAAATAAAAAGGAAAAGAAAAATAAAGTACTCCTTTGAATATCGCCATCTACCCTAGCTGGCAACCTATCCTATGCTGAGTTCACAAAATCTGACTATTCCAATAACTTAAGAAAATGACAAAGAAAGCACGTAAACACACAGAAGTATCTTTTCAAAATCCGTGACAACTCTCCAACCTTAAGGGTTCGTGGAAAGAGAGAGCCACTGGAAATCTTTATCCTTATATAGGGGACACACAAAAGGAGATTCCATGGAACATTCTATCCCCAAAAGAGCAAAGGGGTAGGATTACAAAGGAACAGGTAAGTGTAACTCAACCCAGTGGTGATGCCTACACTTGGAGCCATGCCTTGTTATTTGGGCTGGGTTAATGCCCAAGTTACTGTCACCTGGCACTATTGTGCCAGACTGAAGGCAATAATTGTTCTGAACCCCGTGCATCAGGACTTATAAGCGTCTACATCCAGGGAAACTCCCAACTTTTGAGAATAAGAAACTTTTTGTAAAAAAATCATTTATTTAACTTTTCTTGAGTAAGGATGATTGCTCTTTTTTTTTTCCTGCTTAGACTTCTATACTAGAATATGGTCAAATGTATTTTAAGCTGTTTTTAGACATTAGCTCTTATCAGCAAAACAAGACCTCTCAAGGCATGACTTAAGCAAAGTTTAAAAAATGTAAAAAGATTTTCTTAAGCTATACTGAAAGCTTATTTCTTAAAAAAAAACTACCTAAGGATTAAAAACCAGTAACAGTACAAGAAGCTTTAAATTATACAAATATGTATACACATACATATATATGCATAATTACATATATGGTATATATATAATTAATACATATATACATTAGAATTGTAAAAAATGTAAATCGAAAACAAGATCATTTCAGGATTATGCAATTCTGGAAATGCCTTTTGAACTCTTCATTGAATACCTCTCTTTTAATGCCAAACTTTCCATCTCCATTGAAAAGCTTTCAAGAATCTAATAAGTAATTTCACCTCAAACTTAAATTTCTGAGCTTAGATCATTATGGACACCCCCAACCTCATGCAATTCTGTGGCTGCTCATGTTATGAAGGATGATAAAGCACTCTCAGACCCTCCAGTCTGTCTAAAACATCACAAATCTGAAGACCATTGTGAAAAATTGAGTCTCCACAGTATCTTCCTCTTACAGACCTCTGCTCACTCAGAGCCTAAGATCAGACTAGACTTGATCTGACAAGACAAACTCCCAACATGTTCCAAACATAATTTCAATTATTAGTGCTTTTCTGAGACAAGAGCATGACCAAGAAGAAAACTACTGAGTTTTCGAAAACTCAATTTAAAGGACACCCTTAAAGAATGAAAATCGAAATGAGGACAGCTCTGGCCTTTCACACATTACCTGGGTCAAATTCTTCCATCAGTGTCTCAGCTCTGCTTTGGAGCAAAGTGAATTTGTTTCAATGTCAATTTAGATCTTTTCTGACAAAACTACTGATAATGCAGTCATAGTTTCAGTTTGTTTTGTTTTTAATATTATTTTGTACATTTATTTATTTTAAAATGTTACTTGTACAAATTGATGGGGCATCATAATTTGATTCATATATATAATGTGTAATTATCAAACAAGGTATTTAACATTTTGCTCTAACATTTTCTTAATTTTTGATTAACACATAATAATTGTGCTTATTTGAGTGATTTAGTGTGATGTTTTAATGCAAGTATAAATGGATACCAATCATATCAGGGTAATTAATGTTTCAATCTCCTTATCATAACTCTGTTTCTGAAGACTTCAAGGTCCTATCTTCTAGGAATACTCAAAATATACAACAGGTTACTGGGTACTCTCATCTCCCTACTATGTTATACAACACTAGAACCTATGACTTCTATCTATCTAACTGTGCTTTGGTACACATTATCCAACCTTCTCTATCCCACCTCCCTCCCACCCTTCTCAGCCTCTCCTAACTTATGTTATATATTCTGATTGACTTGATGTTATTTGTGCTTTGGATCACTGACCTTGGACAGGTACCACAGCTCTTCACTCTATAGGCCAGTGAACAGGGCATAGCAATCCTGATTTTATAGCTCTAGTGATGGGGAGAAATATAGAATGATGACCTATGTTTGGAAGAACTGCAGATATTATTGTTAATCACCTCATCACTCTAGACTCCAGACCAATGTTAGAGTCTGTTTTTAATGTAAACCTCAGCTACTGCTTCTAGTTGAAAGCTAATGCATTTTAAACATTTTCTAGAACAGAGATACCAATATGCTATGTAATGAAAGCATTAAATATAAAGAATATTATATCCATTGCTTTTGCCATCTGCATGTACACATATGCAAATACACACATGTATGTTCAATAATTCAAGAGCAAAAAGGAGTCATTAACAATGCAATAGAAGGGCCAGCGTTCACTGTATTAGTCCTTGAAATCCATATAAGATATTTAAAAATGTCCTCAGGATTCCCTTTTTCAAAAGCTGCATCAGTATGCTTTTCAGCAGCAATAAAGCACTGGTAATTAAGCTGAATATACAGTTTTAAAGGTTATGATCAATCATTCTGCTAGGAAAATGTTGAAATTATATATCCAACAGATATTAAATATGTGTGTATTGAAAACTGAAAAAATTTCTATTCTACTCTGTATACTATTCATTATTAAGTTGAATAATGCTTATGAGGTTTAAGCATAAAGACATATGGGTATTTACAACTTACAGGTTCACTCTGCAACTTTAGAAAGTCCAAACTCTAGCTACCATAGATAACTTTTCTTATGACTACAAAACTTAACTCTACACATTATAGTTCATTACATAGAATAGTCTCTTGTTATTTGTGATTTTGCTTCCTGTAGTTTCAGTTAATCAACTATGGTCCAAAAATATTTAAAAGAAAAATTCTAAAAACAAAAATTTCAGAAGATTTAAATTGTATTACAGTAGAATGTTATAATTTTTCCATTAAATTATTATTGTTAATCTCTTTCTGTGCTCAATTTGTTCAATAAACTTTATTATATGTACACATACTAGGAAAAATATAGTATATATAATGTTTGGAACTATCTGAAGTTTTAGACATCCACTAGAGGTCTTAGAACACATCCCTCATGGGTAAGGGATAATACTCTACTTTTTGTTACTGAATTTCCTAAAGGATAATGAGATGAATAGTAAGTAGGAATGATATCTTTGTTTTACAATGAGGAAAGCTAAAGATACTAAAGTGTTTATCCTGATGTTAATTCCTATAAGTCTTGTCAAAGCTCGAAGTTTTGTCTTGTGGCTACAATTTTAAAGAATTCTTTGCTACAGGTTTCTGCATCTCACCAAGTAATAGTCAACTGTCTTTGATTTTATATATCATAAATTTAACTCTGAGAAACTTATGGAAAATATATTGATTTGTTGACTCACAAAATTGCAAATTCCAAATATATATATGTATGATTATGGCCAATCAGATGCTGTAACTCAAAAAATTCCACTGAAGGTGCCATTTTCCTTTCTCCCCGCATTTTGGGTTATTGTTTATTTTTGGCACTGTATTTAAGTATATCTTCCACATTTGGTGGAAAAGTTGGAAATTGACACATCCTTAAGGTTTGTGATACAAGAGGTAAAAAGATTCTCTAATACTCGGAATCTAAATGTAACATCTTTGAAAACTGTCCGCTGCATTTGGATCATATACCCTTCTCCAAAATAAGCACTGGTCAGATAGCAGGAGACTTATTTAACCAAACCCGAGCCATAGGCCCTCTTCCAAGATGGGAAGAGATGGCATGCCATTTCTCTTTACTTGAACTGCATTAAGTAGATTTCCACTGGGGAAAAAGGAAAAAAGAAAATGTTTGTTATTTTCAGAAATGGGGACATGTACCTACCTATCTTGTCTTCACCACAACACACACAGATGTCTATCACACTCTATTTTAATCTCAGCATTTATTTCCAGTTCCACCTTTGTTCTTAACATTAATTTTAAAATTTACTTTAAGTCTGTTTCTGTAATTAGGTTAATATATAGATTTTTTCTAGCCTTTTCTATGAAGTAATAATAGGTAACATTTATTATTTGTGTGTGTCAGTCACTGAGCTGATACCTTCTTCACATTTTTTTACTCTTTTAGTATGAAATGTCCTAATATTATAGATGTTGTTTTTATCTTCACTTTATAATTTGAGAGCCTGAGCTTCAGGAATTACAAAATTTTCCCTGCATCAATCAGCCCGTGAGAAACAGAGTCAGGATTCCAACTAGTGGTCCGACATTGGAATTCATACTCCAAACACCATGCCACACATCCAGTAGTAGAGCTTTCGGAAGGTTTCAAACATGGATAATGGTGTGTGTGTGTGTTCTATTCAGGGCAGTAAATAATAACTATAAAGCCAACAGGTGTTCAGATGCAACTCCCTATCTGCATGGCTCGAAATAACTGTAAATTTAGAAAATATTAGACATATCAATATTTTATAGAGCTAAGCTTTTCCATAAACACCTGGAGGTGGAGGTGGCAGCAGGGACATGGGCCAGCAAGAATTATGAGAATTTAGCCCCATTCCAAGGTAGGTACAATGTAAAATATAGAGAGGTCCAAATTGAACTAGGTCAGTCTGAAGACATTAGGGATTTTTTTCTTCATTTTTGCAATCTGTGTAATATTTTATGGATTTTTTCCTTTGGATAAAATGTCATGTAAAAATATTTCAGAAAAATGTGCTGCCAATCATAATATATTTGTAACCCAGAAAGAAGGGCACAAGCAGCATTTATCATACATGGAATCTTTGGAGAGAGAATTAAAAATAATTATAGGAGAAAATATTCTATATTGAGTACTTGGATCAAGTAATGTGATATTTTAAGATAGTCAGAAGGGAAAGTTCAATGTGTAATAGAATGTTCGGGAATTTCTTCACTAAATATGTATCTAAAATATATGTAAATAAAATGTACCTAAAAAAGAAAAAAATAAGGCAGACTATTAAATAGATATCATGTCATTATTATATTAAGCTGTGACCAAAAATGTTTATAGTGTTCTCCACATGCATTCTTGTTGAATCTGATCAGCTTATTTTGTTCCTATATAAAATATTTTAATTGCTTGTTGTTACAATAGTTTATAAAGATGCATTTGCATATAGAACTTCTCATTAAATATCTGTCAAAAGGGAGAAGGCAGAAGTCTGCAGCTTGGGGTGGGGAGGCCTCAATCTGGTCCTGTGGTAGTAATTTGGCAACAAGCCCTGAGTTGTTATTTGGCCAGTGAGCAGTTTTGTGCCAGGCAATCAACAGTTTTCTAGGCATCTATTATCTTGTCATTAAGAAAATTCCAATTACTATACTTGGCAATCTTTTGTTTGTGTGCTTCCAGTTCCTGGTACCAATATAAGTTGGATTTCTCCTGTCCCCTTAGGAGATTATGAGTGAGAAACATTATTATCTTGCTTCAGTGGCAGCCACTAGATACACTATTTCCCTCATTGACAAAATTCAGATTAATGACTTATAATTTTATAACATTGTCCTTGGCATCCATATAAAACATAGGTAACGCAAGGATTTTACTTTGGCATGCATTCTGAATATGTTTATGGTATGCATTCCAGCTTTCTTATTGTTGTCACCATGCTTAGAGATCTTACTGATCCCAAAGTCAATCTTTTCTTTCTTTTTTCAATCATTCTGATGTTCTAAGTGATTTCTGAACCACTTTGGCACAATCCAGGTAAACAGCATCTAAAGCAATGTTTCTGTTCCTAGCAAGTAAACATTATTAGTTCCTCTTTTTTTTTCATTGAGTTTGTCTTGCCCCCAGTACCCTCAGTATCAGCAAGCATTTATGAGCAAATACTACATGCAAAGAACTACATCAAGCTGAGTGTTGGCAGAGTTTCTGGTATTAGCACATATTTTCTAGGTACAAATAGTAGTGTTCTCTGGCTGAGTCTCCACCAATTTAAAGGTCAGAATCCCCACTTCCCCAAATGCTTTCTTTCTCTGAACAGCCCTGGGTTGATGTGTGCATCCCCTGAACGACCATGATGACTCTCCTCTTTGCATGCTTTGCTCTTCCTGGGACATTCCCAGAACATTATGGGAGTTCCATCCATCAACATAATCACTTCAAGTGACAGTTTTGGCTCCTGTTGTGATTTGGTTACATCACCCTTTCAATTACCATGAGCATCATCTCCATTCCTCAAGCTGACCCTATAGCTGCAAGTATTATCCTAGTTACAAACACACACACCTGCGTGTTTAAATTACAGGAGGGCCACTGGTACACCACCAGTATTATGAAAACTAGATAACACATACTGATTTATTTCCTCCTCCGAGTGACTTCCTCCCCTGAAACATTCTCTAGAGATTACGGGCAGTGTTTACCCAGTGCCTCCAGACTTGATAGAGGTATCGTTATAATCATTGGTCACCATCTCTACTATATTTTACCCTGTATCTTACATGAGATTTATCAGAATGTAATGAAAACAGAATCCTTAATAACATATCTTAAAAGAGGTACTTCAGTTACACCTAAAATTCTAATATTTAAAATACAATCCCTTCCTTCAAAGAGATTCATCATAATGATCCTTCAGGGGATGCATATACCAACATAAGCTCAGAGAAAGGAATGATATGGGGAGAAAAAGACAATTTTTACCAAAGACTGATTTTTAAATTTTTTAAAAAATAAAAGCCAGCCATCTAATTAAATATTGAGCACAAAAGTATTCCAGGAAGCAGTGACTCAATAATAAAGTTTAAATTTTTCATATTTTGTCTACCCAATCACTCCAAAATGAAATTTGCCAACAACCAGAATGCTTGCAGAAGAATTTCAAATTACCTGTGTTTTCTGAGAGTATAGTTGAAAGGAATTTGTTAAAGTGGACATTGGTACATGAATGAATAACTACTATTTATTGTTCTGCCACTTTTTAGAATGGCTGTTTTTTAATACTCTGTTACATTGATCTTTCATTTATTCATTGAGATTTTTATTACTTTCATGTCCATAATACCAACTGTATAAATTTTAGCTTTTAAAAAAAAATACCTGATTTTTATCCTGCCTAGATACAGTGGTATGTGGTATCATACCCACATCCAAATTTGCCTTGGAAATTATTTGTTTACTACCTGAAGTACAAAAATTACATGGTCAAACTAATCTATGGATAGATTAGGATGGATTTATTCTACCTTTCCTCAACACAGAACCTCACACCAGGTTCATGAATGTAGATATTTGGAGGAAGTAGGCCATAGGAACAGCTAGCTACTGGTGGAGTAGGAAGACAGAAACCAGAAAGGAGAAAAGTCAATGCATGCAAAGGTAAGTTTTAGGTGAATAATACTCATTATATGGGGCTATAAGACTCATCTCTGGAGAAACTCCAATGAGAGGTAGAAAATAAATGTGGTTTTTTTAATGTTTATTTTTTAGTTTTAGGTGGACACAATATCTTTATTTTATTTTTATGTGGTGTTGAGGATCGAATCCAGCGCCCCGCGCATGCCAGGCAAGTGCGCTACCGCTTGAGCCACATCCCCAGCCCAGAAAATGTGTTTTAATTATCGTCTGCCCAAGACATGGAGGAACAGAATTGTATGCCTACTAAATTTTGTTTCCCATTAAAGAAGGATTTTCACAAAGATTGTTATTACTTCTCTCCTATAGTTTGTGCATGTATCAGAACATCTGAGTAGAGACCTGTGATAGTCCCCCACAGTGGCATTAGTAGAAAAAAATATCCAGTATAGATATTAACTATCAGGCTAAAAGTGTGTACTATGGGTGTGTGTTTTGTTGCTGTAGTAAAGCTGTGGCAAAATGTTAGGCCAAGTGCATGTGGGACAGGAGTGGAACACGTCAAAAAACAATTAACCTCTGGCTCCACTTGAATATACTAGTGTCCTGCATCAATTTCAATCCCTCAGAGTCTTCACAAAGATAGGCAACCCCAGACCCTACAAATAATTCAAAATAAGAGGCTTATAATAAGGTACAGTGTCTGTGACTCTGATCAGTCTCAAGATCATAACAGATATTCAGTCTTCCTCCTCTAATGCTCACTCTAAGGTTCCTTCTCACTCAGTTGGAACTGCAGTGGGTCCAGGCTGCTAGAATGGCTGGGTGTCATTGACCTTCATCCTTCAAGTAGCAAAGCTCTGATTTGTTTTATCTTTGATGGGCTAAGTGTCCACATATAGTTATTATTAGGAAAAAATGTTCCAGGAAACAGTCTGAAGAATCCCCTGATTTCAGACCTACTCTTTCTACTCTCTTTGGGTAATAGCAACACTTTTCTTTCAGGGTAATTGGAGTTCAATTAATTCCTCACACATGGTAACTCATTTATTCTTCTATTTGTTCACTGGGATAGGATCAGAAAAATACTTGTTCTGACTCCTGATGCAAGGTCTATTCTCCTGAGAACCAAGCCCTTTATACCAACATCACCTAAATTTGTTGGAGGGAAAGCACAAATCTTATAATTGGGTCATTGAATGATGTCTGGGGCCAAAATTACATGTATGGCTTTATGCCCAGACCCAAATATTTTTCCAGTAAAGATACTTCTCCAAACAATGGATACTGGTTCATTGTATACACCTCATTTTTAAGGTAGGACTCCCAACTCCACAAGGCACCTGAGCTGTCACTATGGATAAACATGCTGTCGACCATGTTGGCATTCTGTGAAACACACAAGGTGATGTGGAAAATGGAAAGACAAATAGATTGGTGATGTCACACCTGCTTCATCATCACATAGATTCTTCTTTGAGATAATGTTACATTGGGTTTCATATGAAGAAGTCTTTCAATAAGTCTTCAGAGGGTGTGTTGCTAGAGGCACTGAAGGCAGCAAGGACAAATGTGATCCAGAGTGGCAGTCACTACTGGTTAGGATAAACTACCACCCCTGGAAGAGTGGGAAGCATTCAGAAGTAATTAACTTGCTTGCGTCGTCTCCATCCCCACTATGATATCTGTTCATGTCCCATTCACCAAAACTCACTGGTTATAGAGAGAGTCCAGCTTCCAAACACTAGGCAAATCAACCCTTCTTCCCCATCTGTGTATTGGATGCTTTCAGAAGGTAAATATCATGACACTACAAAATTCCAGTGAATTTTCTTCTGTCCTATAAGTACATTTTAAGTTTCTGCCTTAAAACTCTAAACCTGGTCTTCTCAGATTGCTCCTTCCTGAGCGGCCCATGCACTACCCTCCAGTGATAAATCGCCTCGTCTTAGGTTCTCTTTTTTTTTATGAATTTAATGCCAGAGTACTCTGCTTGAAGCTCTACTCCCTGGGAGGATTTCCACCCGCCATTTACCTTCAGGGCTGCTCTTTAGGGAGTTTCAGCACACAGCTCTCTATTTTGGGCTAACATCAATCCGTTGGACCCATATATAAATGGAACTCAAGTTTCTTCTCTGTTAACTGGTCATAAGATCCACTGAACAAGCTGTAGATGCTTAAAGGATATCCCCTTTGTGAAATGGTGCACCAGGAAAAAAAAATGCTCTCCGCAAAGGGATATAATAAGGAAATTTGAGGATCACAGCCTCTGTTTTTTTGGAGGAAAATAAATGCTCCCTGCTTCAACATTTTAAAACTGCGATCTTATGGCAAGCATTCTTGAAAAGAGATTACCACAGAGAAATCCTTAAGTGGACCTCAATGAGGAAAAAAGATATAAAGAACAATTAGAGGTCAATTAGAGTAACTTGAATATGAACTCTATATTAGACATTGTAATAATATTCTGAAATGTGAGAAAATTAATGTAGTTATGTTGAATATCCTTCTTGCTCTTTAGAGATATATGTTAAAGTAATTAAGGCAATGCATTATGATCTCTAGATTTCAACAAAGAGGTTCAGCACAAGAAAGTTAAGGTGGTGTGTGTGTGTGTTTGTGTGTGTGTGTGTGTGTGTGTGTGTGTGTTTAGAGAGAGAGAAAAAAGCAGGAATGGAAAAGTGTTACCAACTTGTAAATCTTTATGGTGTTTTTCTCTGGGTTTAAATTTTTCCAGATAAGAAACAAAAAGGAAAAAAATGTAGCAAATATAAAATAAAGGACAACAGGATGGGGAGAGATTGGTCAATAGGTACTACCAGTAGATAAGAGGAATATACCCTAGCATTTTATTGCATGGTAGGATGCCTATAGATAACAATAATGTATTTCAGAATAGCTAGAAGATAGAATTTTTTATGTTCTCACCACAAAGAAAAGACAAATGTTGGAGGTGATAGATAGCTTGATTTGAGCATTATACAATTTACAGATGTATTGAAACATCACATTACACCCGCTAAATATGTACAGTTATTCTATGTCAATTAACAATAAGGTAAAACTTATATATATATATATATATATATATATATATATATATATATATATATATATATAACAAATAAGTTGGGATGATGGAATCAAAGTGATCTGGTTAGATATAAGATTGCATAAAGATAAAAACAGAATCAACTAATTGTTAAACATATTTTAAAAAACACTCAAAATACATACGTCATTTATAAGAAGATGAACAAAGATGATGAGATATATCTCTTTCATTTCTTACATGAGTTAGTTTTTATATTGCTATGGTTTTTATTGTTACATATTATATGTTAATGAACATCTATCTTGGAAGTAGAATAAAACTAATATATATTGTCATTCAATGTATAAGTTTTCCTTTTAAATAACATGAAATTTCATATCAACTAGAATTACCAATAGATAATGAATAAGTATATTTATGAAGGATACTATTAACTAAATAATTTCTTTTGGAATAGGAGACATTATCCATCAGTAAATAATTCAGTTTGGAATTGTTTTATAGTCACAAATTGATACTGAGCTTCTAGTCTATGCTACAGTAATTGGAAACATTTTGGAGGCTGACTAGTATTGACTTATTCTAATTGTGATTTCTTTAAGCATAAAATTAGAAAGGAAGAAGACAAAAAAATCATCCTTACTATTACTGATTTAAATTATTTTAAATAAAATGTTTTGTGAATTCTTAAATTCTGCTTGTCTAAGAAATTTTAATTTCATAAATGTGATACATTTTATCCACATATCAAAGCAATACACCATTATCTCATGTATTTAATATACTGATAGAGGCTAAGCCAAAAACTGTCCTTAATTAACTGTGCCTGCTATTTCAGTAATTCTAAAATATTCCGATGTCAACTCCATCATTCTAAAAATTTAGTGCACTGAAACCTGACAAAAATGGGTTGCATATCTCCTGCTTCCACTCTTATGAGATAATTTGTATTTCATAGTCTTTTCTGGGCACACACTTGATTTAAGATTAATCTTTTGTCTTTTTCTATTATTGTCAGTCTCTTCAGTTACATAATAAAGAGTTTGTGCATTGTTCCTGCTGTGACACATTACAAAATGCAAATTCGACTATATCAAATGACATTTCATGATTAGTTTCATCCAGAGAACTGTCTCATCATTAATAAGATATGGGATGAAACTGGTCTTCCCTAAAAATTTCAAAATCAGAGGAAAAATCATCAAGAAGGCATTAACATTATATTTAAGCAATGTGAGTTTAGTTGTTCCCTCCATATTTTCCTTTGTCTTCTCTGTAGTTTTCCATCTTCCACCAGTTTTAGGGCAATTTGACTAACATTGGTGAGAAGTCATGAGAACACAGACATCTGTTGGGTCTAGATGCAGATTTTGGTCATCAATAGGACAGCTGACACCCAGGCTAATTTTCTCATTGTTCTGTTAATTACTGAGAGAGAGAGAGAGAACTTAAAGTCCTTTACTATAACATACAGGGATTTGACTATTTTTCTCTTTCATGTCTAAAAAGTTTTGCTTTATATACTTTGAATGTTTTATTAAGTACACTTAGGATTTTTATGGGGTTTTGTGCTTTGACTCTTCTATCATTATAAAATATAAAACCTATTGTTTATTGCTCTGAAACCAACTTTGGATAGTGCTAATATAGCCAATCCCCGCATTTATATTTAATCTAGTTATGTTTTAATATTGGAACAATTTTTGACATCACTTTATAGATCTATGTCTTGTTTTGGGACATTGAACATGTTTCACCTGCTTCGGGGCTTTGTGATTAATCAAGTGGCCTGATGCCTTGTGTTTACCTAATCCAATTTTTTGTCAAATATATTTTTTGTTTCAATAGAAAATAAATTCAAATATGTTTTTAACATGTGAGGATATATAAGAGAGTAATCATCAGAAGCTTGGATAATTTTTTTTGTTAGTGAAGTTTGGGAGTATATAAACAGTTTTCGATATAATATCAAAATGTAAAAATAATGATATAGATGAACACTTAAAACACCACAATGATTATCATATATCCAGATTTTTTTCTTGACGATTTTCTTGTTCCTGACATCAAATACTTTGTCACTAACAGTCACACAATGTGTAAGATTGATAAAATCGTTTCCACTTATCTTGCTATTATTTTTCTTCATCTACTACTATTACAGACATTTTTGTCAGTAGCACTGGTATACATCTTCCAACACACTACACTAAACAGGCTATTCCTTGGGGGGAAATGCATCTACGTCATTTCAGATAAAAATGATCTGTAGAGATATGATTTGCACAACATTAAATTTATCTTCTTAAAGTACCTTAAATATTGATGAATTTTTTTCATATTTGTATTCATGAAGTTGTTCAAACATCACTACCATCTAATACCAGAATATTGACGTTCCTCTCCTTCTTGAAAAAACTCATACCTAGTAGCAGTAATTTCTCACTTGTCCCTCTCCTAGCCTTGTCCCTCTCCTAGCCATTAATATTTCTCCTTTTGTCTCTGAATTTGCTTCTTCCTCACATTTCATGTCTGTATAATAATGCAAAAATGGCCTTTTGTCTGAGGTCTTATTCATTTAGATTACTATTTTCAAGGCTCATCCATGTGGGAGCATAAATCAATATTTCATTCCTTTTTATGGTTAAATAATACAATATATTGTATGGATATACCACATCATATTTACCTACTCATTTGTTGATAAACATTTGATTCCTTTTCATTTCATGGCTATTTTGAATAAGGCTCTGTGAACAAGCAGGTGTAAGTCCTTATATAAACAAGTTTTCAATTATTTTGGATATTTACCTAGGCATGGAATTTCCAGATCATATGACAAGTCTGTGAGGAATTGCCAGAGTGTTTTCCAAAAGAGATGCATCAACCAGCATTTCCACTAGCAAAATATATAAAGGTTCTAATTTCTGTGCACAGCATTTTCTGTCTGTTAAACTATAGCCGTCTGTAATGGTTAATGTGAATTGTTAACTTGACTGGATTAAGAAATGCCAAGGATTAAGAGGATTATGTGTGTGTTGATGAGGGTGTATCTAAGAATGATTGGCATGTGGGATAGCCAATTGAAATAGAGACCCTCCCTGAGCATGGGCCAATAGGACGATGGCTTGGATGGAATAAAAATTGAAAGTACAAGGAAGCAACTGCATATGCAAGCTGGATTCTTGAACAGGTTCTTGATTACTCTTGCCAACCTTTGATGATATCGGGCTTTGATTTCTTCACTCTTCCAAAGCAGACTCTGCCAGTGACTTCCCAGAATCCTTCAGTCTTGGACTAGGGTCCCACCATTGATCCCTCTTGTTCTGGGACTCCAGCATCTTGGACTATGAGGCTGCTGGTTCTTCCAGCTCTCCAGTCTGCAGATGGCCATTCTGGTAGCATGAACCAACCTAATAAGTCCCTTTTTTATAATTATACTTCCTGTTGACTCTGTTCCTCTAGAGAACCTTGACTAATACCATCCTAGTGGGAGTGAAGTAGTGTCTCAATGTGGGAGATCTTAAAACTTTTCAATGCTTTTTAGGGACACCTCATTCCCCAGGTTTTTATTTAAAACTTTTAAATTCTGCAAAACTATTTAAACATAGGTTTTATCCACCTGTTACCCTATGATACAAGTAGCTACAGGCTTAAACAATTGCCTCTGTTTATTTTTGACAAATACCTCAGGACAAGGCTGTTTCACCTTGAATTGATAAAGGCAAGCTTTGAGGGAGGCACAGCAAATATAAACAAGGTTGTTAGTAGGGTCTTCTAGGGTATCGCCAAACCCAGGAATGAAAACAATAATTACTGGAGATTATGGCCATGGAGGAACTGCAGCCCTGTTCTGCCCTTTAGTGGCTGCTAGGCTGTTGGGTTTCACAGAGATTATGGGCTTTCCATTTTCAAGACTGCTGTGGAGCTGCAGAGAGCAATCAGGAATGGAAAAGGCTGAACAAAACTCACTTTTCTTATTGAACATCAGTCACTTTGCTTGAATAATTTGCTCCTTTCAATCTTGTGAGTCTTTGCTTCACTTCAAGAGTTGTGAAGAAGTAGATTTCAACAATTTTGTCATTGAATTTATGTGCAAGGAAAATTTTGGCAATACTTACTTTGCAATTTTTTTCTGACATATTGATGTTATCCCAACAAATGAGGCTATTGTTTGTTTGTTAGTTTGTTTGTTTGTTTGTTTGTTCATTCCAGGTTTTGAACCTAGGGACGCTTAACCACATCCCCAGTGCTTTTTACTTTTTTTATTTTGAGACAGGGTCTCACTAATTGCTTAGGGCCTCACTTAGACAAAAAGGCTGGCTTTTTCTTTCTTTCTTTTTATGATTCTCCACTGGCAGAATTTTCGACAGGTATTTCAGTTAAGAAATATTTCTAATGTCTTTTTGCTTTCATCAGGATTTGCATATGATACCTCTTTTAACCTAAAGATGGGTTGATGGTCATCCAACTTTTCAGCTCCCCCAGTGACATATTATACCTACCAGATACAGAACAACTTTCATAGACAGGCTCAGAGAAAATTTCTTTTAAGAACCAATATATTCAAATTTCTTACTGTTCTTTTTTTTAAATTTTTTATTGTTGGTTGTTCAAAACATTACATAGTTCTTGATATATCATATTTCACACTTTGATTCAAGTGGGTTATGAACTCCCATTTTTACCCCGTATACAAATTGCAGAATCACATCAGTTACACATCCATTGATTTACATATTGCCATACTAGTGTCTGCTGTATTCTGCTGCCTTTCCTATCCTCTACTATCCCCCCTCCCCTCCCCTCCCCTTCTTACTGTTCTTCATGGTATAAACCAATTATCTTTAGGATTTTGTTCCCTCCTGTAATTCATATATTTTCCTTTCATCATAATCCTTTTTAGAAATATTCAGTAATTCATATATCCAAATTTTGTATAGTACATATATACTGAGGAGCAAATGCAAACATTTTACAATTTCTGTCTTTGTACATTCTACGGTTACATGTATGATTCAACTAAGGTGGAAGGAATCTTGAATAATTGGAAATGTTTGTTTCACAAGTTCTCTGAAGAAAGTGGTAGGTGAACACTCAGGATATTTTTAAGGACAACCCAAACAAACTTCCACTTTGAAAACAACATCAAAAAGTCTATGAGGAGGAAGGTAATCCTTGGATGAGAAACACATTTTTAAAGAACATTTACATTCATTTGTGATTATCCAGAATTATAAGACATTAATATTGAACTATTCATATTATACTTGTATGGATTAAGCAATATGCCAAACTCAAAAGAAAGACAATTTGAATCCCAACTATAAAGAATACACAGTTTGTGATTTTATTTCTTCTAAATCTGGTGTACTTTGTTCGTTTCTGGGATGCCAACAAGAAATGGTACATTGGACCAGGTGCCAAAGAGAGCAAACAGAAAGGTGCAGAGATTTCAGGGATGAGATATTTTATTATGTGCAGCACAGTTGAAATGACAGTTAATTTTAAGCATATATATAAGAAGAATTAATCAGGGAATCTGGGAGCTTCCTTCAAATGTATGAAAGGTTATTGTTTGGAAGAATGATTCTGAATTTATTCTATTATATACAATAGGAAGGAGACCAATGAAAAGAAGTTTCATTATTATTGGATCTCAGGTCAATAGGTAGAACAATATTACAATGGTGAGAGATACTCAAAGTAGAATAGGAAGCTGCAGGAGGAAGCAAATATCCAACCCATTCTAGCAACAAAGACAAGACAAAAATCTCTGTGTAAACACAGAGATTTTAAAAACAGAATGTTAAACTAGAAGTCCTAAAATTCTGATTCATCATCCCTGATATAAGTGTTTGACTTTCCAGGTACTCTGGCTTAGTACTATTGACCTGTTAAAAATAAAAGTAGTGGAAGTTCACTGCTATAATCCAGTGGCTTGGGAGGCTGAGGCAGGAGAATCTCAAGTTCAAAGCCAGTCTCAGCAACTTAGATATATAGCAACTCAGCAAGACCCTATCTCTAAAAAAATATTTAACAAAGGGTGGGTGATGTGGCTCATTGGTTTAACATCTGTGGGTTCAATGCTCAGTACCAAAACCAAAAAGAAGTAAAAGTTCAAGGCCACCCTCACCAACTGAGCGAGGCAATAAGCAACTTAGTAAGACTCAGTCTCAAAATAAAAAGGGATGGTGATATAGCTTAGAAATGAAGTGTCCCTGAGTTCAATCTCCAGTACCGAAAAAAAAAATAATAATAATAGTGGGCCAAAAAGTGGGCCACACTCTATAATGATCTAGTCATATGCATTTTAGTTATTTAGTCAGAAGTTTTAGGCAGAGGGAAACATGATTTGTTTTGCTTTCTTACATGTTTTTTAAAGACTGCAAAAATTTTAGAAGCAGTACCATTTATGCAAGTTCTTTAAACACAAAAGGACCTAGGGAGTAGCTTTCTTGCTGCTGTGACTAAAGGATCTGACCAGAACAACTGTAGAGAGAGAAGTGTTTATTTGAGGGCTCACAGTTTTAGAGGTCTTAGTCAATAGAAGGCCAACTCCATTTCTCTGGCCTCTAGGTGAGGCTGAACATCATGGCAGTAGAGGGTGGCAGAGGAAAGCAAATCACATCACAGTGATCAGGAAGCAGAGAGAGTCTCCACTCATCAGAAAATATATACTTCAAATCGACAGCCCAATTCCCAACTCCTCTAGCCACACCCTTCCACTTCAATTACCACTCAGTTAATCCCTATCAGGGGATTAGATCACTGATTGGGTTAAAGTTCTCACAACCCAATCATTTCTCCTCTGAACCTTCTTGAATTGTCTCACACGTGAGCTTTTGGGGGACACCACAGCTAAACCATAACACTTACCAATATTATACTTGGTAAGAAATATGCTGTTATTTTTCTTCTTCATTGCAACAAAATATGTGTTAAAAGTTATGTAAGTTTGAAAAACACTTAACCATAGTAATTTTAATATTTAGACTTGTATGACAAAAGCCTCTTTGTTTCTATTTCCCCAATGTTCATGTTCTATTAGACAGAGGCAAGAAAAAAAGTAATAAAAAATAGGAAGGAGGAAAGGTTTGGCATGTGGCTTGTGATTTTGATGCATTTTATAGAGGAGAGTAGACAATCAAATTCATGGTTACCTCCCTATCCCTTTCTGAGGAAGTGCTTTTCACAACCGCAGTTTTGGCAGGACCTCTTCCATTCTGGAGATCAGAAATAAAGCAAATGTTTATTGGTAGACTCTGTCTGGCCAGGAAAATTATCATAGCAGAAAATACTCACTTTCCATAAACATGGTATTCATGAACTAAAAGATCATGTTGCATTATTTCCAGAAATGATGTTATGAACAAGTAAAATGTTACTTGGAGACCACAGTGTGGTTACAGATGAAAAATCATAAGGCAAACACAAACTAGACACATAGTAAAGCAATCCTGTCGTGCATGAAGATTGCCCTGTAGTTTAGGATCAAGGTGATTCTGTTTGGTTGTGATT
This sequence comes from Marmota monax, assembly GCF_021218885.2. Lineage (NCBI taxonomy): Eukaryota > Metazoa > Chordata > Mammalia > Rodentia > Sciuridae > Marmota > Marmota monax. Next base: position 151,783 of record NW_026693252.1, read on the forward strand.
TGTTTATGATGTAATTTCAGAGGAGCAAATATTTTTCAACCAGAATTCTTGTGTATATTACGTTTACTGAATTTTATCTTAGAATCTCTTCATCTCTCTATTTCTAGTGAGTAGAAGATAAAAAGAATGTTTGCCTAGTTGAGAAATTTTGAGACTAATTTATAAGATGTATAAGAAGATATTGGGAGAAAAGCAAACAAAACAAAGAAATGATCATTCATGATGGAGTCCTTTAGTTCATTTGGAATTTTTTAATATGTTTGGATTTTCTCATTAGTCACTATTTAAAACACTAAAATTTTATGATATTGGTTGTGTATAATAAAGATTATGACCTAAGGATATAACTCTGAAGGACATAACACTGTGAACTCTGAAATTTCCAGAACTTTTCATGGAGATTTTGGGGGACACCACAGCTAAACCATAACATTTACCAATATTATATTTGGTATAATATTACTGAGCTTGTGTGATAATCTGGATTCCCATATTTTGGAAACTTGTCAATTAGTAGAATATTTAATAGAGATAAGCATGCATCTTCTCATTCCAGTCTCCAAAGGTATAGATTACAACTATACTTAATCAATCATATTTTTCACATTAACAAAAATGCTTTTCAATAAACTCAGAATCAAATTTAGGTAGCAGATTTAAATGCAGCTAATTGTGTTAATATTGTTATAAAACAACCCTTACAGATTTATCACTCTCTAGAACTGGTTCAAATTTGGTATAGATTGAAAAGAGTCTTTCACTTAGCATGTTTTTACATTAAAGATTTATAATTATTTTTCTTTCTTAAAATTTTTAGTGTTGTTTTTGTACCACTTACAGGAACATTTCTTGGAAGAGGTGAGCATGCACATATTTCTTAAATAGAATCAACCTTAAATTTTTGAATATTGTTGATAATTTTTGGTTAAAAAAATACAAACATGAGCATGATATGCAGCTAAAAGCAATGTCCAAATTTTGACTAAGCTAGTGAGATGTCTTTAATTACCTGTCCCTAAGTCTGAAAAACAAAGAAAGTTTTCTATTTTACATATGCCAATTTCTAGCTGTTTATTAATGTTGAACTTGGGAAATAACAGGAATTTAATATTATTACTATTGAAGGAACTTGCAAAAATCAGGAGTGAGAAGTGTAAATGTCATTTTATTTAGACAAAAAAGAATTTCTTATTTAACTAGGTTGAAACAGTATGTGTTTGCTTTGATTTGTCTCTGCTGCATTTTAATGCGGAACATGTTCAGTTGTACTTTGGTTGGTATATTTAAAAAAAATCCTTAGCCATGTTGCAATAAAAAATAAATCTAAAAACCTGTCAAATATCAGTCCCAAGCAAAAGTATCCTAACTAATCCTGGCTTTGCAGTGCCGCTCATTATTGCATGTCCTCTGAATTGATTTCATTCTCCAGAGTTTCAGAGAAGTGTTTTCAATATGCTATTTACCGTTATTCCTATGCAGATTTGCAATATTGGAAAACTAGCTGCATGATTTACTGTTGTTTATTTGGAATCCTTTTAAGAGAAAGGCACTGCAATAGATCTTAATAGGAACATGTTTACAGAAAATTCATCCTGAAGAGTACAACTAAGATCCTTTACATTTTTTTAACATTGGAAGAGGAAACCCATAGGAATTGGCTTGTGTACCAATACATGCCTCTCCTAATACAAAGAAAATTTAATTGCCAGAAGGCAACTTTATAGAAACAACTTACTGCTTCTTTGCTGAAGCTTTCCTTTTGTTTTACTAAGAAAAATAATACAAAGAAGATATGTGGTGTCAAGTTAATGACAAGTTAGGGGATAAAAAATAAACCAACTGGGTTATGTCTAGAACATTGTATGTCCTGCTGGTAGCCATTGTGATATTCTATTTTCTGAAAATGTATATGAATTTTCCATGTGAGTTCCACTCAGAGAAGGCAACACATTGCCTTAACCTTAATTAAGTACAAAATCTTTCTTTAAGGCACAAGTACAATAGATCATTAAAAAATACAATGAAAGAGGAAGTAGATCTTTTCTGCTATTTAGAGTCCCTTAAATGGCTTATAGTTTTTAAAACTGCTTCAAGATTTAGTAATAATTAGGTGACCATGTTTTCTGAACCAAAAATTGGGACACATAACCTCACATCTTTAATCATCCTGATCTGGAACTAGGACTTGTGCTTGAAATCTTGTGCTGTAAATGTGGAACACGACTAACATGAGCAAAATGACTAGAGATAGAGCCCTAGACATTGAAGGTGTGGAAGCTGACACCAAATAATGAGCCCTTCATCAAATAAAACACTGATTTAAAATCTTCTTGCTCTTTTCCCTTCCTTTCTTCCTTTTTTCCTTCTTTTCCTTCCTTCCTTCCTTCCTTCCTTCCTTCCTTCCTTCCGTCTTTCTTTCTTTCTTCTTTATTTTTTCTCAGCTCCACAGTACAATTTAGGAATATAAACAAGATTATTTCAGGCTGAAAGGTTGAAGAAGCTAAAATGTAAAGGATAAAACTTGATTCTATAAAGTCTTTCTTCTAGTTCTGTTAAGTTACACATTTCTGAAGTAAGATTAAGTTTTGTTCTCCTGGGACCTGAAAATTGTGAAAGCATAAAACAATTCCCGGAACTTCCCATTAGATGTGTGTCAAAATCTCCCCTGACCACCTAGTTGCTCAATGAGAACAACCCCCTTTCCTCAGAAACCGTGCAGTCCCGCACGTACACACCTCAGGGCTTAAACCAATCAGTTTAAATATATACCCATCTTAGTACTGACCAATCACCCCCACCCGACCTGTTCCCGCCAGTGAATGTGCTAATCATGTTTTAGAGTTGTTATTTGATTTTCCCGCGGTATGTGATGATTTGCTAAAGGATGCTATGATGTACGTAAAGTCCCTGCCCCCTCCAAAGAATGTATATAAGCTCTGCTCAAGTTGTTCCCGGGGCTCTTTGTTCTTTGCTCCTCTGAAGTGAGCTCTGAGCACCAGCATGCTGGACCCCCAATAAACCCTTTGCTGTTGCATGAGACAGTCTCTTGGTGGTCTTTTCCTCTGACATTCGCCCGACCTTTACAAGGCCCTTTGCTCTGAGGAGATCATTTGTGTGGGACAAGGGCAAACATGTGAACCAGGTACGAGTTGTAGATCTGTTCAAAGGAAGGAAGGTGAAAGTCCCTCAAAAGTAGTAATTTTTGTGAAATTACATAAATGAATCTGATCATTGATCCCAAAGTACCTCTTTGGCCATCAGTGCTGAAAAAGCATCTTCAAATACACAAGTAAAAAAATTGAATTCCAACTTAAAAAAAAATGCTTCTATTTTCATATATTTTGTTATTTATAATATAATCAGTTTATTATTTTTTTTGTTGGTTATAGCCATTAGGGAATTTGGCAATTGTAAAAGAAAAATAGAGCCTTTAGTATTGCTCCTTAGAAACTATTTTCAATGAAATTGATGATCAAATATCTTTATTGAAAAAGAGGATATCTGGGTTCTACTTTTCCTAAGGGCAATGTTAAGAATCAGACAACCTCAATCTTTAAAATATAAATATAAAAATATGTAAAGGTAATACCAAGAACCAAGGAAATTGGAAAATGACCATAGGCCAGCAATCATGTGACATGTATTTATTCATGAAAATAATGCTGCCACATCAAGTAAAAGGGTCAGTTTCGTTGTTGTGTTTTGCTCTTTGTATTCATTTTTTCTGTTTTTTTTATTTGTTAAGTTCTAAATTTTATTTATTTTATTTAGTGTTTTGTTTGTTTTTGCCTAGGAATGTCCCCATCTGTAGGGCATGATGTAACATGTGGGGCATGTTACATCTGAAAAGAGGAAACCTACCCGCTTCCCGGTCCTGGGGCCACGTGTGGCTAAGATGGAGCCTGGCAGTCAGCCAGGAGGCAGTGCTATGGATGGTGACAAAAAATCAGATGACCTTTAGGATAGGCTCAGAACCCTTCTGCCCTCATGGATAGAGTGTCTCCAATTGCTGCCTGTAGGATGGGTGTACACGTGAACTCTCCCCACCCTCTGACCTTTATCCTGATTGGCTCCTGTACATTATATTAGCTGTGTGTGTTTTCTCATTAAAGGAGACCCTGCTTTGACTGGTCTCCCTGGTGCATCTGATTATCCTCTAGCAAGGGAGGGCTGGGTGCAGGTGGCCAGTCGATCTTTGCCTTTCTTGGCTCGTCCTGGTCAGGTCGTGCTTTCCCCATCTCTCCAGCAAGTCAGGAGAAAACAGGGGACTAAAAACCCCAACACCCATCCTCCCTAATTTTGGGTAGCTCAAGCCTATCAGAAATGGTAGAGTAGATTTGGGGTAACCAGTAAAGCTTCTAAACATTTAAGGTGATTTTTAAATATATTTTTTATTTGTTCTAATTAGTTTTACATGACAGCAGAATGCATTTTGATTCATTGTACACAAATGGAGTACAAGTTTTTCATTTCCTGGTTGTACGCCATGTAGAGTCATATTGTTCATGCAAACATACATGTACCTAGGGTAATGATGTCCATCTCATTCATTCATATCACCAGAAATAATTAAGGTGATATTTTTGAAGTGAGGAAGTTTCACATGGAAAAAAATCACATACATAGGTTGACACAATAGGTACATCACTGAACAACTGTTTTCTTACTTATGTGCAAGAGATGGAAGGGAACACAGTAAAACTGAAACCCTGGGAAGACCTGTGAATATGCCCTATCTCTGAATATATTCTTCAACTTAAACAATACTTGAGTGGTAAAGAGTGAACATATTTCTGGCTTTGGGTGTCTCAGCATGACTTGTGTATAAATTGCTTAAATAATTACATACAAACAATGCAGATGACAGAATCTAGGCATAGAAAAATACATAGGTTAAAAACCTCCTATGAAGCATTAGTGCCTGCACACAATTTTACAGTTGGAGTCCAGCCTACTTAGTAGATTATTAAAGCAAATCAAAACAAATTAATAAAAAAACTAACAACTTCATAATTAATTAGTTAAAGAAAATAATATTCAGAGTTACTGAAATATATTGCCTACAATGTTCAATTTTAACCAAATGTACTTATATGTCTATATATACACATATATAGACTAACATATGTATATACTTGCATATGTGTATCTATAGAGACATACGTACTTATGTATGTATATATAGCTATATATATTGACATATATAGAGAAAGAAATATAGATATAGATAAAAATAATATCAGAAATGTGCCAGTCATATTTAGAAAAAAAGACATGGATGATAGAACATGGGTATGCACAAATGTCAAATTATCAAAACATGATTTAAAATAAATTTTATGAAGTTCAAAGATTCAAAGGAGATATGTTTAAGTAATAGGAAACATTGCTAAAGATAAGTCAGTAGGGGAAGCTCAACTTGAAAATGGAACTTATGAAAAAGTAGAAATTCTGGGGATTGAAAACTAAAGTATCTGAAATGGAAAAAAAAGAGAAATCACCAGAGGACATAACATAAGATTTGAGATGACAGGAAAAAAAAAATCAGTGGAACCAAAGTTAGATGAATAGAAGCCATCCAATGCCTGTTATTAAGAATTGACAGCTGGGTGAGGTGGTGCATGTGTGTAATCCCACCTGCTCAGGAGGCTGAGACAGGAGGATTGAGAGTTCAAAGCTAGCCTCAGCAAAAGCAAGGTGCCAAGCAACTCAGTGAGACCCTGTCTTTAAATAAAATATAAAGTAGGGCTGGGGATGTGGCTCAGTGGTCAAGTGCCCCTGAGTTCAATCCCCAGTAAGCCCCTTCCTCCCCCGCCAAAAAAATTGACACACCACTATGAACATGGACATTATCCATTAATTAGGTAAAATTCCATACTTCAAGTGAAATATAAGTATTATGACCAAAGAGTTGCAGGCATTGCAAAAAAGAAAGCTGAGGAAAAGTAAGGAAAAACTACGCACAATAAAATGTACTTAAATTGGGCACTGATAACTGCTTTGGATAATCATAAGCTGATAAAAGAGTATATCTTTCAGAACAGAAACAAGGGGATAGGCAAAATTACAGTGTATTAGTCTGCTATACAATTCAGTCGATAACACACAGATGTGTGCACTTGAGCCTTTGAGTTAATAGCGAGAACTTAATTTTAGCTAAAATATTGGTCTGAGAAGAGGTTTAAAAATTAAGTTGAAATCTGGTCTTTGGGAAGGTATGTTTATGGGTTTATTCTGTGGGAAAAGATAAAAGCAAAAACCTTAAAAGTTATTGATAGTTGGGAGGCCATATATAGCTATGTTAAAGCTATTTCTTCCTGGAGGTAAGTTCTGAAGCCAAGTTGGTGTGGTTGAAATTAATACAAGGCTAAGTGAATAATTGTTCAGAAAAACAGAAAAGATAGTGAAGGGGAAGCAGTACTTAGATGATTATTACTTTTAGGATAGGGAAACATGTGATGCATACAGATGTACAAATTGATTTGGCCCAAGAGGCAAAGATGGAACATAAGCAAATGTACAGAGAAAGAGTTAGCTGTTTACAGAAGGGGTCATTTGGGGAAGAAGGCTTTTCCCTGTAAAAGAAGGGTAAGAATAGCACTGATATGCACACAGCTCCTGCTGGTCCCGCCATGACAGATTTTGAAATATTTTAGTATTTCCTGCAGTAGTTTATGTGTGGCTGCTGTTCTGAGAGCTCAAATCCCCACACTCTCTCCATAGCCACTTATCTGCATCTTAACCAAGCCCCAGCAGAAGTTTTCAAAAAACACATTTTAGTTCTGATCATTTGATGCCTGTTCCCTCCAATTGTTGAATGTTTTGAGTATCACCCCTGAATATTAAGCAGTGAATGTAAATTCTGTGTTTGAAATAAGAGAAACCAGGAAAATCCAAGCCTCAGAATTTCAGTGATTTTTATGTTGAAAATCATCTGCTGAGAGAGATAAAGAAAAGAGGATTTGGAGGACCTGAGAAGAAAGAATAGTCTGAATAATAGTACTGAGATTTCTAAAAAAAGTCTTGAGAATCAGGTTGAGTTGGAACATGTACAAATATCGCTATGCTATCACCATTATCAAGGGATGTTTTCTAAGAAAATAGAAGGAGTGTAAATTCTGTTTTAAACTGACCAAATCATGGAAGTAGAAGGACAACAGAGCCGGAAAAACAGCGTGGAGAGATCTATAAGTGATTGTGGGTTACAGGCTAAGTAGGAAAGAAATAAAGAGCAGCGACCATGAAAAGAGGTGAGATTCAAGTGCCTGAATGTCACTACAAAGCCATCACTTTGTGAAGAAGATCGAGAGATGAAATGATGAGATGGAGAAGAGAGGCAGGAAGAAAATCTCAGGACATAGAGTTGCACAGAATGAATAGGTTTGCAAGGTGACAAGGTCGGAGCACCTGTCTTGAGAGAAGGTTCAGTGAAGCAGAACAGTCTCCTGAGTCAGGAAGCTTAAGGTTATGTGAGGCCAGGGTGGTGGTTGTCAATGTGTGTAGTGTGAAGTAGCAAGGAAAAGAGAAGCAACAGGAAGGAGGAGAAACAAACAGAAGCATGAGTTAAATGAAATGGATATGTGGCCAATGATAATGAAAGGTGTTGGTATCCAATCTTGAAAAATTTAAAGACTAAGGAGAAATGGGGCCAATTCATAGGCTACTTCTTTGATGCTTCTAGCACGATTCAAACAGGGAGATTGGCAAAGGGTAGTATCATTGTTCTTATAATAAAAGTTGTTTTTTTTTTTTTTTCTAGCAACATGGCCCACAATGGTGTATTTGCTAGAGAAAAGTGAAGCGTGCCCCTGCAGGACATAGTCACACAAACTTAGATCTGAAGTTTCAGTGTTTAAAACACACTGGTAAAATCTCCTCACCACAGAAATGTATAACACTACCTCACTATTCAGGGCTCCAACATAATGCTTTGCAGTTATGTGAAATGAACAGTGGATTGCCATCCTCAAAAGATTTGCTCTTGGGTTGAACCTGTAATGATCTGCTTGGCCTTTTATTACTTGAGAGAGGAAGGGCCGTGGGACTGCTGTGTTAGTATAATAAGAATGTTTGCCCTGGGAATTTCTGCAGCCACCAACCCAACTGACAGGTTATATTCTCCAGTTCAGCATTTGCCTTTTTTTTATAGTGATTTTCTTTTGTGCATGGCAATAATAAATAATACATCTCTTAACACATCATCCATAGCCATGGAATTCAAAAGCCATTCAATATCAAACTCTCCCTTTGGAACTGGAAGTGTGGAACTGCAGGTTGAGATGGCCACATCCCCAATTTTCAGAGATAATACAAAGTTAGAGGTTTAAAACACCAGTGTGTTATGATATAAAGCAAAGGATATACAGCCATGCAAGGGCAGCATAACTCAAACAGGGTACCTTTCTCAAGCAGTAAAAATCCCCAACCTATTAAAATGACAAATAATATTGCTCTGTATTTATATAGTGTCTTCTTACAAAGGAGCTTAAAATGCTTTACTAACATTTTCTCATTAACTCTACCTTCATCTCCATGAAATACACAGTGAGAGTTGTTATTGCTGTTTTTTCTTGCCTTACCTGTGGTTAATGTGATATCTGACACAGTGAGGCCACAAACCCAAGGTCATTCTGTGGGTTGATGATGACAATAATTCTTTTTATTTATTTTTTCCTCTCTTTGCTCTATGTAGTGATTATGTCTAAATTCAGATTTTCAGTCCTCTTTGTGAGATGGTATATCGAGTGAGGGTATTTGAGTAAGGTTATATACAAAATTAATGACAGTATTGGCAAACTTCCATTTATCTATATTCTTTGGCATTATTTACTTTCACAAGAACTATCTATAGGCATTGAAAAAGAGATCATTGTGAAAAGTAAAAGAACAAATTTATTATTCAGTTCTGATACTCTTTCTTTTGAAAAAATATTAGAATTCAGGGGAAAGAAAAGTAATGAAATCCACTAAAATTACATTTTTAAAAATTCTTCTTACCTTCATAGTTTCACCTCCTAACTCTTCTGTGACTCTGATAATATTTCTAAGAAAAATCATCCCAATATTACAAGGGGTAAACTAAAGACAGTAAATTGGGTATTTTAATTACAATTAAAATATTTTCATTCAAAATAAAGTGGCAAAATAACTGAGTTGGTTTGGTTATTTTGATGACTTTATATTTTAGTGCCTGCAATTCATTTTTTACAGTATCTGTTAGTTACAAGAACGCTTTCTTAGATATCTTTACCCTAAATTAATCATGATTATATCAACTTTTGAAGCCTTTACTGAACCCATGAAAATATAGTTCTCTCCTTCCACTGAACTGTATTCTGTATGAGTTACTCTTAAGGTATCTCTGGTCACATTTTTTCAGATGCTTGTTTATACACTCATTTGGCTCTTAGACTGTGACCTGCCTAATGGCAGGTGAACATAACTTATCAATCACGGTTCCAGTATCTGGCTTATGATGTGCACTTTAAATATGAAGAATGAATGATTTAATAAGTGTTTGCTGATTTCACTGTATCTTATGCCTTACTCCATTTATTTGCTGAATAAATGGAGTCCATAGCTAGATAAATGATAAATGAGTTAAGTAAGAAATGAAGGCAGTCAACTGATCAATAAGTGTTTTGTGATAAACTTCAGCCTCCCTCAGGCAGCTTTTATCAGAAGGGCACTGTACTTTTACAGAAGCTCATTTTTCAGTACCTTGGAGTCATCAAGTCATGTACAAAGTTACTTATTCACCTGGGCCATACAATGAGCTCCTTGGTCTATACAGTTTATTCACAATGAAGAAAGATAGGCTACTGGCTACATTTGATTTTTACTGGTATTCAGGGATATATCCACTTTATGTTTGCTTATTTAAAAAAATTCATTGGTGGCTATCTTGGGTATCTTCCATTAATCAATTATTAATACAGATTTTAAAATTCTTCTTTTCACCCTAGTTCCCTCTTGTCCCCAGATGTCAGCAGAACCACAACGATCCCAACTAATGAAAGTCATTGTATGCTTGAACATCAATTGAACAGTTTAGGCCCTCAGAATAGGTAAGTCCATGCTCCTCCAACGATCTTCATCAGGGCCTCTTCCTCATGACCCCAGGACCACTTTTTAATCATTCTTTGGATTTTTTTTTGTCACCACACCCCATGTTCTCTTCTCTCTCTCTATCTCTCCATCCAAACCTGCACAACACCACACACAAATGTACACATAAATACTATATGTATTTTTTATGTATATACTGATTGTAATATGCTTCATTTAAAGCAGAATTGTGAGTATAAGGATCACTGAACACATTTTAGGATGGATTATTAAAACAAGAGGAAAAGGTGATTGTCAAAAGTCATATGACTCCATTCGACCTTTGGTCTTTTGGGATTGTTTTACTCAATTAGTATGATATAACTAAAAGGAACCAATAAAAAGAAAACTCATATGACTCCAAATAGATAAAAATCATTTATTTTCTGTTCCCTTCATACAGAGCCTCTTCATTATAGAAGAGAGACAGCTGAAATATTCAGGCTCAAGAAAATTCATGTGTGGAGATATATATATATATATATATATATATATATATATATATATACACACACACACACAAATGAATGCACATATATGTTTGTCATAACAATAGTATCTCACATTTCATAAATTAACAATTTATATTTTGGTGTAAAATTCAGAAATTATCTTAGTCCTGTTAAAAGTCATCATTGCTGATAGATCATTTGGTATTAAATCATGTAATTCATAACTTTAAAATTTGCTGTTACTAGGCACTGCAATAAGAAATGTTCTCAGCTAATTTACTAACTGAGACACATTACACATTGCCCATCAAACACAAGGGCCAGTAATCTGCAGATTAAGGAAAGTATCTTTGATGGTATTTGAATAAAGTCTTATAACTCAGTATCTCACTCAGCTCAGGAGGCACGAAGGTGTCACTTGAGCTTTTGAAGATACTATTATCATAATTGTGCTAATTCTCATGAAGAAGTATTTGGTATCATCAAATACAGAGCAAAGAAATACAGCTTTGAAAGGGTGCTGACACAGAAAAGATTATGTGCAACCATCTTAATCACATGCAATGATTTTATTAGAATGGATGAAGTCTCCGTGATGGCACTTTCCAGAAATAAATTATCTATAGAGTTTATTTATTTAGGATTTTAAGGGTTTCAGAGAGGCTCTTTTTTAAAGTACATCCTAAGTTCTCTAAGGATCGGGTAGATAGAGAGTGTAGATACTTCCTAAAGTGTTTGATTTTGCTGTAAATGGACACAGGGATAGAACCCAATAGGAACACTATTTTAGAAAGTGGTGAGGAAAAGCTCTCCAAGGAAGAGATTTTTCAACAGAGATTGCAATGATGTTATGAAGTAAGTCATGTGAAGATGGAAGGATGAACACTTCAGGCAGGGTGAGAGACCAATCACGAAGTTTTACTTGCTTCACTTGCTACAGGAAAGTCAGTGGTGAATAGGCCAGAAGAAGGGGAAGAAGGGTAAAAGAAACAGTTTTCAGAGAGAGAGAGACAGCCAGGGCTCCTGTAATGTGAGCCATATAGGCCACCATACAAACCTGGAATTTCATCCACTGAGGTAGTAATCCCAAACTGTCATTCTCATCTAGCCTCTTTCTGCTTATAGACAAACTCAGTTAACCCAATGTGTGATTATATACTATTTGATCATATATTTGTAATGCAGTGTTCTATATTGCTGCCCTCTTAATTGGTATACATTGAGGTTCTGCACACTTTTCACGAAACTGAGTTATTGTTATTTATGCTGCACATTTATGCCTTAAAATAAGAATTATTGATTTATTTACTATGACTGATATTGCAAAATAGTTTGCATGATCTGATTTGGGAATTTCTAGTTTGTCATATTTTTGCTTTGACTTTAATTTCTCCTTTTCCTGTCCATTGTTGGATAGATCCCCTTTTCTTAATTCCCACATTGTTTTTCTCTGGTTTGAAATTAAAGCAGCACAATTTTATGTTTATTCCTAAATGCTTAATATGCATGCTTATCTTTTAAAAGGCCCAAATCATTCAATATCTTTATCATCTTCTGAAACAATGCAATTCCATTCCCTTCCCATGTTTTATATATTTAAAATCTGATATTTAATGTTCATCTTTCTAGAAAGTCATCAAAGCTGTCATTGTGTTTTTGTTTTTATTTTTTTAATTCCAACCAGTACTCTTTTAAATGTAACAACTTTTACTGGTTTCCTTGTGTACAATTACTTTCTACTTCTTCATCTATTTTTTTTTTTCTTTTTGGTGGTTGCAGTGCATTTTGGGGGAGAATTTCAATAAGCGTTTGTGAGCAATAAACTCAGTCTTTTATGTCTGAAAAAGTCTTTGTTTTTCTTCACAATTACTACAGTGTTATCTGCAATTCTCTGATGTTAACGAAAAATTTTCCATCTTGTTCCTTTGCAAGTGACCTGCAATGTCTCCTTGTCTTTGATGCTGGCCTCTGTACCACAGTGTGTCTGAGGAGGAAGTTGTTTTTACTTGTGCTGTGTGGAGCTTAGTATAAACCTTTAGTCTTTAATTCTGGAGAATTCTTAACAAATCTTTTTAGAATACTGTATCTACACCATTGTCTCCCTACTTCTGCAATTTTTAATAAATATGAGCAGGAGCTTTGACTTCACACTTCCATTTCTTAAAATTTATTTTGCATTTCCTATCTTTACCCCTCATTATATTCAATAATTTTCTCATATTTACATTCCAATTATCTGAACCTAAAAACATTTTTATTCAAATTTAGTACACCTATTGCTCTTTTTAAATCTACAACTTCCTTTCAAGTAAGTCTTGTTCCTATCTAATGATTTCTTTCCTTTCCCTGTGTTGAATTCAAATAACTTCAAAAGTTTAGTTTTTGGCATATAAGTCTGTTTTTATATCAAAACTCACTCATAGCAGTTTATTTCGTGGTGGTACTTGCAACTTGTTACAAGGATCTTTATATGTGTGGTCTTGTCTTTGAATCAGAAATGCCCTAGTCTTAGGATTTGCTTCTGTTAGGGTTATAAGCTTTCCGCAGAATCAGGATTAATTTCGTTTCTCATTAGGAATTGTCTCCATCTATGTCACATGAAATTGAACCCTGAAACATTACTTGACACACATGGCATTACAGCTTTGCATGGATGACATTGTACTTCTGGGATAATGGGCAGGTAACAGAAGCAGCATCTTGTTTCAGTTCTTGGGTTTATGTAGTTTGAGTTTCCACTCAAATGAATTTGTAATCTCAACATCTTTTCCTGAAGCTGGTAATTAAATCCTAAACCCTAAGCCTATAACTAGTTCTAATATTCACATGAGCCATTTGGGTTTTGGATACCTTGCTATAGCAGTTAGGTGTTTTCCTTTATTTATTTATTGCTTGCAAAGCTTGCTTTGTTTGTTTGTAGTGTATACTCTTTTAAAGAAGCAATATCTTTTCCCTAAGCATAATTCTAATATTTTTCTCATTGAAGTGGCTATACCTAAAATTCTCACTCTGAAACTTGAATGCATATTTAAGAAACAGATGTTCATCAGTAAATCTCATTACAAAATATAGGAGTTCAAAGTTTTGTTCATTCACCAACTAGCAGGGTAGTGCTGGGCAAATTGTTAAAATTCCCTGGGTTTCATTTTCTTTATCCCTACTCGGCCATGCTTTCTTTTGAAATATCTGTCTCTTGTCTTTTTTTTTTTTAAAAAAAACAAGTAAACCACATAAACTACTCAAAAGTGGGGTTGCTCTGCCTATCCTTTTTTCTACTCATTTTCACATTAACTGGGTATTTAAAAAATGATTTTTTTTTCATTAAAAATCTCTAAGTGTTAGGTGTGGTGGCACACACCTATAATCCCAGCAGCTTGGGAGGCTGAGGCAGGAGAATCTAGTTCAAGGCCAGCCTCAGCAAAAGCAAGTCACTAGGCAACTCAGTGAGACTCTGTCTCTAAATAAAATACAAAATAGGGCTGAGGATGTGGTTCAATGGTCGAGCACCCCTGAGTTCAATCCCTGGCACACCCCTCCTCCCCAAAAATAATGTCTAAGTCATAAAGACTGAAATGGAGGCTCCATCTCTTTGAAGCTCTTTGATATGGTGCTTTGATATCACTGGCCTTCATTGACCTTTGTGAAGTTGACTGCAAGTGGTGTTTGAGGAAACAATAACTGCCTATATGGCTCCCTATTAGCCTTGGAGACTTGACCATCAACCATGTCAGCAGGAAACCTGATTGAGAATTACAGATGAACGACGAATCAAATATCTTATTGTAACCAAGGTTCTATATTTCTGAAACAATTTTAAATCCCTGAATCAAAATTTGAAGAAACCCTCAGAATGATATAAAGTCACTTCAATAGAAGTAGAGATAAAATTAAAATTTTCTTGTTTCCAAAGTTTCACCAGAAGTATCCTGGAAAACTGGGATAATGTTAAATTTAAGAAAAAGATTTTGAGTTTCCTCATCTAATTTTTACCCACACCCAATAGGACAGTTTTTAATATTAGATATTTGAATTCTTTGTTTATTTCTAAATGGGTGACTAACATCTCCATATAAATACTTATTTAGAAGTTCCAAACCTAGGGGAGTCACACATCATTCTTTGGCATATTATGGACATGATGCCACAGAGTTGGGTAACATTTGGAAGATTGTGAGAAGAAATAAACCACAATAGAATAAGTAGCAAAAAGAAATGTATTGTCTGTGTTTATCAAAGGAGTACCATTATTTGACTTATGTTTCCTCCAAAGTATTGTTGGCACTGCAAGTTGTTATAGAATATATATTAGATAACTGTTAGATATTTTCATGTGAAACAATAGTTTTTTTTATGACTTAATACTTGAAGAATTATGAATTAAATCCATAGGCATTTGAATCTATCTCAATCTAGGGTAATGTCAATTTTTAGTCCTCCTATGTATGAAAATAAATCATAATTTCAAAGCATTAATCTATTTTAATAAGACAAGGTGCTAACAAAAAGAATATTCTTAACTGGGCATGGTGGCACACTCCTGTAATCCCAGCAACTCAGGAGGCTGAAGCAGGAGGATCTCGAATTCAAAGCCAGCCTCAGCAAAAAAAGGAACTAAACTTCTCAGGGCTCTAAATAAAATACAAAATAGGGCTGGGGATATGGCTCCGTGGTTGAGCACCCCTGAGTTCAATCCCCAGTGCCCAAAAAGTATATTCTTTCTCAGTTGAATGGATAGTACCCAAAGAACTAGTTGTAAGAATAAAACAAAAGAGAATAATTTTGGTATCAAACAAGTTGCAAGAACACTTGGTTGGCAAAAATATATATATATATAAAATCAAGCATTGATTTTTATGTTCTACAAAACTAAAAATGTTACTTTCAACACATTTTCCCATATCATGAAAAAATCATTCTTTGTCTTTCATTATTTATAACTGCCCTTTGAAAATTTGAAACTAGTCTGTCTGGGGTCGTTCAGGAACTGAAGGAATTCAGATGAAGTTCTTCACACTTCAAAAGAAAGAGATTGAAAAGCAGACTGAAGGACTGTCTAGAATTATTCGCTAAACTAAATATATTTTACATACAAATAAAAAGATGGAAAGTTCGTTAAGTAATATTTCCTTTAAAACTGTTATATGTAACTAACTACCTTCATGTAATCTGATACAAGTCTCAAGAGAAAACAATATCTTAAAATACAAAGAAATTCCATTTGATCCTACACTAATTTTTATAGTTTCTATTATTTCATTAGAAATTTCCAAGCGAAAGTCTGAAAAATAGCAAATTTCCTTATGAAACAAATAAAAACCAGAGGAACTTGATTTGCACATTAACATTGTTTTATAGAATAGGTGAGATGCATGTGTTTGGGATAATTTGCAAACCACAATCCACAGACCAAAGCTTAAAGGATTTCAAACACTTCACAGAGTTTCAAGCCAATGTCAGGCTGAAGAGGAGAGCCTGGTCATTAGTTATTGAATGAATGTAGTGATAGAGGTTCAAGAAATTTGAATAACTGGGAGAGATATAAGTGGATAGGTGTGTTTTAAACACAAACCTACATATATAAAAAAATTTTGAAAAAATTTGTCCCGCTAATGGATTTTTATAATAACAAAAGACATTGTCATTCAATCAAGGTAAAGTGTGTCAATATTGTACATATGCTTTCTGCTTATAGCTCCTCTTCTAGAATTTTGCATTTGTTACATATTCCAGATAATGCTATTAAGAAGGAGATTTTTTCTGCATTTCTTCTGGGTCTGTCTCACCGTTTTAATGTTTACAATTTCATTTTCAGCATATACATAATAAAGTGTTGGTGTATGGGACTGCAAAGCAGAAAAAGACATTCATGATTACTTTGATTGCTATAAAAATAAATCTTCTTTGATGTACATATGCTTATGTGTGTGTGAGAGAGAGACAGATAGGGAAAGGGAGAGAGCAATAGAAAGCAGAAATGTAGATGCTTATGAAAAACTCAGGATAAAAGCTTGCCACTCAGGATGAACATGAGCTCAAAAGTCTGCCTGACCACATAGGAACTCTCCATGGGACAGACAGCCTCTAAAACTCTAGACCAGAGATTATATGCATACATAGGCATATACATATGTGTATGTATATATAATCTCCATGTTTGTATATATGCATATGTGTATGTACACGTATACATACAAATATGAATATATATTTATATATATGGATATATATACATATTGAGTGATACTTTATGCACCCCTACACATAAGTGTCACTCAATATTTTTATATTGATAAAGATGGTCACAAACAATATAATTATATGATTTGTTTGTTACCTGACATAGGAGTTAAGATAATCCCATTATTAGTGATATAAATTAGACAAGACTTTGGAGAATTATTTCAGGTTGAAGTTCAGGAAATCACAGAATGTGTGCACTCACTGAGAAATGCATGATGCCTTGGAAAATTTCACACTGTGCCTTCAGACCCAGGAAGAATGATACTCCAGCCAAATCTACAGTTCTCAGGCCAGAGTGTAACTAGTTTCACTTCTTCTCTTTCTTTAATTTAATAATTGATTTTCCCATTGATTTCTCATTTCTTAAGAAATATAAGGGTACAACAGGACTGTAGAATGCTAACAAATCTATTTGTTTGCAAAAAGACATTTATTGATATAACAGAATCACTGTGGTTTGGGTTTTGTGTTGTTTTTACTTGGTCTCAATCCATTTGGGTCTCTTGTTTAATCTTTTTTCAAATATCCAAACTCTGAATATGATGACATCCTGGTGGTAGATATTGGAGCTGCTTGGGGAACTGTTCCCATTCTCTATCTCTACTTTTTTTTTTTTCTGACAATAGCTATGCTCAGCTCCTTTCTTTATTATGGCCATGAAAAAATAAAGTTTGTGGTAGATGATTATTCGATAATGATCATTGATAAAAAAAAAAAAAAACACATCATTCTTAGGCTATTAGAAACATAAAATTTAGCCAATCCTGAAATCATTGCCAAACACAAATTTTTAAAAATCCAAAATTTACCTCCATAATACTCAAAATTACATGAAATTTAAGTGTATACTCAAATTATTTACCTTCTGGTAACAAAAGCAATTCCTGCTGTATAAAGATATTTTATATAAAATATCCAAAAATTAAGAATATAAAATTTTAAGTGTTAAACAATGACCTTTAACATAGCTACTGGGTAAATTCTTAAATAGTTAAAAGCTTAGAAAAACTTTTAAAAATAGTGTACATGAAGACATAACAATGAAAAAACATATTCCATGACTGCATTTTGAAAAATTTATTATTTACAAATTTGTGAAAGTGAAACATCTATTGGTCAGTGAACTTAAGAATTTTATCATTATTGTTATGTATTAATTTTGTTACTCCACTGACTTCAGAAAGAGGAAACAAGAACAGTACCCTCTTTACATAAGGTTTCTTTCTAATAAAGGAAGTTAGGCAGGGAGAATTTGAGTTCTCCTTTACTAGTGAAGACATTCGTGTCATTTTGTATTAGAGATCTTGAATTTGTCTTCTCATCTGCATAAAGTAATCTGGCATTGATTCAAGTTATTGTTTGTCTCCTTTCAGTACAAGGTATATTAAGTAGTATGTAAATAAACATGTCAAGCAAAACCTATTTATCCTCACAAGAAAGTCATTTGGTAGACAGACTGTTAGAGACTGAAAAATTAGCATCTTTCCCAAATACTCTTTCTTCTCAACAGGTTGAACATTTAAGACAAATATATAACATATATTATATAGCATAACCTAATTTTACTAAAGGTCTAACTGTGCTTCCTGTATCTGAAGACTAGTAGAAAGTACTTAAACAAATTTCAAATTTTGTTAGCGCTCTGACACCAAAGAATGTTGTCTTTTAACTTGGATGAATTTAATCATAATATGTGTTCATGCCAGTTTTTCATTACTATACAATACAGAAATTAAACCTTGAAAAGACTTGTCCAAATCACAGAAAGAGAGAAAGATATCTGCAGGAACTATTCCCACCTTTACTTTTCATTTATTTGGCTACCTACTCCTCTTGTTCTGCTCCAGGAAGGCAGCAGAAAGAGAGGACTTGTTTCAGAGAAGCACCTGCAAAATATCTCCTGGACTGAAACTTTTGGGATATCTTCTAATGATCTGAGAAAGGAGCTAAAAGTTAATTATTTAGTCCATTACCCATTGTCCTATAGTTAATAATAGCAGTAACAGGGCTGGGAATGTGGCTTGGTGGTAGAGTTCCTAGCATGTGTGAGGCACTGGGTTCAATTCTCAGCACCAAATAAAAAAGAGTAAATAAAATAAAAGTATAGTGTCCATCTACAACTAAAAAAAATAATAGCAGTACCAATAAAGACACCAATAGTAAATACAGAGAACAATGAAGGATAATTTCAGAACATCCAAATTTTTGTCATTCCAAAAGCTTAAAAAATTCTATCTTAAGGTAACGTCTATCTTAAGGTAAAGCCCAAGACAAAGAAAATCTTTACTCAACATTTAGTCACATAATACTCACAGATGCATAATAATGCTGACAGATGCATTGAAGTACTAAAAACCCAGTAGTAAATCTCAAGATATTGCTCTGAGATGATGATGATGATGATGATGATGATGATAATGATGATGATGATTGGAAGTATAGTAGAAACAGTTTTGGATTTGGGATAATTCATCAGCACCAATTTATATAGTCCAGTTTTACATCTACATACAGAAAAGCTCAGGGAACTTAGCAAAAGTTGACTTAATTTCCTCAGAGAACAATTGCGGATTTTCCTCAAAAGAATATGTGCTAAACTAACAAGGAACTCTCTGCTCAAGAACTTCAATCATTTCCCTTTTTCTAACAAATTAAATGCAAAATCTTTAACCTCTGTTGTGGCCTGATCTAAGTCATTTTGGCTTTTCATTCATTAGGGTTTTTGGGGGAAATGATAATCCATATCCAGTAGATAGACATTTCGAGAACTACAGGATGTCTCTCTCCATCTCTATCACTTGGATATAAAATCAAGTCTCAGACCTACTACACACACACACACACACACACACACAAACACACATTTATGCATGCACAACCTGTCATACATAATCTGTTGGTATTCAATTCTGCTATTACCTAATCAATAATATCTCAAATCTTTCTTACCTCTTAGCACTCGAGCTATGGTCTTATTTATGAGATACACTTCAGGCAAATGGAACACTTTGCAGTTTGCAGAACTTGGCTCTTTCTCATGGGAATTAAGGGGCCGAACAGGCAAAGTAGGATGGAGCCTCAAGCCAGGAATGTGCTGCTGAGCTCCCTAGACTGTCATGCCTTGTCTGTGCAAGCCAATCGACATTTCACTAGTGATAAAGTATTTTCAGCAATCCTTATGTTGCATAAAAGAAGTGAACAGTATTGATCAAAAGAGAAGACAGTGGAACAACTGATGGCAACTCTGCTTATAGAGTGGAATCCATATTAAAGTCTTAAGTGCCAAATAACATCCTCTGCATTGTGTGTATTCATGGTTATTTCCCAGCATTTCAAATATTACTAATATTACTAAGGTTTAGATGAAAGCTAACATATTTCTAGCACACATTGCCTGTGCTAAAACTGTGTTTGGTTTTGTTTAATCAAAGAAAATATAACATAATCAAAGCTCTCCATGATTGGTTCTCCTTACTTTCTTTACCTTAACTTCTTCCCCTGTATGTTCCCATTTAATAACTCGCTGAACTTGAACATATCCTGTGCCATTGTTTGTGCTACTTTCACTATGTACAAAATTTATTTCTCTTCATCTTCATTCCAAAATTGTTATTCATCTTTGAAATCTCACTTTTAAAACAAGTTTAATATCTTTATTTACTAAGCATTTAATAATATTTACTAATAAACTTAATAAGAAATTGCACTAACTGTAATTTTGCTATCTATTCATTAAACACAGATTATATGCTAAGTAATGGGACCATATGACACATTTTGTCCCAGGATTCAGGGAGCTTTCCAGCCTGCAAGCAAAGCAGGGGATAACAGTGTGATGAGTACTCCAGCTGAGAAATATAAAGGCAGATTTGCTGCTAATACAGCCTGCGGAAGGGATCCTCTAAGTTCGTTTCAGAGCATCTCAAAGGCTTTTTTGAGCAAATACTGCTTGAGGTGAGATTAAAGAAAAAAATAAAAGCTGTTCCATCGAAAAAGGCAAAGCAGAGAAGCAGGGGAGAGAGCAACATCTGACATTACAAGAACAGATTGTACAACTGTTTTTCTGCCTG
Organism: Marmota monax; assembly: GCF_021218885.2. Taxonomy (NCBI): domain Eukaryota; kingdom Metazoa; phylum Chordata; class Mammalia; order Rodentia; family Sciuridae; genus Marmota; species Marmota monax. The sequence goes on from NW_026693252.1 coordinate 172,652, forward strand.
GTTGCTACTACATAAGTGTGCCATGGTAGGAAGTTTGAGTTGTGTATTGTAGACTGTGGCAGCTCTTGAGATTGGAAATGTCAGGGATGGTTTCAAATAACCATTTTAGAAAGCTCACTCCTACTGATATGTAGAAGATGGATCGGAGAGGGCAGGACAGGAGAGAGGGCAGTGAGAATCATGATTCAAATGAGTAATGATGGGGGGGCCTGAAGGAAGGTATTGCCAATGTGGAGAGAGGACAAAAATGTGACCAAATATGACATGTCAGTAAAAATCATTAACAGTAGGACTCACAGCAAAAGTACAAGGGAGAATCAAGAGTCAGTAGCTAAGAAGAATCTCAGGCTCATTGTATATATGGCTGGGCCACAAAATGAGAGAAGAAAGACAGGAGCATCATCTCAGTGGAAGGGGAAATCAAGTTATCCAGATTTTAAATACGCTGATTCTGAAGGGTATATGTAATATCTAAAAGGCAGGTTTATATGTAGTTCTAGAACCATGAGGCTATCGTTATAAAGTAGAAGATGAAAAGAACATGAACAAGGATACCCGAGTAAAACAAATGAATATATGTGTGTATGTAATTATATGTATATATATATATATATATATATATATATATATATATATATATATATATATGGTCTAGGCTTTGATTCTTGGGAATGGAATATTTAAGAGGTGGGTGAAGAGAAATTAATCTATTGAAGACATATGGGATATATGGGAAGGAGTAGTCAGCAAATAGTTGAACCAAGAGAAATTGAGGAAATGAGAAGAAAGAAAAGAGTTTCAAGACTGAGTGGGCACACTGTCAATTTTTTTTTTCAAGAGAATAAGTAAAAAGAGAAGAAAAAAAAAAAACAGAGAAGACATCATAGAAGCATACCATAATTAAAATATGTTCAGTGAATTAGTGAGATGTTATATAGATTTAGTGCTTTTAATCATTTTATTAATAAGTCATAGTGACTAACCTTGGTGCGATGGAGTGAACTGTGATTCCTATGTGGATAGCCCAAACTCTGTGAGACTGCATTAGTATAAAGAGCCTTTAGATAGTAATTAAGGTTAAATGAGGTCATTAGGGTGGATCCCTAATCCCACTAGGATTAGTGCCTTGATAAAAAGAGGAAGAGAGAAGAAGGGAGAGATACAGGGACAGAGCTTCTTTCTCAGCAGGAACACTTAAGAACAGGTCACCTGGGCATGGAGCAAGATGGCAGCAGCCTAAAAGCCAAGAGAAGAAAGCACAGAATGAAATCTCTCTTGCTGGCAACTTTTCTGTAGTTCCCAGCCTCCAGAACTGTGATAAATAAAGTTCCATTGTTTGAGCCACCCCATCTATAGTATTTTGTTATGGCAGCCCAAGCTGATACACTTGGCTTCCACCATAGCACCTGGGGCTATACCTTGTTAAAAAAAAAAAAAAAAAAAAAAAAAAAAAAAAAAAACCTTCTTGATTTATTTTGACCTTGTGCATGATATTCAAAACAATAAACTTGTGCAGAAGCCCAAATGGAAAAATTCATCTCCAAAAAATATTCTCCTATATATAAAGCCCATGAATTATATTTTCTAGAGAAAAGAAATATAAAAGCTTCATAACCACAATAGGGCTGCTCATATATTTTGTATTTATACAGAGAAAAAGTCCTGATATAAAGGCCTACTATATCAGGAGGGAATGTGAATCTTGAGTATTCCTTATGGATAAAACTAAAATATTTTAAATTCTTCTATTGTAGGTTTCATAACCTCAGGGACATATCGGAGGCCTGAGGAGTCACAGATTCAGCAGGAGGAGCTAGTGATGGCTCCATGAGCAATTTGAGACAAGAGAAAGAAACGAGGGAGCCAGTTCAATTGCAGTTGTGGTCTGTTATTGACAATAACTGTCTTTGGCTCACTGATGGACTTTGGCTTCTAAGAGCAGATTGAAAAAAAATGCTTTCTCATGACCAAATTACAAAGCATTAGTCTTCTGGCATCCAGACAGCTTAAAATTCAAGACCCTGTAACAATCAGCTGCACAGTTTGCAGTGATTCTCCCAAGAGCCATCTGGAGCCTTTCTGCCACTTTCTACACTGTGTTTGCTGCTCTTATAATTTTATGCCTCTGGACCAGAATGAGAATATACCACCCGTGACTCTGGACCTGAACTAGATAAATAATTAATTCTAAACTCAGCCAGAAGCTACTACTGCTGGCTTCAGTTGACAAAAAGCAACAATTACCCCGACTCCAATGCTGAGTGCACAGCCTGGGAAAAAAGCCCTAGAGTGTCATGATATTTGCAATATGTGTGAATGACGATCTCCTTTTAATATAGTTTCTTACTTTCTGTTTTCCCCAGTGATATCTTAGAAACCAAGAACAGCCTGAGAGAGTCTACCATTCTCTCTTTTTTTTCTTCCTTACTCTTTTATGGAATGATTTATACTGTTCATGTTATGTATTCTTTATTGGTTTTAAAATCAAGGGAACTGTTTTAAATGTATTAAATATTCGAGATTGGCAGAAATTTAGAACTCACTTCCTTAAAACCAACTTAAAATGCAAATCTTTGTATCTAGCCTTAGAGATTCCACCATATTCAGAGGACTGATAAGACAAGCAGGTCAATGTAAAAATGTCTAGTCCAAGTGTAAAATTGAGAACTTCTCCTTTAAAACTCCAAAACCATGGAATTGATGACTCATTTACATGTTTTTTCCTAGTACACAAAATGTGGTAATTTATGTTAGCAAAATAACCAAAAAGTAATCTGTTGTTTATGATGAACTATCCTCCCCTACATGGATTAGACAACTACATCTGTATAGGTCAAGAATAACAGAAAAGTCTATATTTCCTTATTTTTTTTTAGAGCAACGATTTTGACTAAAGTAAAGACAAAAAAAGCCAGGACAACTGATTCAAATAATATAGAGGTTGGAATAATACAGATAGGTAACATGAAATTCACTAAGCATCCATCCAACATATCCACTGATGACATCCTCAGTCACCAAGGCCATAGTGGTCACTTGAAGTACGCAGTGTGCTTTTACTTTCACTCCAGGAATATGTACAAAGTCTGTGAATATCAGGGTCATGGGTCCAACAATCTTAATTTTACCAAAATCACCCCCATGGAAGTCTGGCCACCATTTTCAAATATGCTCTGGAGCTAAGAGCAAGCCCTTAATAGGTCTGGAATCTACCAACAATCTTCCACTCACCAGCACCTGGGAAAATCTCTACTCCTGCTATACTTAGAAATGTTTTCTTCTCTCTCCTTATGTACAGCTGATTTCTTCAATGTCTATCTTTTCACAAGAGGGGAAAGAAAACCACAAAAGAGCTGTGTCTTTCTGGAATTTTGATTGAGGGAGTGAAGGTTCCCTGAGACATATTTGTTAAATAAAAATAAAATACATCTTTTAGAAAAATTAATGTTTTAGTATAAGGTGTATAACCTTAACCCTGTGCATTATGATTAAAATGGTCCAATTGACGCATGATAAAGAAAATGATGATCTACCTTACACAAGCAAGAAATCAATTTCATAAACGCATTTCACTCTTACACAGTAAACTTAAAATAATGTGTAAGTTTTAAGTTTTATTAAAATAAAACTTAAAAATATATGTATATATACACGCACACTTACAGTGATTGAATCCATCATTTTTCTTGTTGTTTTAAACATCCTATGTTACTTTAAACAATCTTTAAATTTTGTTCAAGTTCATATGCATTTTCTAAATAAACATTATTAATTTGAAAAAAGTAAACTTAATACAGTTGCAAATCTCTGATTCAAATAGGTGTAGATTGAATTTTAGAAATATATCCTTATTAAAGAGAATGTATGCAGAAGAAATGAACTGCCATCAGATTAAAGTGGTTTACTCCATATCAAAAAGGGCATGAGATCAACATTAAGAATCCTGTTTCATTCATCACTATTTCATGGAATTGATTTTTTGTCCTTAGAAAAGAGGACATTTTGCAACTGAGCCACCAGAAGGCAACAAGACTTGACTCCAAACACATTTTTATAAAGGAAAAGAATGAAAAAAAGCAGAAAAATTTTCTCCAACTTAAATGAATAATGTTTAGATTAGAACAAAATTTCATGTAAACTTTATGACCTATTGTTTTCTTATTTTCTGTTTATTATTGAACACCTATTAAATGGTCACTTTAATTTTCTAAAAATCTTTACACTTCCCTTATACTTTATGTTTTTGGATATTCAATGATATTGTATAGCCATTTATATCAGAAGACTCAATATCCAACAATTTAGATTTTTATATTTAAAACAAATGCCATAATCCCCAACAATACTTAATTTCAAAGGTATGAAATTGGGAAAATGTTTAATCAACAAACTTGAAAGCATATTGTGTCAAGTTCATAAGTGTCCGTTACAGAAGGTAATTCTCCAAAGTGAAACTCCAATAACTATGAACTATATTGAAAGCCCAAATTTGCAAAGAAAAGCAGCAGCACATATTTGGCAAGCATCCTGTTGTTTGAGGAGATTTGTTATTATGTAACTGGGAGAAAATATTTGGACTCCTTCAGAGAGTAGGCAACATTGTGCCTGGGAATTTTTGCTATAAAACTCATTTAGGTTATTGGACAGGGTGCTGGTTCATGAGCAGGCTCACTATAGAGTCAGATGAGCCTCAGAAGAGCATCACTCATGTGTTCTACTGGGGCCATCTTGAAATTCTCAACAGCTGTTTGAAGAAGGAGCCTCCATTTTTCTTTTGTACTGGGCCTGGCACTTCATATAGTCTATTCTGATTAGAGTGCTGTTCAGTACCCCAGTTCTCTTTTCTATATATATATATATATATATTTTTTTTTTTTTCCAGTGGGCACCAAGCCATTTATTTCCCTCATGACCATCAGAAAAAAACTCCTGAGCCTGTGTAAATGAGCTACATGCTTTGGTCCTAGTCTCTCTGTGTCACCTGGCACTGTTGTTTATTATTTATTTATTGTCGATGATGTATTTTTTTCTGTTATCTTGAGATTCACCCTCCTCCACACTAATTTACTTTCAAGTAAAACATGTCCGAATGTTGTCCACATTTAGGAAAAATGTGTCTTTTACTAAATGTTTTTCTCTTCAACATAGAAGCCTATCATTTTACAGCCAAGAATGTGAGGCATGATTTTCTTTTTTGTGAAAGTAATACTCACAGTAAAACATTGGGAAAAAAAAAACACAAAATATTTTTAAGACATAAAAATTCATCCAAAATTTTACCACCATGAGAAAATGTTGTTTAGAAATATTATATTTCTTTTCATTTTCCTATATTTTTAACATAGCTAAGCCTATGCTCCAAATCAGTTGGTCCCAAAGTTTATGTAATCCATGAGAGGAACAAAGGGGGTCTTCAAGATTCATAGAATCCATGAGGTCAAAATTATTTTTTTTAATTGTAAGATATTATTTTTTTTATTTTTCAACATGCTTACATTTGCACACATGGTGCAATATCAGGGGTAAGTGAAACTACAGTCTTCTTTTCTTGAGCTCAGCAGTAGCACTTAACCATAGTAGTGCTCACTGTAGTATTTACTGTCACACTCTCAGATAGAAGAAGTCCGTTTTTACTCAAGAATGCCCTTGATGAAGCAGTGATTTTTATTAATTCAATTACATTTTAACCCTTAAGTATACATCTTCTAATATTTTGTGTGTTGAAATGAGAAATAGTCACAAAGTACTTACTCTGCTTGGGAAGAGTACTTCTATTGCTTGAAGTATGAACTGAACCAATTATCTTTTTCATAGAGCACCATGACTGACAGGAAACTGTACATTTTTAGACTTGAGCATTTGACATAGTATTTTTAAAAATTGAACACAGTAATTCTATCATTTCAAAGGAAACAATGGACATGCTTGTCAATGTTAAATGCAGCTTTCAATTGAAAATTAGCATTTTGAAGAACACATATCACCACTCTGAGCATTAAGGCTTCAGAGTACAGACTTTTCTGATGAGATTGGTGATGTTATTCATAAATGAAATATATTGATACTGTGTGATTAAATGCATTATTTGGAATATATGCATAATTCAATAAACAATATTTTCCAAAATCATGCATGGGTAAATGATCCACTCAAAGTAAAAGATAGAACAATGAATTTTTATATACTAGCATAAAAATAATTCATATGATTTCATATTACATATTGTAACTAACCTCTCGGAAACTATAATTTTAGTTATAATGTAGAATCAACAAAAAGTAATTGAAAATTATCTTCAAATATTACTTACATATTTATCTAATTTCCACATACATATATGTTTGAGGCTAATTTTCTTTATATTTTTCAATACAAAAACAAATTGCAACAGACTAATAAAAAAGCCAAAATAAGAATTTGCATAAGCAAAAGCAATTTGGGCTCCTCAGTAATTTTGATGAATATATATGTTTCTTAAAATGAAATATATTGAGAAAGTTTTTAAAAATTTGCTGCTCTATATAATATTTTGAGTGCTGGATTTAATTTTAGTAGAATATGTTAACTAACATTTCTTAATTTTAATTGTACTTTCTCCAAATTAGACTGGCAATTATTTGAGTCTGAGCCTTATTCATATTCTGAATTTCTAGCTTAGTGATTGTATATATATATTCAATAATTTTCATCAAATATATCAGCTACATTGAGTTCCATTAAACTTTAGTTAATTTATTATTAATTATTTGGGGTAACCTCAGAATTCAGAAATGATTATTATACCTTTTAAATACTCACCACATTTATGAATTACTCTTTGAGAAACACCCAGAAAAATCATTTGGCCACAAGTAATTTTATTGAGGGAAGAGCTCTAATTGGAACATCTATATTTCTAATCATTTTTGTGGCAATACTGATTTGAGATATACTCATAAAAACTTTATTCACTTACAGAGTTCTTATACATCACACATGGATATTTTGAGATAACAATATTTAAAAAGCATTATTATAAGACAAAAAGCCACATAGGAGACATCAGTGTGCAATCTTGTACATGAATATGTTGGGGTTATATTTTTATTTTGCTTTCAGGGTAGGTGCTATTAGATCAGAAAGTTAATGACAGAAATTTCAATAACTATCAAAGGGTAGCAATTATTTACAAAGGAACCATAAACAGATTCTATATAGAGTTCTGTAAATAACAGGTGTGGGATATTATCAACATTCCAGAAATGAATTCAAAACTCACTTTCAAAGAGTATGAACTAAAGTTATTTTTAGACATTTAGAGGCAAAATTTTATTATAGATAGGTCTTTGTTAAAAATAATACGAAAGGAGGTTTTGACCAAAATGGATAGAGTAGAATAGAAAAATTATGAAAAACTTAAGAAATAAGAAAAAATTAATAAGTCTAAGTTGTTATTAATTATAAAACCAGAAAACAATAATAATAAAATTATAAAAAATTAATTGGGGAAATAAAATCTGGGCCAAATTAAAATATATGACTAATAACAAAGATAGGCAAAAAGGATTCCATATAGTGTGTGGAAATTTTATCATCTTTTACACATTAAGAAAATTTAATTTTAAGTCTGTATTTTTAAATGTGAGTAATAATAAAACTAATGTGCAAAGAATGCACAAACTTTGGTAGTAGCACAAGAAATTAAGTTACATAAAAATCATCAAATACTTGTAATAAAAGGCATAAAATGAGAAACAAGAAGAAAAACAGGACTAAATAATATAAAATTTAGTTAAAACAAACCAAAGCCTCCTAAAAATTCCTTGGTTTGTTTCAACTATTTTTTATGTTATTTAGTCCTGCTTTTCTTCTTGTTTCTCATTAGATAGATAGGAAAAAGAAAGAAAGAGAGATATTGATTATAAGTAATTGGCTTACATGATTATGGAAGGTGAAAAGTCACAAAGCTGCAGTCAACAAGTAGGAAATGTAGGACAGCCCCTGGTACAATTCCAAACACCTGAGAAATAAGAGATGCAGTGATAAAATTGAATTGAATGATAAAACTCAATTCAGTGAGTTTTTGCCAAACTCCAAGTCCAAAGACAAGAGAAGACCAATGTCCCGGCTCAAAGATTTCAGGCAGAGGCAAAGAGTTCTCTCAATTAACATTTTATATGATTCAGACCTTCAGAGGATTTGATGAAGCCCACATGCACTAGGAAGAAAAAAATCTGCTTTCCTCCATCTACTAATTCAATTATTAATCACATCCAGATATACCCACACAGACATGCCCAGAAATCATGATCAACCAAATATATGGTCATACTATGACCTGATCAAGTTTTTATCTAAAATTAGCCACCCCAATTATGATTAAGGTAATTTAATTAAATTTATCCCTTAAGCAAGAATCTCTGTTAATGATATATCACACACACACACACAAAAAAAAAAAAAAAAAAAACAGAAGTAAACAAAAACAAACAAAAAGGCTACCTAGTCATCATTTACAAATTTTTCACCCTAAAATAATGGCACAAACTGAATATGTGAAGATACTCCATATAATATTAAACAAATGAAAGCATATTTAGTACTATTGATATTAGGGAAAAGGTCATAAAATTATAGGATATATTATGAACAATTTTATGAAAATTTTAGAAATTTATGTCAAGTAAAAATGAACTACAGATGCATTTTTCAAAATGTCAAAAGATAGATAAACTTCTATTAGAAGTTAATTCTGATTATTTAAGTTTCAAGTTCTCCAGATTTCCAGATGTTATAGAGCATCAATCTAAATTAACTAAAAACAAAAACCATGACAATTTATCCTTCTAGGAGATGTCACAGTACTACATCATCATTATCATCATAATCATCTTTAAATCAAAACCAATTAATAAAAATTTATCTTTAAATAGCATAAAATAATACCAGGAATTATTAATCTATGCCTTTTGGGTTCAAACTAAAAAGCTTCTTCTCAGCAAAAGAAACAATAAGTGCAGAGAGCCTACAGATTGGGAGAAAATCTTTACCACATGCACCTCAGATACAGCAATAGTCTCTAGTATATGTAAAGAATTCAAAAAACTTAACACCAAAAAAACTCAAAAAAACAAATAACCCAATCAATAAATGGGCTAAGGAACTGAACACACACTTCTCAGAAGAAGAAATACAATTGATAAACAAATATATATAAAAAAACGTTCAACATCTCTAGCAATTAGAGAAATGCAAACCAAAACTACTCTAACATTCTATCTCACTCCAGTCAGAATGGCAATTATCAAGAATACAAACAACAATAAAAGTTGGTCAGGGTGTGGGGAAAAAGGTACTCTCATACATTGCTGGTGGGAATGCAAATTGGTGCAGCCATTATGGAAAGTGATATGGATATGCCTTAGAAAACTCGGAATCACCACTTGACCCAGCTATTCTACTTCTCGGTTTATACCCAAAGGACTTAAAATCAGCATAGTGCAGTTTTGTGTTTCCATCAGCTCAATTCACAATAGCTAAACTATGGAACCAATCTAGGTGCCCTTCAACAGATAAACAAAATGTGGTAAATATACACAATAGAATATTAACTCAGCTTTAAAGAAGAATGAAATTATGCCATTTACGGGTAAATGAATGGAAATGGAGAATATCATGCTAAGTGAAATAAGCCAATCTCAAAAACCCAAACGTCAAATATTTTCTCTGATACATAGATGCTAATTCACAAGGGTAGGGGGTAGCTCCAAGGGAAGAATAAGGTTACCTTAGATTAAGTAGAGGGGAATGAAAGGAGGGGAGAGGGTATGAGGGTAGGAAGAATAGTAGAGTGAATAGACATTATTACCCTATGTACATATACAACCGCATGACAAATGTGATTCTACAACATGTACAACTGGAAAAAATGAGAAATTATACTCCATATATGTATGATGTATCAAAGTGCATAAATACATTCCACTGTCATGTATAGCTAATTAGAACAGACAAAATCAGTATTTATTTACATTGAATAGTTTACCAAAGATAACGGAAGGTTTTTTGTTTGTTTTATTGGCATCAGGGATTAAACCCAGGGGTGCTCAACCCCTGGTTTGAGCACATCTCCAGCCCTTTTTAAATTTCTTTCTTTCTTTCTTTCTTTCTTTCTTTCTTTCTTTCTTTCTTTCTTTCTTTCTTTCTTTCTTTCTTTCTTTCTTTCTTTCTTTCTTTCTTTCTTTCTTTCTTCTTCTTCTTCTTCTTCTTCTTCTTCTTCTTTTTTTTTTTTTTTTTTTTTTTTTTTTGTGTGTGTGTGTGTGTCAGGGTTTCACTAAGTTGCTTAGGGCCTCATTAAGTTGCTGAGTCTGGCTTTGAATTTGCTTTCAGTCCTCCTGCCTGAGCCTCGTGAGCTACTGGGATGATAGGCATGTGCCAATGTGTCCCGCAATAATGGAAGTTTAACATGATAAATCTGTAAAAACATCACCATTTCCATTACTAGTCTAGGTTTATTTCCACCCAGGAAAAGGTAACTGGCAATAATTTAGAGTACAATTTGATTAATAATGAAGAGGCCAAGGATTAAATGCATTTAATGATTCTCAAAATGTATTTTCTCCTCCATAAAATAATATATTAAGTAATTGTATTTTTAAATTAGCCATAATGAAAATAATGTATTAGAAGCAACATAAAAGATTTATACAAATTTGGCAGGGACAATTGGACTCTTGTCCACATATATCCCTCCCATGGGACAACCAGGCAGCACAAGGAATTTAGGAGAGAAAATAGAAACCTGGAAATTCAGCAGCAGTAGGGTGCATACTCTCGAAGGGTATTGGTGGAGAGCAGAGAAAATTTGTGGAACTTGTAGCTATTATTGTAACCAATTACACAACAGTGTTCACATTCTATGTTCATGTATTACACATAGATTTGCAATAATTTGTCAATAATTTTAAGATGTGACCAATAATTTGAGATATTATCAACCTTTTTGATAAAAGCTCAAAGCCTGTTCTTTGAGTAAATGTTTTCTGACCTAAATTTGTTTTGTTTTATTTTTCCTTAAGCTACATTCACAAAGTGCCCTCTCTTTTCAAGTTTTAAATTAAATTTCATTTTTAAACTGACACATTAAAATGAAAAATTTTGTTCTACCAACTGAGCTATATCCCTAGCCCCTGTGTGATGTTTTGATACCTATATACATTGTATAATGAGCTTAGACATATCTATTTCCTTGAACATTTATCATTACTTTATGGCAAACACATTAAAATCCTTTCTTCTATTGTTTTGATATGTGTTACACAATCATTATATATATATATATATATATATATATATATAGGTCCCCTATGGCATAATAACATATCAGAAATTTTTACTCTATTTAATTGTAACTAGGTACCCATTGATGAACTTTTCCCATTCCCCCTGTTTTCTACTCTCCCAAGCCTCTGGTAAACACCATTCTATTTTCAACTTTTATGTCAGTTTTTTAAATTCCACGTATGATTGAGATCATGTGATAACTTGTTTTTCTGTGTGTGACTTATTTCACTTTACATAATAATTGTTAGTTCTAGCTATGTTGTCACAAATGACAGGATTTCAATAATTTTAATGACTAAATAGTACTCTACTGTGTAAATGTGTGTAAATGTGTGTGTATACACATACTTATATACAGAGAATAAAATTAAAATTTTATATATATATATATATATATATATATATATATATATATATATATATATAAAATCTTTCTTGCTCATTTATCAGTTGATGAATACAGGTTGTTTCCATCTTTTGGCTGTTATGAACAGTGCTATGAAAAACATGGAGTGCAGAAGTATTTTCAACACACTGACTTTATTTCCTTTAGATATATACCCAGTAATAGAATTAAGGTATCATATGGTAGCTCTACTTTTAAATTTTGAGGAAACTCTATTTGTTTTTCACAATGACTCCACTAAACTATATTCCTACCAACTGTGTGAAATAATTTATTTTTCTCCTCAATTTCACCAGCGCTTGTTATCTTTTTCCTCACTAGTATGAAGTGATATGTCATAGTGATATTAATTTGCATTCCCCTAATGATTAGTAATATTGAGCATTTTTTTCATATATCTGTTGCCTATTTGTATGTCTTCTTTGAGATATGCCTATTTAGATCTATTGCCCTTTGTCCAATGTATTTGGTTTTTTTATTTTTCATTTTTTTTTTTTAGTTCTTTATATATTCTGGATACTAACCCCTTTTCAGATGAATAGTTTGCCAATATTTTCTACCAACCTGTGGGTTGTCTCTTCACTCTGATAATTAATTGTCTCCTTTCCTATTCAGAAGCTTTTTGGCTTGATGTAATTTCCATTTGTCTATTTTTGCTTTTGCTTTTGTGTTTGGGATATTTTCTTTTTCTTTCTTTTTTTTTTTTTTTTTGTAGCTGGGGAGGGATGAGTTCTAGCTTCACTCATCTTCAGTTGGATACCAAGTTTTCCCAACACCATTTCCCAGCATAATGTTTCATCTCTGACTTCCAATTTTGCTTTATTAGGAGAGATAACATAAAGACAGTTAAAAATTTAACAGCCCTAGCATGCATATGAACTTTGCAGATTTTTATTGTTATCTTTTTCTTAATCATCTCCTGGAGATGTTTAAGATCAATTAGCCTTTTTAAGCATTGAACCAGTTCAATTATTTATTTATTTTCTCAGATGTATCAGCTTATGCATTATTAGAAATTACATAATTTTAAATATTAAATGGCAAATACAGGCCTGTAACTGCAAACACAAAGATGGGTATTCCTTAGTGCATACTCCACCGACGTGAATTGAAGTGCTAAGGTACAAATTTAAAAAAAAAAAAAAAAGAAGCATGCCTCCTGGCTGTTGGCATGCAAGGCTGAAAGTATCAGCCAGTGCACTCACTGAGGAAATGGGAGCTACAAAAAAGTTCAGTGAGTTAATTAAATCAGTTAATAGATCTTTCCATGCATTCATGAAAGCATAAAACATACAGAGAGGAGAACAGATTGATGAACTTCCAATACCCAGGAGGAACCTAAGAATGGAAACCCTGCAGAAAGACTGTCAGAGATTCCCACAAACCCATCGCTCATTCTGTCTCAAAGCTCAGACCCTGCATGATAAGCCAGTCGGTGCTAAGCAGACACTGCCTCTGAAGATGCCACTTCTGCCTACCTACCACAGAGTGATTTCATTAATGTATAATGAGTGTCACAATCAATGATAAAGTGGAGGCATTTTGGAATTAGGATAGAAATCTCGAGTTTGAGAAAACTGAAAGGATAGAATTCTTGGTGCTGCAGATTTAGTCTGTAATTGATACCAGGGGAAGCAAACAACCATGTAAAATAAGTTATTTGCCATTCAGTAAGCCTAAAAGGAAGCAGCACCTGGAACTTCCTCCTCCATACATTTTAGAGAAGTGGCTGCCACACAATAGAAAGTACCATGGGAGTAATACACATCTTCAAAGTACTAGTTCACCATCCGAGAAAAGGATGCTAAAATTAATCAGGCATGGGAGAATCCATCTCCTCTTTCAGTGAGCAAACACTTGCTGACTATAGACTTTTCCATGTTCAAGGGAAATAATCATAAAATAAATAAAAGCACAGAGCATGGTTATGGGCATGTTGTTGAATGGCATTTCCCAAATTCTTAGCCTAAGAATTTATTCCAAAGCTACTAACAGGAAATATAAGGGGATACAGCTCTATTATAAAGTGTTTTTACAATTGTAACTTAAATATTAAAATTTCTGTATTTTTGATCTCTTGGTACTTTATTTATTCATTACACATCTATGATTAGTGAATATTTGCTGAGAATTCTTCATGGAATTGGTCTTCTCTGGTACAGCTTGGAAAATGTTTCTGTGGTAGTACTTCCATTGATACATAAATATCTGCAACATCTTTTATGTTATTATAAAATCCAGCTGTGAAATTAGTCATACAATAATTTTTCCCTCAGATAGATAGCTAGAGATATACCCCATTTGGTAAGAAAGCACACACAAGTATATACATATATCAATCTGTGTAAGAGAAGGATAGGCCAATGGACCGTTTACATGCACCATTATGAATGGTAGGGCCAGATAGCACATGGCTTACTGTATCCATGGGAGGGTATCTCGCTTAGAGAGGCTTATCAAAAAGTCTTTTGGAAAGAAGAGGACTCTAAGATAAGACTATCAAATTGGTATATGTTTGATAGGGGAAAATAGCAAGGAAAGAGAGGCTGGAAATCTGGAGATAATTTAATTTTACATTCCAGACTAAAAGAAGATATGGTCATTGAACAACAATGATACTTGTTCAATAATGCAGAATATAATCATCTCTCCAATCAACAATAAATAGACAATATCAGCAAAAAAATTACATACAGTATAACAATTAGTCACACAGTATTTGCATTGAATTCAGTATTATAAGTTATCCAGAGATGATATAAAGTATTTGGGAAGAGGTGCATAGATGATATACAACTACCATACCATTTTATTTAATGGGATTGAGTAACTATGGATTCTTGTATCCATGGAATGACTTGGAACCCATTTCCCATGGATCCAAGGGCTGACTACATTTTAGTATGGTTGGAGTTTTGAAGTATGTCATAAGGAGCAGCAAGATAGCCTCTGGAAAGATAAGAAATTGTGACATTATAAAAAGTCCACAAAAGGTACATAAGTAATGTAAATTTCATTCCAGGGTCAATGGAAAACTAAGAAAAAAGTTACATAGGTGAGAAACCAAATCCCACTTTAAAAAGATTATGCTCCATTATGAAACATAATGAAATGGGACAAGAATGGAGGAAAGAAAACCATTTTGAAAGATGAATAAAATGATAACAGAAAATTCAAAACAGAACTGAAGGATCTCAGAAATGAAAATTAGGAAGGGCATAGATTTGATCAGCTTCACTAAAAATGAAGCATCAATAAGACATCTGGGTTTTCAAGAGGTTTGGAAAATCTGTTGAATTCACTCCGTACCCTGGATAGCAGAAAGCAAGGACACAGCATGGGCCAGTGATGTGGTGGGTCCCATTTTGATTATGCTACATTTTCTGAAAAGTTCTTGGAACTGCAAGTGGATTAGTAGTTAAGAGATCTGGGCTGAGATGAAGATTTGGTTATCCTCTGTGTATAATTACAGTCTTTCAAATATTCAAAAAATAGATAATATCTTTTCCACAGAAATTATTCTAATGTGCACAGAAAGATGACTTTTACCTTATGAACTTTATGAAGCTTGCCCAATGTTTGCTCTGAACCTTAGAAATGCAGCAAAATAAAAGAAAAATCACAAATAAATCTATCTTATAATCAAAGAAGGAAATATTATAACCTTAGCACTCTATTGGACCAAATACTGGAAATTCTTTTTTTCCAAATACTGGAAAAGTCTAGAGTAACCTGATTCTAGAGATTCTAGAGGAAATATGATGTGCAAGTTTGTGATGTTTCCAAGTGCATTGTTAGGAACTTGAAGCTGGAGGTTCTCAGGTGCCTCGCTCACAGAGCACAAATATTAATAGGAAAGAAAAAAATGAAAAAGATTTGACATCCCACACATGATCAAAGCAAATAGTGAGAATACATGGGAAATGTTATCACTTAGGCCAAATGTCTAGAGTCTTCGGGGAAAAAATAATAACAAAATCAACAGAATATAAAATAAGCACAAGCATAAATGTACTTAAACCAAAAAGATACAACAAGCAAGAGTCTGAAGATATTAAGGTTTCAAATTACAGCAACTGGCAATTTACCTTGAGAAGAACTAAAAAGATGGGAATAGAGAATTGATTAGCGAGGGTGTGGGGAAAGGGTACACTCATGCATTGCTGGTGGGACTGCAAATTGGTGCAGCCAATATGGAAAGCAATATGGAGATTCCTTGGAAATCTAGGAATGGAACCACCATTTGACCCAGCTATCCCTCTCCTCTGACTATACCCAAAGGACTTAAAAACAGCATACTATAGGGACACAGCCACATCAATGTTTATAGCAGCACAATTCACAATAGCTAAACTGTGGAGCCAACCTAGATGCCCTTCAGGGGAGGAATGGATTTAAAACACATGGCATACGTACACAATGGAATTTTACTCAGCAATAAAAGAGAATAAAATCATGGCATTTGCAGGTAAATGGATGGCCTTAGAGAAGATAATGCTAAGTGAAGTTAGCCAATCCCAAAAAAACAAATACCGAATGTTTTCTCTGATATAAGAAGGATGATAGTGGGGTACGGAGGGGGAGCATGGGAGGAATAGATAAATTCTAGATAGGGAAGAAGGGTGGGAGGTAAAGGGAGGGGGCAGGGGATTAGCAAGGATGGTGGAATGTGATAGACATCATTATCTAGAGTACATTTATGAAGACTCAAATTGGGTATCAAAATACTTTATATACAGAGATATGAAAATTTGTGGTATATATGTGTAATAAGAAATGTAATGCATTCTGCTGTCATTTATTTTTTAAAAATCAATAAAAAAGAGAGAATTGATCTCCCAAAATCTGTAACATGATTTAAAAGAATTATAGAAAAAGGGAACATGAAGTAACAAAACTCTACCTCCCTAAAATTGCAGAAGTTCTTTCTCTCCACAACACCCAGATGGTTTTTTGAACAAAACTGAAGCCAATAGCAATCAGACTGCTCTATCTCTGTAATAAAGAATCAAAAAGTGAATGGCTAAACTGGATAAGGACAATATTTTCCTGATAATTTGAGGAGTGAATCCAAAACCTAGAGGAAAAATATACAGTTGTAAGAATATACAGAAATAACCTGATAAGTGCAAAATATCTGAAACAAAATTGGCCCCTTAAATTTGTGTGTATATGTATCATAGGACTGTGTGTGAGTGTGTGTGTGCACATATATACAATATAAGATAGAAATATTAAAAAAGGACTGTGTTAGTAAGACAACTACATCAACCTACAGATGTGGAAAATATAGAGATTCACACAGGGTTTTAAATTTTAATTAATTTGTTTTTAATTGACACAAAATTATGCATTTGTGGAATAGCATGTGATGATTTGATACACATATCTTAATGTAATATTTAAATTTGGATAACTATCTCCTCAAATATTCATCATTCTTTTCTTTGTGGTAAAAACATTCAAAAATATTTTTTCTAGCTTTTTTTTGAAAACTAGAGTACAGGCCAGGTGCTGTGGCATATGCTTTATTATCCCAGCAACTCAAGTAGGAGGATCAGATGTTCGAAGCCAGCCTTAGCAACTTAGCTAGACCCTGTTTCAAAATAAAAAATAGAAAGGGCTGGGGATGTAGCTCAGTGGTAAAGTGCCCCTGGGTTCAATCCCCAGTACAAAAAAAAAAAAAAATACAATATAATATCATTACTCCTGGTTACCTTCTCTGTAGTAAAACATCAGAACTTATTTTTCCATATTTTAACTACATAGAACTTTTAACTAATGTTTTTGGATGATGAGACTATACATTTTTCATTTCATTGTTACATTATTTATGCTTCCCAAATTTCTATAATAAATTAATTAAAAGCTTAATTTAACTAAGGTTGGTTAGAACCTTCTATGGATCAGGCACTACACTAAATAGACACTATGGACGTAACAGTAAGCTCACTGAATAAGGTCCTCACCCTTCAGACACTCAGTAGAAAGCGCTGAGAATTAGAGAAGTATAAGGGAGTATGATAAAGTGTTATCATATACAAAATTGTATAAGGGAAAAAGTAAAATACACAAAGAAACTTTGAGGGTTTGAGAGCAAGAGATAACTAGGCACAGAATACTTTACATAGGAAAACAGTTGTGATAAAGCGAGTTGTTATTTAAACAATAGAGAAACAGAATATACCTTTTTAAAATTTGTTATATATGATATGGACTTTTGCAAATAAGGAAGTACAATGCTACCTGAAGAGCAACATAGAATTTTGTGTATTACATGGATTGTGCAAGAGTGTATTGATGAAAAGAATAAGAGGGAGAAAGAGAGAGAGAGAGAGAGAGAGAGAGAAACCAAGAGAGAGAGAGAGAGAGAGAGAGAGAGAGAGAAACCAAGAGACAAGGAAAAAGTGAACACTTCGGTAGTATAAGGGTCTAGGTACTCTCATTTTTTTTTTTTTCTGCTCAACTTAATTTGATTTGCTAATGTCTATCTCACTGAAACACACTTTATCCCAACTTCTTGGGTCTGTTTCTTTTGCCATTTCAATTCACAAGCAAGCTGCCCCTAGTGATTTGTCATTTAGGTCACATAATGTCTCTGCAGTCTTTACCTGGCTAAATTTAACTGCTAATGGCTCTCATTATGGCACAGCCTTTACCTGTGACAATTACACCTGAACAAAGGGACTCTAAATATAGTAGTTTCTTATTTAGTTACATTGAATATTATTTTATATTAATCTCTTATTGACTATGTTGAAAATACAATAACATTTTGAATCAAATATATATTCTGAAATTACAGGATAGTAGAAAAAAAGGAAAAAAAATAATATGTGGTTATATTCAAAGTCTTTTTTTTTCCTTCTATTTTCTTTCTTTTTTTTTTAACAAATGGAATAGGGGTGTCATTTGAAAACAAGTCTCTGTGATCTTTTTACCCTCTTTGCAAGGATATTGGTTTTGAGAGCTGAAAGGAGTTTTTAATATGTTCCCAAACCAAAAATTCAAAACTCTAAAAGGATTTCTTGTCCTTTATGATTGCAATTTTAGAACAACAGTCTATGGAACTATTCATTATCTGGTGATCCACAATGATGGTGTTTTGAGCCAGATTCTTGACAATATCAATAAACACAATTTCTATCACCACACTTTTCACTGCCTTGGACATTATGACATAAACACCAGTTGGTTAAACTCGTCTCAGCAATTCTCTGAGAATGTCAAACTTAAACCATGATTATGTGTACACTTACAACACTGCCCCCAGGGATTTGAGTCATTGCACCGCCATGCGGATCCTACTGCAGTTCAAGGATGCTACCAGCAGTGTAGACACAGAGGAGCAGAGAAAGGAGATAACCATTCTAGCTTCCTTCTAGTTTAATGACATTTTATTTTCAAATAAACAGAGATATTTTCTTCTACAATAATATGTTGCCTGTTAACTATTTAATGATAACTTACTAAAATATTAAAACTTATTTATAGAATATAAAACTTCATAAACATGAGTTGGGGGATAGAGAAAAGGAAGAAAGGAAGGGAGGAAAGGAGGGAGGGAGGAAGGAGGGACATCAAGCTGGCCTTATCCTCATAAAAAATCAAATGCTCAAATGCTATTTATCACTTTTTTTTTTACTTTCAATAATATCCTTAAGAAATGTACAATTCTAAAACCCTGAAATAATTTGCATTGTTGTGGTTAAGCACAGCAGTGAGAACTCTTTAAATAAATCATAAGGGCTTTGTAACTGGGACTGTAACATCCAGGTTGTGCTTGATCATTAAAGAGGGTTTCAACTGTGGTTTGTGGGCTCCTGTAAAGGAAACCTCCTGGAGAGAGCCCCTGTTTACAGCTCATTTGTGAGGATAGAATGCATCAAACTGGCTTTGCTGCTGCATGAAAACACTCTTCTGATTCTTAAATCATCTCTTCCACACATACACCCCATGTATAGGAACATAAAGTCATCCAAAACACCCAATTCTCTGCAAGCTATTTCTGCCATATAAACTCAGGGATGTGAGCCAAAGTCTCCAATGGAGCTCTCTGGCCTCTGTTCCACGAGCCCGCCTACCTTCTGCCCTGTGTCAGGCCACATTTCTCTCCACCTCCCTCTGCACTTACCCTCTTACCCAGACCTTCTGGCTGGTCCTCACTCCCTGTTCATTTTTTTTTAATTTATTTATTTTTCAAAACCTCTGCACTTACTGTTCCTTTGGCCTGGAGGAGGCAGGATACCTGGCTTCTTCTCATCTAACAAGTCAAGGCTTACAAAACACTGCAAACAGGCCAAACAGGCTATTTTTTTTTTTCTTCATGGAACCTCCAACAAGCAGCAACTACTTAAGATTCCCTTCTACTCATTTCCTTGTTTATGATGGTTTTCCCTCTCTAAACTATAAACTTGACCAAGACAGCCATCTTAACTGTCTTATTTACCATATTATGTCCAGCATATAGTACCACGTTTGAGGGAGAAGTGGGTTAAATGAGTATTTCTAGAATGCTCAGATGAATATTCCCATATCCATCAAACTATATACTGTGTCTGAGCTTTTTTTTATTTTAAAAAATATTTTTGATAGACATAAACACATGTAAATAACTTGATTTTATCATTCTAGCACCATCTGCTAAGTGTCAACTAATGGGCTATAAAGGGATAGAAAAAGTAACTACTAAATGTTATAAGTTTGGTGAATAATATTCTTACAGACAAAGGTTTGAAACTTTCCCTGAAGTTCTCTGTCACTGAAGAATAAGTGAAAGAAAAATACCAAATGGAAAATGTTTGAAGTGACTCAATACTTGGCTAACTGAATCTACTAGTCTAGGTATATAACAATCCCACAAGATCTTGATACTCTGTTCTTTTTAAACATGGACCAAATAAAATTGGAATGACTTAAACTTTCATTCTTACTCCTCTGTAACTATGACTGTGTAGTTACTGTGTAATCCAAAGAAATAAATATTTCTTGAATATTGTATTCAAACTTCTTTGTTACCAACTTTATGTCAATTTTTTATGTCCTGTAATTACCAAGACTTTCTCACTGAAACAGTAACCAATTAGTTTCAATTAGGATTGTTTATTTACAAAAATTATCTAACTGCAACTCTCAGAGGTGCCACCAAGAAGGAGTCTACAGATTGGTTGGACAGAAATAGTTTCTCATGGAAGAATGAAAGTGAGACATTGTTTGCTAGAAAAACAATTATGGAGAGACAGCTAGTGAGAAAGAAATCCAAAATCACAAATGTAAAAGGAAACAGATTTTTCACTCCCTAGGAACATTAATTGTCTTCTAGACCATGGTGAAATTAGAAACATGAGGAGATAAATATAGATAAGGACTTTGACATTAGGAGAGAAGAATTGTTCGATTTAAATTTTAGTATTCTAACTTTAAAAATTAAAAATGAGATAGCATTGTCTTGACATTCTAATTTCTTTTTCTGAAACTTGACTGAATTTAAATCCCCAAATCTAGGAACAAATTGATGCTAAAATAGGTAGAAATAATAAATAAATGAAAACTGAGGCAGAGATATCAGGGAGATACATCATCAGTTAATAGCCAATGACACAGCATCAGAAGACTGACCACCTGTTTAATCTCCTTAAATCCTGAAACAGCCAGTGGAGACAGAGTGTGACATCATAGGAAAGTCACCTTTGCTAAATTTGCTGCCAACCATTAAATCAGTGTTGGCCTTCAAGAGTTAATTGGGTTAATATTACTCCAGCAAGAGGGTTAATTAAGCAAGAGGATCAGTTAACTGACTAAATATTACTCTAGCAGTTGTTCATATATTCCAGGAATTTTTAGAAGGTAAATGTTTCAAACCAGAAATATTCTATAAACTATCACTAAGGAATGTCACATCAAGTTGAAACAATATAACCTTTTTCCAACAGTGATATTTCAAAATCATTCAAGAATTTTTATAATTCAGGTTCATGGATGTAGAACCTTATAATGAATTTTGAAAAATATTGTTTATAATTCTATTTAACTAATATTCACAGATCAAGGGAAAAGTAGGAAAATATATTTATAATGTGTGCTTAAAAGCTTGGATTTTCATGTTTTTAAGGGACACATAATAGTAAAAAAAAATATAAATATTCTGGAAATAAGAATAATAAAAGCCTGAATTTCCAAATAGCCATGTTCAGTTGACTTGATTAAAAGGCCATTTAAAGAAATCAAAAGTAGATGGTTCATTACACAGAGATAAAAACTCCTTAGACTTCTTTAGAATTAAGAAAAAAAAAAACAGAATGGAAGGGAGGAATGGAGAAATAAATCACAAGAGACAACACTCTCTGGAGCAACAGTAAGTTAATTTGGGGAGCAAATGAATTTCTGGTTCTGGCGGGTACAGGTGTGCCTCTATTTGCTTATATGAATAATATGTGCTAAACAAAACTTGAAAAATGTCTGACATTATGCATAAAAATGAAAATTCATATTTTTTCACTTTTTTTTTTAATTTTTTTTATTGGTTGTTCAAAACATTATAAAGCTCTTGACATATCATATTTCATACATTAGATTCCAGTTGGTTATGAACTCCCAATTTTACCCCAAATACAGATTGCAGAATCACATCGGTTACACATCCACATTTTTACATAATGCCCTATTAGTAACTGTTGTATTCTGCTACCTTTCCTATCCTCTACCATCCCCCCTCCCTCCCCTCCCATCTTCTCTCTCTACCCCATCCACTGTAATTCATATCTCTCCTTGTTTATTTTCCCATTCCCCTCACAACCTCTTATATGTAATTTTGTATAACAATGAGGGTCTCCCTCCATTACCATGCAATTTCCCTTTTCTCTCCCTTTCCATCCCACCTCATGTATCTGTTTAATGTTAATCTTTTCTTCCTGCTCTTCCTCCCTGCTCTGTTCTTAGTTGCTCTCATTATATCAAAGAAGACATTTGGTATTTGTTTTTTAGGGATTGGCTAGCTTCACTAAGCATAATCTGCTCTAGTGCCATCCATTTCCCTGCAAATTCTATGATTTTGTCATTTTTTAGTGCTGCGTAATACTCCATGGTGTATAAATGCCACATTTTTTTTATCCATTCATCTATTGAAGGGCATCTGGGTTGGTTCCACAGTCTAGCAATTGTGAATTGTGCTGCTATGAACATCGATGTAGCAGTATCCCTGTAGTACGCTCTTTTAAGGTCTTCTGGGAAAAGTCCAAGAAGGGCAATAGCTGGGTCAAATGGTGGTTCCATTCCCAGCTTTCCCAGGAGTCTCCATACTGTTTTCCAGATTGGCCGCACCAGTTTGCAGTCCCACCAGCAATGTACAAGAGTACCCTTTTCCCCACATCCTCTCCAGCACTTGTTGTTGTTTGACTTCATAATGGCTGCCAATCTTACTGGAGTGAGATGGTATCTTAGGGTGGTTTTGATTTGCATTTCTCTGACTGCTAGAGATGGTGAGCATTTTTTCATGTACTTGTTGATTGATTGTATGTCCTCCTCTGAGAAGTGTCTGTTCAGGTCTTTGGCCCATTTGTTGATTGGGTTATTTGTTTTCTTATTGTTTAATTTTTTGAGTTCTTTGTATACTCTGGATATTAGGGCTCTATCTGAAGTGTGAGGAGTAAAAATTTGTTCCCATGATGTAGGCTCCCTATTTACCTCTTTTATTGTTTCTCTTGCTGAGAGAAAACTTTTCAGTTTAAGTAATTCCCATTTGTTGATTTTTGTTATCAACTTTTGTGCTATGGGTGTCCTATTAAGGAATTTGGAGCCCGACCCTACAATATGTAGATCGGAGCCAACTTTTTCTTCTATCAGACGCAGAGTCTCTGATTTGATATCTAGCTCCTTGATCCACTTTGAGTTAACTTTTGTGCATGGCGAGAAGAGGGGATTCAGTTTCATTTTGTTGCATATGGATTTCCAGTTTTCCCAGCACCATTTGTTGAAGATGCTATCCTCCCTCCATTGCATGCTTTTAGCTCCTTTATCAAATATAAGATAGTTGTAGCTTTGTGGATTAGTCTCTGTGTCCTCTATTCTGTACCATTGGTCCACCCTCCTGTTTTGGTACCAGTACCATGCTGTTTTTGTTACTATTGCTCTGTAGTATAGTTTGAAGTCTGGTATCGCTATACCGCCTGATTCGCACTTCCTGCTTAGAATTGCTTTTGCTATTCTGGGTCTTTTATTTTTCCATATGAATTTCATGATTGCTTTATCCATTTCTACAAGAAATGCCGTTGGGATTTTGATTGGCATTGCGTTAAACCTATAGAGAACTTTTGGTAATATCGCCATTTTGATGATGTTAGTTCTGCCTATCCATGAACAGGGTATATTTTTCCATCTTCTAAGATCTTCTTCTACTTCTCTTTTTAGGGTTTTGTAATTTTCATTATATAAATCTTTCACCTCTTTTGTTAGGTTGATTCCCAAGTATTTTATTTTTTTTGAGGATATTGTGAATGGAGTGTTTTTCCTCATTTCCGTTTCAGAAGTTTTGTCGCTGATATACAGAAATGCCTTTGATTTATTCGTGTTGATTTTATATCCTGCCACTTTGCTGAATTCATTTATTAGTTCTAGTAGTTTTTTTGTAGACCCTTTTGGGTCTTCTAGGTATAGAATCATGTCATCTGCAAATAGTGATAATTTAAGTTCTTCCTTTCCTATTTTTATGCCTTTAATTTCTTTCGTCTGTCTAATTGCTCTGGCCAGTGTTTCGAGAACTATATTGAATAGAAGTGGTGATAGAGGGCATCCCTGTCTTGTTCCAGATTTTAGGGGGAATGCCTTCAATTTTTCTCCATTGAGAATGATGCTAGCCTGAGGCTTAGCATAGATAGCTTTTACAATGTCGAGGTAAGTTCCTGTTATCCCTAGTTTTTCTAATGTTTTGAACATAAAGGGATGCTGTACTTTGTCGAATGCTTTTTCTGCGTCTATTGATGATCATATGGTTCTTATTTTTAAGTCTATTAATGTGGTGAATAACATTTATTGATTTCCGTATATTGAACCATCCTTGCATCCCAGGGATGAATCCTACTTGATCATGGTGCACAATTTTTTTGATGTGCCTTTGTATCCGATTCGCCAGAATTTTATTGAGGATTTTTGCATCTATGTTCATCAGAGATATTGGTCTGTAGTTTTCTTTCTTTGAGGTGTCTTTGTCTGGTTTCGGAATCAGGGTGATGTCATTAAAAATGAGAAGAGTATTTTATGTATTATTGTAAACCAATTTCCTAAAGCTCAAGTAGTGGTAGAAAAAGTATTGTCTTAATTTGGCCATTCTGTTAAAGACCTGTTACCGATTATTGAGCTAAGAAGTTATAAAATAAATGTGCAGATCATTACAAAACTTTGCACACTGGGTGTTGTCAGGCCTGTCATGATGGTAGCAGGAGGAGGTGACAACGGCCCAGGAACCAGAACTAGTCTCCTCAGATGTAAGCCCTCAAATATAGAAGGTTGATGTCATACAAAAGTGAGCTTCTTGCATTTGAAGTTTTAACAATAAGGTACGAATGAGTAGGTAATTTTGTAGAATAAATAAGGAAATGCAGAAAAATACATAAAAGGCAAGACTGAATTCAGGTCAGAAGATAAAGATGTGAGTCACACTATTGAGGTGATTTGAAGCCAAGCAAGTTGACAAGGTTCTGAAGTGAAGGATGAACAAGAGGAAAATCAGGGGCAACAAATGAATCACAGGCTGCACATATTTCAGAGACAAAAAGAACAAGAGTAGAGACTGGAAATTGAGGCAAGAAAATTCATAGATTAAATTTTCACAGAGACCAAGAACTGCCTGCCTTTGGATAGGAGAAAATATATACAAGCTGCTCATATCAACCCTTTAGTTCTTTTGCTAATGTAAGTCCTTCTCTTTTTTTAACTAGACATTCTGAACAGTTATCAAACCACAGTGGGCCATCATTGATTTATTTTTTCAGTTTTGGTTGAGAGCTCTTAATTACATCAGATATTAGGATCATCTTTTTGAGGCCTCTGAGGAAACATGAGTCCCAGAATTTTTATTTTAAAATGCTATATTAACTAAGCAATTGTGATTTATTTTGTATTTTGAATCTAACATATAGATGAACACTCCAAGGACAAAAACGGTAGCTAATGAGTATAGACCCAAGAGAGAGCAGCACTCATTGGAAACAAAGAAAAAAAAAAGAAATCTAACTGTCCAGCAGAATTAATTTTGCAGCATTTCCTACCTTCGCAAGACAGCTTTTCTTCAGAGTGCACTATAACCTACTTACCTCTTTTACACCTGCCTTGGCGCTAAGAGCTGCAAGAACAATCTTCCAACTAAACCCTTTCCTCTATGACCAGAATCTTGAAAGTTAAATTGGTTCCTTTAACTGTCTGTTACATGGATGGGAGCCAAAGGAACCATTTGCTACACGTGTTAATCAGCCAACACTTGCTACCAGGTCCAGACCAGTTTTCCAACAGAAACACATCATGTTATGAAAGGCAATGCATGAAGTATTTTCTAAGAGTTAGGGATGGCGAGGCGAGGTGGCGCAACCCTGTAATCCCAGTGGCTTAGGAGGTTGTAGTCCAGAGGATCTCAAGTTCAAAGCCAGCCTCAGCAATGGAGAGGCGCTAAGCAACTCAGTGAGACCCTGTCTCTAAATAAAATACAAAATAGGGCTGGGGATGTGGCTCAGTGGTTGAATGCCCCTGAGTTCAATCCTCAGTACCCAAAACAAAAACAAACAAACAAAAAACTTAGGGATGATTACAAATGTACAACTAAAAAGAACTCTTAATGAAGTTTTCAGAAGATAGGAGGATCCTAATAATTAGTCCTAATTTTCAGAAGTTCTCTTAAATCATTTATTTTTTCCCTTTTTTTTCTTATCAAGAAATTCATTTACTTGTAATATTTTCTTTTCTTTTCTTTTTTAATTTTTTAATTTTCAAAGTTTTCTGAATACCTACTATGGGACCCACCTAGACCCTGTTTTGGGAGGTACTGCCTTGTAAGTAACAGACATAGTCCCCACTCATGTGGAGTTTACTTTCCAGTGAAGGAAGAAAGAAAGGTAGCAAGCAAATGCAGGCACCTAAGTACAGATAGTCTTCAGTTCTAGGAGAGAAATAAAACAAGGTAAAGACAGAGAAAATGATTAATACAGGGGTAGAGGGAGTGATTTTAGTGAAAAAAGACCTATTTAAGAAACCAGTATTTGAATATAAATGTACACAGTGGGAGTAAACTAGCTAGCTAGGTGTCTAAGGTGACAATTCCAAACACAAGAAAAGCAAGTGAAATCCCTGAGGTGACAAAGAACAACAACAACAGATATTCTGGTTGGCATCAAAGGATCCTTGGAGGAACAGTAAAGATGATGCTGAGAAAGGAGGCCAGGATGGGATTATCTAGAGCCCCGTGGGCCATTTGAGAACATTTCAGTTTTACTTTATGGGCCAAGGAAAATCCTTCAAGTGTCCTCAACAGGGTAATGCTATAAACTGATTGACACATTAAACCTACTCAGTAGCTACATGGATGATTCACTGTAGGAAAGCAGAATTCGGGCTGTTTTCCTGGATTAACTGCAGAGAAAAACAGTACTGATTCCCCACACCCCCGCCAAAACAGCAAGGCATGAAAAATATCTCCATGTTCAATAGGTCAAGTTGTTCCACCTAGGGAAGAGCTTTTCTCTAAAATAGCAATCACTGGTTTCCACTAGACTCCAGATGAGGTCTTTGTTAAGTGAAACATATTTTCTCAATACTTACACCTGAACAGATCTCCTCTTCCTATTATTTTAGCTAGAAGCAATAACAATGTCTGAAGATGTGCAGTTTTAGCAGGAGTGATAGTGTTCATGTTCTCAAGTAGAAGACCTTTTGGAATGATTCAGAAATTGTAGCCAGTTCCGCAGCAGTGAGAAATGGATATGGCAGCCCTCTGTAAACAATAATACATAGTGCAAGTAAACATTATTACTAGGAGTGGAATACCAAATGTGCTTTAACTGGGGCAGCACCTGCACTAAACTACCATTTTTCATGTCTCAGCCCATGCAATCGCTATTTATAAGTGAGTATCGAAAAAAGATGTTTGGTGCTACAGCAATGACCAGTCTATCAAGGTTGGAAGCTTTGAACTCCACATTATACACCAAAATATAAGCTGCAAGGTAGACAGAGTTGTATTAACCTGGGGCAATTCTATGAAAATTATTTAAATATTATATAAAAGAGACAATGGAGGTAATCAATATCGAGGTTGGTATATTCTTTATAAGGACTTTCAAAAGACATTTAAGATATGCACAGATGAATTTTCATCTTGCTAATATTTATGTCACTGAAATTTACTAAACAAACCCTAGATGCAAATATGGAATCAATCATTTGTTCTTTAACACAGAAGTTCAAGGTCATTTCATGAAAAGGGGGAGAATTAAAACTACATTAGAGTAGCAGTCCAATGCCACAGTGACTTTAACATAACTATTCAGATTAAAGCAGCTGTTTCAGTGACTATGAAAAAAAAAAAGAAATAAAGGTATGTTTTTTCCATTTAAACTTATCAGACTGATAATGCCCAGGGAAAAACACAGTTTTCTCTTCTGCTATGATTACTATGATGGGTAAAAAAATGTATGGATGGTTTTTCAAGGTTATGGAACCCATAGACATACTGATTCCATTGTACTGCAGGGGCTGAGATCTGGGGTCTGAAGAGGTACTGCAGAGTCTTCTCAGCAAGATGAATGTGCTGATCATGTCTTTGTTTGCTGGCTGAGTACATAGATCAAAAAGGTGGCATGTCTTTATGGAACCCAAATTAGACTCTGTTTCTCATCCTGAAGATGCGTCAAAACTTATGATGACAAATATTCTATAATCCAAGGCTACCAAATCCAAAAGTTTACATCCCTTTCAGTTTACCAACTTGGATGTCTGTGCTGCTACTGGAACTCAAAGTAAATGTAGTTTTTGGAAAGATAAATAAGTTATTTGTTTTACAAAATACCCAAGAAGTACTAGGCTTTTTAGTTGCCCGCAGGAAATATTTAAATTGGATATAAATTAAACATTCTATAATTACTGAAGTTGTTTTCCATACAAAATTAGTAACTGACCTTGAAAGATAAAGAATGAATTAGGATCTGGTCAAAGTAGGTAGGCATAAAAAGTTAATGAGAGGAATATTATTTACTATTACATAAGATAAGTATAATGTCAAAATACTCTTGAAAACTTGAATAAGGTGACTTTTAAACAAAAGATGGTATTTATTTGTACTTATTTTTGTAAAATAATATGGATAAATATCTCTAATAACTTATTTATGCACAGTAGTTTTTTAAGCATTTAAAAATTTTACATACATGTCCTAAAAGGATGATAACAAATTTTTGTTCTGGCACTTATTTTCTGGGTTAGCCATCATCATAAGGCACAATGGGCCTGCTTTTCTCCATATTCCTCTTTCTAAGACATTCAACAGCCCAGGTTTCAAGTAACCGTATAATGTTGTGCAAAGTTGGCATTGCTAACCACTGGTGCAGTTCAAGCAGACAAGATCAGGGCTCCACGGTTGAATTGTCTGGATAGAATCCTGGCTACATTTTCTCTTGTCTGACTTTAGGCAAGTTATCTGAGTCCTCTATTTTGTTTTTGTTTTTTTCTCCTTTAAAGGAGAATATTAATATCACTCACCTTGAAGGATAATGATGAGAATGAAAGGACACATTTGTAAAGTGCTCAGCATGGTGGCCAGTACACAGTACTGATGAAACAATGTTACAATGGTGGTTGCCAGGCAAAGTGGTGCATGCCAGTAATCCCAGCGGCTTGGGAGACTGAGACAGGAGCATCTTGAGTTCCAAGCCAGCCTTAGCAACAAGGCACTAAGCAATTCATTGAAACCCTGTCTATAAGTAAAATACAGGAAAGGGCTGGGGATGTGGCTCAGTGGTTGAGTGCTCCTGAGTTCAATTCCTGGTACCCACCCTCCACCCACCCCCCCACAAAAAAAAAAAGTTGTGGTGGTTGGTGGTGGTGGCAATGATGGTAATAGTAATAAGAGAAGAATCCATCAATCATTCAATACACATATAAGAAATTAGACACTATTTTAAACCTATCATGTTACCTCCAATTTTAAGCGGTATTTAATGAAAATGTATACACTCATTTGATCTCTAGAGGAAACTGGTCATAAATGAATACCCCTATATGTTAGATGAAGATACTAAAATGAAAGGTGATATAATAGTTGACAAATCATGTAAGTTTTGGGTTCCTTTCATATTACTTCTTAAATAAAATAAATATCATCAGCAAAGAACCCGTTTAGATGTCCTCTTATAAATTATAAAGCCTCAATTGAATTTGTTTTATATTTAGTTCTTTATATAACTCTCTTGCTGGTTGATTTTGTATTCGTGAGTTTAAGAAATATGTCTGATCATCTTTCTATCTCCAGTAACTTAAGAAAGTTGAATCAACAATGAAATAATGAACCAATGAATGAATGATTGTCCTATGCATTCAAGGGCAGAAAAGGAAAATATCATCAGGACCAGCATTTTAAAAGGTGTCTATTTACACTCAGTGTCATCCAGGATAATAAGGGAATTATGAGTTGAGAGTAATATTAATTAATTTCATACATAAAATATTGTAATGTATATTAGTTTAATAAATGTAAGAGTATACTACAGCACTGTGGAAATAAATAAGTTCATCAAATCCCTTTATTTCCACTATCTTCATGCAATCTTAGCTGTTTAAACCTGCCACTCCCATCCTACCTTCTCTTTACTTAGAAGCAAGCATTTAACTCCTGTCACAGTTTATAAATTAAAGCTGTTATTTGCAAGCACAAGAAACATCATTCAATGAGTACTTGTTGAAACTACAATGCCCCAAGCATTATAGTTGCTGAGAAGATTAAAAGAACAGTGAGACATTGATCCAGATCTTGCCCTTCAAGCATAGCCAACAAACATATTCAAAGAATTACAACAGCACATAGACAGTGAAAGCTACCACTACGGAGTTTCAAGGTGAAAAGTCATTGGTTGGTAATGAGAAGAAAGCTTTATAAGGATGACATTATTTATATGTAGTTCAAATAATTGTACGTTAAATTATGTGTAGAAAAATCTAATTTGGATGGAGCACAGATACATGAGGGTAAAAATGAAAATCCAAACTTGAAAGCAAAAAAATAGATTCTAAAATTTTCATTTCAGTCCTCGCTCAGTTAAATGTGTCCCCCAAATATCTTTCAAAACAGGCTCATATGGGTCTATGTCTTTATTTTCCTCTTTAAACAATTAAGCACAGTTTTAGTTTTCAAGTGTTATTATAGTTAATTTTAAAAATTACTGAGTTGCTTTGTTATCTCTCACGTATAATTTTACTAGTAATAAAAAATGATTTTCTGGTTGCACCCAATGGTACATATTTGCAAATCCAGCAACTTGGGAGGATGAGGTAGAAGTATCACACATTTGAGGACAGTCTCAGCAACTTTATGAGATCTGCTTCAGAATGAATAATTTAAAAAGCTGGAGATGTAACTCAGTGGTAAAGTGCCCCTGGGTTCAATCCCTAGTACCAAAAAATAAAAATAAAATTCTGCCAATTAGAATTAATAACATATTTCAGACTCAAATACCACATTACATTTTCCACTCTAGCATATTTGGCCATCAGCCTTATAGTGAAATTATTTCTCTGTGTGTGTGTTCCCTTCACCATGTGTCAAGCTCTTGATGTCTACAATTACATATTTCATCTTTGGAATTTACGCAATAGCTTTTAGGGCATTGCACGTAGTGTTCACCCAATAATATTTACTGCATAGAACTGGGAGAATGCAATGGTGAAATGCAACAGTTAAAATGAAGTGGTGAAAAAAAAATACATTCAAATTAAAAAATTAAAAATAAAAAGGCGAACTTTTGTAGTATAACTCATTCATAAAATGGAAATTTCCTGGATCTCAGAAGTACAAAATGTAACTTTGAATCCAGTTGTATGTAGTATCAGAACTGGAGAAATGCCTTCAATATTCATTTAAGCTATTTTTACATGGAGATAATAAACACTTTTAAAAATATATTCCCCAAATAAACTTTAGAGGATATTTTTTTAAAATCTCTAATGAGAGCCAAATTGTTCATGCCTCTGTTATGGGAGTCTGCTTCAGATCAATAAACATTTTATTGAGTATTTAACTATGCATCAGGTACTGAATTAGACCTTGGGGATATATCAGTGAGTAATATATAAGGCCTAACCTCAAAATAGATGGAGACAACAATTTTGACTACACTCATATGTTACCCATTATTTCTACTGAGGCATTTGGCCTTTGGAGCTGAACACTAGAAGTCAGAATACCTTTTGGCCTGAGAGAAAATTAATACCCAAATTTTGGGATCATACTATCATCACAAACTTGTTCTCTTCCCTGAAGTGTTTCTCTCGAATTATTCATAAAGGTTTGATATCTTGCAGGTTTATAAATAAATGTATCAGAATATTTGAGAATTTCTTTTTCAAAAAATAATTTATCACTTTTATTTATTCCCATATACTTCTGATATTGTATTACAACTATCCAGACATGGTTTTCTTATTTTTGGTTTGTTGTAATTATTGAACACAAATTAGTAATTTCATTTCTTCTTTCTTTCTTTTTTAAATTATTTGTTCTTTTCATATATAAATCAGAGTAGAGTGTATTTTGACATATAAACATGGAGTATAACTAGTTCTAATTAGGATCTCATTCTTATGGTGGCACACGATGCAGAGTTTCACTGATTGTGTATACATTTATGAACATAAGAAACTTATATTCAATTTACTCTACCGTCCTTCCTATTCCCATCCACATTCTCTTCCTTTCATTCTGCTTTGTCTCATCCAATGAACTTCTATTCTCTCCCACTCTTTACTGTGTGTTAGTATCCACATATCAGAAAGAACCTTCAGCCTTTGGTTTTGGAGGAATGGCTTATTTCACTTACCATGATAGTCTCCAGTGCCATCCATTTACTGGCAAATGTCATAAATTCATTCTTCTTTATGGATGAGTAATATTTCATTGAGCATACATACATACCACATTTTCTTCACTCATTCTTCTGTTGAAAGGCACCTAGGTTGTGCTCTTATGAATTGAGCTGCTATAAATATTGATGTGGCTGCATTCCTGTATATGCTGATTTTAAGTCCTTTGGGTATACACAAAGAATGGGATAACTGGGTCAAATAGCAGTTCCATTCCAAGTTTTCTGAGAAATAGCCATACTGCTTTCCATAGTGGTTGCACCAATTTATTGTCCCACCAGCAATATATGAGTGACCATTTCTTGCCACATTTTGACAACATTTACTGATAATTATATTGATAATTTCCATTCTGACTGGAGTGAGATGGAAACTCAATGTATTTTTAATTTGTATTTTTCTTGTTGCTAGAGATGTTGAACATTTTTTGGACATATTTGTTGACCATTCATGTTTCTTCTGTGAAGTCTCTGTTCTGTTATTTGCCCATTTATTGGTTGGTTTATTGTCTTTTTTGTTGTTGTTGTAATTGTTGTTATTAAGTTTTTTGAGTTCTTTATATATCCTGGAGATTAATGTTCTATCTGAGGGGCAGGTGGTAAAGATTCCCAATCTTTATACTCTCTCTTCACATTCTTGATTGTTTCCTTTGCTGTGAAGAAGCTTTTAAGTTTGATACCAACCCATTTATTCATTCATGATTTTACTTCTTTTGCTTTAGGAGTCATGCAGTGGAAGTCAGTTCCTAAGCCAACGTTATGAAGAGTTGGGCATACATTTTCTTTCAGTAGGCATAGGGCGGTGGGTCTGATGCTTAGGTCTTTTAATTCACTTTGAGTTGAGTTTGGGGCAGGGTAAGAGGTGGAGGTTCTGTTACATATGGACTTCCATTATTCCCAGTACCATTTGTTGAAGATGATATCTTTTCTCCAATGTATGTTTATGGTTCCTTTGTCTAGTATGAGACAACTATATTTATGTGGCTTTGTCACTGTGTCTTCTGTACTGTTGGTCTTCATGTCTGTTTTGTTGACAATACAATCCCATCTTTTTTATTGTAACTCTGTAGTATAATTTAAGGTCTGGTATTGTGATTCCACTTGCTTTTCTTTTCTCTCTAAGGATTGCTTTGGCTATTCTGGGCCTCTTGTTTTTTCAGATAAATTTCATGACTGCTTCTTCTATTTCTTTGAAAAATGTCATTAGAATTTTAATATAAATTGCATTAAATTTGTATAACATTTTTGATAGTGTGGCCATTTTGACAATATTAATTCTGCCTATACAAGAACATGGGAGATCTTTTCATTTCCTAAGGTCTTCTTCAATTTCTTTTTTTAGTGTTCTGTGGTTTTCATTGTAGAGTTCTTTTACTGTTTTTGTTACATTTATTCCCAAGGGTTTGCTGTTGTTGTTGTTGTTTTATTTTGTTTTGTTTTGTTTTGTTTTGTTTTGTTTTTTGAGGCTGTTATAAACGGGATAGTTTTCCTAATTTCCCTTTAGCTGATTCATCCTTGGTGTATATGAATGCAATTGATTTATGGGTGTTAGTTTCATATCTTGCTACTTGGCTGAATTCATTTATAAGATTTAGAACTTTTCTGGTGGAGTTTCTTGGGTCTTCTGAATATAGACTCATGTCTTCAACAAATAGTAATATTTGGGTTCTACTTTTCCTATTTGTATCCCTTTAATTTCTTTCTTTGACTAATTTTGTGGTTGAAGTTTCAGGGACTATGTTGAATGAAAATGGTGAAAGAGGGCATCCTTGTCTTGTTCTGGTTTTTAGAGAGAATACTTTCAATTTTTCTCCATTTAGAATGATGTTTTACTTGGGTTTAAACACATATAGAGTTTTTACAATGATGAGATATGTTCCTATCATCCCTAGTTTTTTCTAATGTTTGGAACATGAATGGATGCTGTATTTTGTCCATGCTTTTTCTGCATCTATTGACATAATCATATAATTCTTGTCTTTAAGTCTATTGATGTGGTGAATTGCATTTATTGATTTCTGTTTGTTGAGCCAAACTTGCATCCCTGGAATGAATCTCACTTTTTAATGTTTTAGTATTCTATATGCCAATGTTGTATTAATTATTATTGCATCTGTGTTCATCAGGGATATTATTTCAAATTTTTTTTCTTGATGTGTCTTTGTCTGGTTTTGGTATCAGGGTGATACTAGCTTCGTAGAATGAATTTGGAAGGGTTCCTTCCTTTTCTATTTTATGGAATAACTTGAGGAGGATTGGTGTTTGTTCTTCTCTGAAGGTCTGTTTAAACTCAGCTGAGAATTTGTCTGGTCCTGGGCTTTTCTTTGTTAGTGGGATTTTGATGGCATCTTCGATTTCATTGCTTGAAATTGATCTGTTTAAATTTTCCATTTCTTCTGGATTTAATTTGGGTAGGTCATATGTCTCTAGGAATTTGTTGATGTCTTCAAGATTTTCTATTTTATTACAGTGTACATTTTCAAAATAATTTCTGATTATCCTCTGTATTTCAGTAGTGTCCCTTGTGATATTTCCTGTTTCATCATGAATTTTAGTAATGTGAGTTATTTCCCTTTCTCTTGGCTAGTTTGGCTAAGAGTTTGTCAATTTTATTTATTTTTCAAAGAAACAACTTTTTGTTTTGTTAATATTTTGAATTTTTGTTTCAATTTCACTGATTTCAGCTCTGATTTTAATTATTTCTTGTCTTCTACTGCTCTTGATGTTGACTTATTTTTTTTTTTTCTTTTCTAGGGCTTTGATATGTAATATTAGGTTATTTATTTGTTGACTTTCTATTCTTTTAATGAATGAGCTCAATGCAATGAACTTTCCTCTTGGAATTGCTTTCATAGTGTCCCAGAGATTTTGATATGTTGTATTGCTACTCTCATTTACCTGTAAATATTTTTTTTAATATGTCCATGATTTCTTCTGATACCTTGTGGCAATTCGATAACAAGTTATTTAGTGTCCAGAGGTTAGAGTAACTTCTATTTTTTATTTTATCACTGATTTCTAATTTGAGTCCATTATGACCTGATAGAATGTAAAGTATTATCTCTATTTTTTGTATTGGCTAAGAGTTGCTTTATGGCCTAAGCTATGGTATATAATAGAGAAGGGTCTATGTGCTGCTGAGAAGAAAGTGTATTCACCTGTCATCCATCAACAGATAAATATTTTTTAATGTCTCTTAGGTCTAAATTATTAATTGTATTTTTTTAGTTTTATAGCTTCTTTATTTAACTTTTGTTTGGAGAATCTATCCAGTAGTGCAAGAGTCATGTTAAAGTCATCCCATATTACTGTGTTGTGGTCTATTTGATTCTTGAAATTGACAAGGGCTTTTTTAGATGTATGTAGGGGCTCTATTGTTGGGAACAATAATATTTACAACTGTTATGTCTGTTGATGTATAATTCCCTTAAAGAGTATGAAATGACCTTCCTGGTCCCTTCTGATTAACTTTTACTTGAGTTCCACTATATCAGATATGAGAATAGAGACTCCTGCTTGTTTTCAAGATCAATGTGAATGATTAGTATTTTCCCCCACCCTTTTGCCTTCAGTCTGTGGATATCTTTGCCTATGAGGAAAGTCTTTTGGAAACAGCATATTTTTTGGTCTTTTTTAAATTCACTTTTGTTAATTACAAAGATGTCAGGCTCTAGATTAATTATAGAGATAATTTTTAATTAGTTTTAATTAGTTAAACATGGCAGTAGAATGCACTATGATACATCACACATAAATGGAGTATAATTTCTCATTCTTCTGGTTGTAAATGATATAGAATCCCATCAATTGTGTAATCATATATGCACATAGAGTAATACTATCTGATTCATTCTACTATCCTTCTGACTCTCCTGGCCCCTCCTCTTCCTTCACTCCCCTCTGTCTTATCTAAACTAACTCTATTCTTCCTTAGTCCCCTCCCCTTATTGTGAGTTAGCATGCTCTGCATATCAGAAAAAACATTGGGCCTTTAGTTTTTGCTTGGTCCTATTTCACTTGGTCCTGGTTTTTAATCCAATCTGCCAGTCTTTATCTTTTGATTTGTGATTTTAGGCCACTGACATTCAATATTATTGAGAAATGATTTTTACTCCCTGTCATTTGGATTTATTCCTGGTTTTCAATTTGAAAATTCTCCTTTAATTACTATCCTTTTAGTGTAGTTTTTCCCTTTGCTGGTTTTTACCTGTATTTTTCATTTCTTTTTCATGAAATATATTATTGGGTATGTTTTGTAGTGCAAGCTTTCTAGTTATGAATTCTTTTGTTTATCATGAAAGATTTTTATTTCATCATCAACTTTGAAATTTAATTTATCTGGGTATAATGTTTTCGGTTGGCATCCATTTTCTTTCAGAGCTTGGTATATACTATTCCAAGACCTCCCAGCTTTGAGGGTATGAGTAAAAAATTAGCTGATATCTTGATTGGTTTCCTTCTAATTGTAAACTGTCATTTTTTCTCTGTCAGCCTTTAAAATTCTAACTTTATTCTGTAGAGTAAGCATAATAATGTAACTTGGTGTGGGTCTGTTGTAATATTTTTATATTTGGAGTTCTGTATATATCCTGTATTTGATTTTCCATTTCATTCTTGAGGTTTGGGAAATTTTCTGTTATTATGTTTTTGAAAAGATTGTGCCTTCCTTTGGTTTCTAAATCTGTCTTCATCAATCCCAATAATCTTAAGTTTGGATTTTTCACATTATCTCATATGTCTTGGAAGTTCTGTCCATGGTCTCTTAACATTTTTTCTCCATGGTCAACTTTATTTTGAAGATCATACATTTTATCTTTATTTCCTGAAACTCTTTCTTCCAAGTGATCTAGTCTGTTGATGACGCTTTCCAGTGGATTTTTAATTTGGTTATTGATTCCTTCATTCAAGTATTTCTGCTTTAATTTTTTTCAGAATCTCTGTTTCTTTATTGAATTGATTTTCACTTCCTGTACTTTTTTTCTGATGTCATTCCTTACACCATCCTTTACGTTGAAGATAAATTTAACTACGTATATTCTAAACACCTTCTCTGACATTTCTTCCACTGTAGTAACAACGTAGTATCTTGGTTTTTTGGGTATGATTTGTTCCCTTGTTTTTTTCATGCTGTTTGTGTGTCTACACGTCTAACAGTATGGATCTGAGGCACTAGAGCTTTTACCCTGTGGATTTATAGTGTCCCTGAAGTTTTCCAGTCCCTCACAGTTTAAAGGGAGACAGATAATAACAATGATCAATGCAAACAACTACAGCATTAAACCAAAAAGTTTCTGCTATTTCATCTACAATATTATTTGTCACAATAAACATAAATGATATGATCTGTTTTCCCATTGTAAAAACCATATGTTTAGAAAAGGGTTTACAATTCAAGTGATGAACAAGGATAAATAGAAATGATGAAGATGTGATGATTATGAGGGGGGAGGAGAGAAAATAAATGAAAGTAAAAAATGAAAGGAAGGGTGAAAGAGAACAATAGAGTTTGTTTGTTAGCAGAGAAAAAATTATCCTGGAAAACAGTAAGTGAAAGAAAAAGTGTCTAATATAATTTTTTTAAACAAAAATAAAAGAATACAGGAACAAAAGTGAAATATACTAATCAAATGTCCTAGTCCTCAAAATACTCATGCATGAAGAACAACTGTCTTTTAAAAATGCTAGAAATGAAAAAGAAGAACAGACATGAATATATTTGTGTGTATGTGTTTGTGTGTGTGTTTATGAACCATTTGTGTCATAATTGAACAGAGAAAAGAAAAAAGATATCAATTAAAAGTTAAAGAATTTTTTCTGTAGGAGTTCAAAAGATTCTGGCTTCTTTTCTTCACTGACTCATCTGAACACAATGGACACCTACTGTATCTAAGGTAGAAATTGTACTGGGCCACTATCATAGATTGGTGAATAGGTACTCACAGTCCTGTCATATGGAGCTTTCTTTAGTTTCACACTTTCCACTAATAGGATAAACAATATTGGAAAAGGGATACACAAAAAGGGAAACCATTATGGAGTGGAGAAATTCAGTACTCAGTATGAAGTCTCAGAAGAGATAAGATTTGAGCCCACAAAACTTCAAGGAGCAGTTCTCATATTTTTCTTAGATGTTCTAAGGCATAAAGGTTGATGCAAGTCTTGTAAATCTGCATTTTAAAACAGCCATCAAGGTTTTTTTTTTTTTTATGCACACAATTTATGGACCAAACTGTGATCAAAATTGACTGGCAGATGAACCAAATGTAAAAGGGCAAAAAGGAATAAGCAACCTTTACTACTAACAAGGTGATGGTGGAGTGACCAGCAGATGTAAAAAAAAAGGAAACAAAGTAGAATTTCTAACTTTAAAGATAGAGGGGTTTTGGTACAAAGAAACCTGCTTATTCTTTAATTAGAATTCATTTTCTTTTGCTCTGGATTCATGTGAAGAGTACCAGCAACAACAACAATTAACTCATGTAAAATAAAATTAAAAGGGAGATCAAAGTGCAAACTAATTTTATTTTTATATGCTTGCTTTCAAACTTCTTAAAATGCTCTTTGTTTTATTATTGTGCTAATTATGGAATAAAACTCTGAAAACTGACTCAGACCTTTTGTTTTATTTTTCTTGTTTTTTAAGGAATCCTATCAGATTTATAGTACCTAGGACTATGCTTTTAATCTATCTCTTTGGTTTTATTTCATCTGTTAAATGAGATTTAAAAAAAGTTGCAGCATTGATAATGTAATCTTTAATTGAATCTCAAATTGTTCATATATAAGTAATTAGAACAAATTTAATTTTTTATAAAGTTAAAAATAAATATATCTCAAATCATAATTGGGTATCACAAGTTCACACTATGGACTAATCACACTATGATTATGTGCAACTAAATGAATGCATCTGTTGGAATATTTTCACCTGCATGTAGCAGGACACCCAATCATATTATTTTAGACAGTATCAAAGCACATTATTTTCCTAACAAAAAGTTAAAGGCAGGCCCAAATTCAAGCCTGAGTGATTCAATAGCTTAGTATTACCATCAAAGATCCAGGTCCTGGCACTCTGTCTTGCCATCCCCAGAGAGTCACCTTTGCCCTCAACTTCACTCCTTTATGGTTGTAGAGTTGCTATAGATGCCACACATCACTGGATCCTGTTCAGAGAAAGAACCTCTTGTTCAAGAGGTTCTGAAACCTTGAACCCAAAATTAACTCTTTCCCCTTTAAGTTGATCTTGTGGTCTGTTGTTTGTTTGTTTGTTTGTTGTTGTTGTTTTGAAAACTAAGTGGATTTTGAGTTTTATGTGTTCCTGCAGAAAACCATTCATATGTAAATGTTTGACATTTGAAATCCAATTTATTCCTACTTTATTTTACACACAAATTCCTCAATTTGTGAGACAGACATGATTTTTCAGTTTGGGACTTTCACATGATTGCAGTCACAAAACTGGAACATGATTTTTAAAAATAAACCAAACAGCAGGACAAAGTGTGCAGCTCAATGCCAATTCAAACCTCAACTTGCACCTTCTTCTGTGACTTTGGAAGCACCAGCTGTGAGCCTACTATAAAATACCAACCCCAGCATGCCTCAGGTGACAAATAATTGCTTACAAAATAAAATCTCTTTCCAGGGGCTACTAGTTTTATAGAAAAATATGAAAAATAAAAATTAATGCTATTCAAGATGTTTATTTCAAAGTCACATGATACACAGACTCAAGCATGTCCCCTCACACAGACATCACCACAGACTATATGAGACTGAACTACTGATTGAAACACCCCATCTGCCATCAGCTGAGCACCAATACACCACTTACTGTGCTGATTAAAAAGTGAGGGTGAGCTAGAATCTTCAGGTGTGAAGGATAATTGTAATTTGTCCCTAGGTTGAGACAGAAAAAAATACTCTAGAAACGTGACAAAATTTATATATCTTGCTAATACAAAAGAATTTGTCAAAATCTGTAATTACAAACAGATTTGCTTTTTAAAAAGCAATGGCTAGGTGTTTTTCATGGTGAGAATCTTATTCAGAGATGATTTAGATTTTAATCTGGACCCTCTTTTCCTGGAGGATGGCGAGAGGAGGCTGAGTATCATGAGGCTGTATCATGAGGCTGTTTGACAAGCCCAGGAGGACACAGGACTGCTGCAACCAGCCAGACTGCAGTAGTCTCCTTTCTTGGCATGATGTAAATTTTAAAGAAAAGAGGTCTCTTATAAGCTGTTGAGAGCAGCTTGTCACATGATTCACGTAGGCACATAGGAATTCTCTGGGTGTACTATCGGGGTGAGGTCTTCAGTGGGATCATGATTCTGGATTCCATTTCCTGAACAAGTGGGACTGTGAAATGCACCAATTCTTCCCAGCCATGTTTGTGTCAGGCTGCATTCTCTTTATCTTCCCTAGTCTGGAGATTCTTGTAAGTGCAAAAATGATGCACCATGAATAGCTGCCCAATCTGTGAGAAGACCCTCAGACTGCCTCATGGGTTTTTTTTTTTTTTGACATAGAGACACAAGGCAGACAGAAATGTACATATAAAAGATGCTCTTTTACTTGTGATGTGATTATGCACCAATTGACGTGTTGTAAGTTGAAAATGTTGAGCATCCAAAATACTTTGAGTACACTTAAACTACTGCACAAAATATCTCAGCCTAGGCTGCCATAAGTAAACTCAAAACAACTACATTAGTCTACGTTTGGACAAAATCATCTAACATAAGCCTATTTTACGATAAAGAGGTGAATACCTTATGTACACATGCAGAAGAAAATTTTGCAGACATGATGAGATGCAAAACACAAAATGTTGGCAGCATAGTGCCCTGTAGAGTATCAGTAGTCTACTTCCATGATTGCACAGGTTACTGGATGACCGGGAGGTGCAGCTTACTGCTGCTGTTACACATCACAAGAGAGGATGGTAGGACCTATTGCTAGCCTGGGAAGAGATCAAAATTTGAAGTATAAAAAACCATAAGGAAAAAAATTGTAAGGTGAGGGTCATCTATGTATATGTGTATAGATTGTATAGATGATATATGTATGTATGTGTGCATAGGTGTGTAGTGTATGTGAGAAAGTTTATATGTTTACTATCTAGATGAAGTGTTAATTTACAAATGAACCAATAACTTACAAAATTTGTCCTCAATGTGATCTCACCCTTGCTTAAGAACAGGCTGTGTTCTTCTATAATATGTCATAGATTACTGGATATTGCAAAAATTTCAACTAAAAATAACAATTTAAAAATAGTCAAATAGTAATATTATAAACCTTCCAAGATATCAGGACTTTATGTATTTAAGATAATGATTTTAATAATTGCATTAACCAAATGGAAACAAACAAGTATTGGAAAAGATAAAATTAAAATATGGTTATTTGAATAGATCAAGAAAAATGATAAATCTTGAGCTGGCTAGATCAAGGCAAAAAGGACAAAACACAAATTACCATATCAGAAATGAGGTAAGAGTAATGTCTGCATTATCTCACTTAAAACTATACTATGCAAATTAGATAAGCAACTACATGCAAAAAAAATGAAACACTTCCAAGAATCTGAGCAAATTAGTTAAGACTACAATTTAACAAAGCTGATAAAAGATAAAAGGATAATCTAAATTTATTATTAAAATTTCCCCACAAAAAAATCTCTAGGTCCATATACCTTTACTTACAAATTTACTCAATTTCCATACAACTTTACAAAACACAAAGGAGCAAGAGTCCCCAACTCATTTTGTAAGACCAAATCATCCTAATTCCTAAATGGGAGAAAGATGGTACAACAAAATATTAAGGGAAAATATCTTTCAAGCACATACAGGCAAAAATAACACATCCAGCAAATTTAATTTAGCAACATTTTACAAGGATAATAAAACATGATCTACCAGGTTGAATTTCAAGAATGCCAAGTTACTTTGATATTTTTAAATCAATGTCACTCACAATAGTAACTAACCAAAAAAAAAAGAAGAAAAAGAGACACATGAATATCTCAGTGTATGCAGAGAAAGTAAACAACAAAATTCAATATTCTCAAAACACCTGGAATAGGAGAAAACATCTTAAATCTAATCAAAAGTAGCCATAAAGCACCCACTGATGGCATCCGATTTATTGATGAAATACTGAAGTTTCTCTTAGAATGGGTGAAAAAAGAAATATGATCACTCTCTGCAACTCTATTCAATATTTTACCAGAGGCCCTAACTAGTCAGTGCAATATACTAAGAAAAGAAAAGAAAAGAAAAAGAAAGAGAAGACACAAAGTTCAGAAAGCAATAAACTCTCTTTGTGGATGACATGATTGTTTACATAAGAATTCCTAAGGAATCTATAAAACAACTAGTAAATATAGAAAATGAATTGAACATAGGTTCAGGTTTTAAGTTTATTTATTAAAATTCAGTTGCATTTTTATATAAAACAGCAAACATTTGGAAAAAATAAAAATTGTAAGATACTATTCATAATAGCACCATAGCTCATAAAAC
Organism: Marmota monax; assembly: GCF_021218885.2. Classification (NCBI taxonomy): domain Eukaryota; kingdom Metazoa; phylum Chordata; class Mammalia; order Rodentia; family Sciuridae; genus Marmota; species Marmota monax. Next base: position 216,022 of record NW_026693252.1, read on the forward strand.
TTTTAGAAATAATTTCAACAAAAAGTGGGCAATATTTTTACAAGAAACTTGCAACTCTGCTTAAAGAAATCAAATGACTTCCAAATAACTGAGAGCTATACATAGTTCTTCAACTGTTAGGACTCAATATTTAGATGTTAATTCTCCCCAAATTAATCATGGGTTCGATGAAATCCCAAATATCAATCCTATCAATTTTTTTAACTACAATCAAATTCTAAAATTTACATTTAAGTGCAAATGAGCAAATATAACAAAGCAAAATATGGCAGGAGAAGTCATAAGGCTCACTATATGACTCCAAGACTTCAAATAGAACTGTCATCAAGTCAGTGTGGTACTAGCTTAAAGTCAACAGATGGAACAGAATGAAAACAAACTTAAATTCTAGTCATGTGATGTACACAAAGGTAAATGAAAACTGGAAATATTTTTCAACAAATACTAGTAGAATCACAAGATGCCCATAAGGAAAAAAATTAAATTAAATGTTAATATTCATCTTATGCTATACACAAGAAAGTAATACCACAAAAATTTCTGAATTAGAATCCATTAAAATTTAAAAATTTTGCTCATAGAAAACTCAACTATAAAAGTGAATGCACAAGCTGGGCGCGATGGCGCATGCCTGTAATCCTTACAGCTCAGGAGACTGAATCAGGAGGATCTCGAGTTCAAAGCCTGTCTCAACAATGGTGAGGTGGTGAGGTGCTGAGCAACTCAGTGAGACTCTGTCTCTAAATAAGATACAAAATAGGACTGGCGATGTGGCTTAGTGGTTGAGTGCCCCTGAGTTCAATCCCTGGTACAATACACACACACACACACACACACACACACACATACACACACACAACAGATTGGGAGAAAATATTGATAGATATATATCTTTAACAAAGGGCTGGAATGCAAAATTTTTATTTTCCTATAACTAACAATAAAATGGTAAACAACCTTAACCTCATATGAAAGATCTTAGCAACCATTTTAGAGTAAGATTATAAATGCCTTTGATATCTACATGGAGAAATGCACAGTATTATGTATTGTGACGATTCCATATGTTATAAGAGAAAGTAAATGAAAACTACAAGGAGATATAGAAGGGATAAAAAACCATTAAGATAGAACATGGGCAGAGATGTAGAACTAGAAGTCTCATATATTGTTGGTGGGAAAGAAAATAGTAGAAAAACACTTTGCAAAATAACTTTTATTATATAAGTAAAATCAGACTTACTCTAGAACCACCCGATTTCTATTGTAGGTATTTTCCCAAGAAAAATAAAAACATATGTCTACAAACACCTATGTAAGAGTATTCATAAATATCTGAATTTTTCAATTGGTGCTTCATGGCAAAATATTATTATTTTATTAAACCCATACCTATAATTTTTGGTGAGGAAAATAGAATAAAACTACTTACACCTTGACTAAATAGGATTTTTGTGTTAGTACAACATAAAAAAATAAAATTCAAAAATATAAAATTTCACTTATTTTTGTTGCTTATTCTTTGCATAAAAATATATAGGTCACCTTTTTTGTTTTTCCTTGATTTCATCAAAAACCCAAGAAAATATTTCTGTTGAAAAAATTACTAATTAGACTTTATAGCAGAATATAAAATTATTTTAAAGAATAACGCACCAGTCTCTTCAGTTTACACAAAAGAAAAAAAAAATGAAGTTTAAAAAAAAAAAGTAAATGGACTGGTTTATCCCAGCAGAGACAAAAGAAATGGAACACAGAAAATAACAAGGTATCAAAAACTAGAACTTTTTAAGTTGAATCTTTAAATTTTATTTCTATGAGTACAACAGAAACGCTGTTCATATTTAATTTTAGGATTTTTTCTGTATTTCTGTTGATCACATAGAAAGTCCATTGGCCTTCTTCAACATGCATTATATAAGGTAGCATGCCTGATGGGTCACCCAACTCTAGTATTAAATCACTGCTTTACCCAACACCGCTCACTGTTAAAAGTCTATTATCCTTTCTTTGTTTTCCATTATAATTTTTAAAAGGTTAGCAACTTCCAGTTTCCTGATTTTTTCAGGAGAGGTCACATTAGACAAAATCTTTTACTATCATGATTGAAAAGTCTGTCTGAGTACAAAGCAAAGATCTAGTAACAAAGACTTTTGTTTGTTTCTTCCAGGTAACATGTGTATTGATTATCTTCATAGAGTTGTATTTAGCTTTTCTGTGATGTGGTATTTTGTTGAAAAATGTTTAGTGGATGGTTCCAGCCACCAAGTTCAGCTGCAATCAAAGGACAGTTTGACTTGTATTGGGGAACTAACAAGATTTGAACTAAAAGGGCTACAGTGAAGCAACTGATAATGGAAAGGACTTAAATAAACAATCAATGTCTGTTCTTGAACATTCTCTCTGTGCCTTTCTGAACACACTAAACAATTTGGCTTCCATTTCCTATCTGAGTATTTAAAAATCATCAACAAGGTGTCACAAAGTTTCTAATGTGATGCCCAGGTGAATATTTTAAGTGCAATTTTCTCCATCTCTTTATTTATAAAATATACTAGATTCAACAGAGGGGAGTGAAAGGGGGGGGGGGGAGAGGGTATGGGGTAGAAAGGACAGTAGAGTGAATTAGACATTATTATTCTATGTGCATACATGATTACATGTCCTGTGTAACTTTACATCATGTACAACCAGAAGAATGAGAAGTTATACTCCATGTATATATAATGTGTCAAAATGAATTTCTACTGTCATGTATAACTAATTTGAACAAACACACATACACACACACACACACAAACACACACACTAGAAATGTTTTCTCCATGTCAATCAGTGAACAAAATATGTGTAATTTGCAATTTGTCTTTGTACAAGAGAGTCCTCTGCTTTCTGTTCAGTTGCTCAGCTTGGATGTGCCAGTTCTCTAGAGGATTGGATGACCACATACTCTCTCCAATTCAAATCTTCCCTTCAAACACTGAGCTGAGGCACATTAACTTTTCATTGATTAATAGGATTTTTTCAAGCTCACAAATTATTATCTTGGAATTTTCATCACCTTTGAACAATTGAATGTCAATTATTCAAATTTTACTAGAGGGACTTTGGCCAAATTGATACACTTACCATTGTAGGATCTTATACATCAGTAAATCTGTCTTACTGTCAGTGATGGGAAGGGAATGAAAACAGGACTTCTTCAAACCTACAAGTTTGCGTATCTTACAAATCCAGAATCTCTACTGTCAGCAGCAGAATTAGTTCATTGAAATAAAAATAGAATATTGTTTCAAATAAAATAAGATCATTTCTTATGAATATTTAGGTAATAACATTTAAGAAAATTTATATTGTTATTTAATAATTTCTCTTGACAGTGGATGGTTAGATATGAAATGTTACCCCCATTTTGGGGAAATTTTATCAATTTAAATAAATTTCATTTATTTTTCAAAATACGTATGAGTTTTTTAACCTAAATAATGGAGCTGTCAAAGACATAAGATAGTTTATATCATTTTGTTTCATCTAAATAGATATTTTGTATTCTGGAGATTTATTAAGTCAGTAATGTAATATAATTTCCCAAATTGTGGAAGGTGTTGGAGAATAAAAAGAGAGACACTTATAGGAGTTTTATAATTGTTTTGAGAGATTATTTTTAAAAAGATGAATCATCTTAAGAAAAATGTCAAGATGTTGTTATATTATAGACTGAATTGTGTACTGCCAAGGTTAAGAGGACAAATACATTGTAAGAAGCATTTATCACAAAAGCAAAAAAAAGGTCAACTCACTAAGACAGAAAAGGAGTAGGAAGAAAAAATCGTTAGGGGCAGGTAAAAAAATGAAGAAGCATAGAAAAAATGTTACGAGAAGGAATAACAGGCTAGATCTATATAGAGGATAGATCCTTTCAGTGAATTGAATAGAAAAGAAAAATGAGAACATCAAGAACCTGGGATCACCTGGCATGGTGGCACATGCCTATAATTTCAGCAACTTGGGAGGCTGCAACAGGAGGATCACAAGTTCAAAACCAGCCTCAGCAACTCAGCAAAGCTTTAAGGAACTTAGTGAGACCCTGTCTCAAAATACAAAGGCGGGGATGCGGAGCAGGGTAGCGGCTGGGAATGTAGCTCAGTGGTTCAGTACCTATGAGTTAGATCCTTGGTCTCTCCCCACAAAACAAACAAACAAACAAACAAACAAAAAAACCTGGGGTGCCAGGCCAGAGGTTTTTGAATTGGTTCTGACAGAGAAGTAAGTCTCAGAGCCTAGAAGAAGCATGAGGAATTCATTTGCCCTTCGAGGATATGTTGGAGGATCCCACCAGTTCTTGAAGCATCACTGATGATTGCTGCTCTGTTTTTGAACACTGCATAAGATAGTACCTATAACCATGGCACTTGGATGTTAAAAAGAGATTATGATGTTTATTTGCACGAAGAAAGCAATCAGAATATAAACTGTCACTTGGGCTCCTTACAGCTTATGAACACATCAAAGGACATGGTGTGCTGTTTTCACAGTCATTTCACAATAAAAACTAAGCTGTCCAAACTTTTTAAAGATCATTCTAGAAAAGACCATACTTTGACTCAGTTTCTGAGTGAAATTATATATGAAGACAGATGTCTATTGAGGGTTTCAATGTGATGATGGTGGGGATAAATTCTAAATTACAGATGATAAACAATAACTCCACAACACCTTTGGTTAATTTTTTGGCTGGATTCTTCCCTTTGATGTTTAATGTGATCATCCTAATTTAGCCTCTGAAAGTAATTTACATTTTTGTTGTCAGTATTTTCAAGTTTAGCAGTTGTTTCTTTTAATTATTTAATTTTTATGAATGTAAAAAAATTTGCATATCTCAAAGGCAAAATTTTTCCTTAAAAATAGACTTAGAAAAGTCTTACTTCTAGTCCAAACTCATCTGCCCTATCTTTACCTATCATTTTGATGACCCCTAGTTTATATTCAGATATATGTCTGGTGCTTGGATATAGTCTTCCTTCCCCTCTTTTAAGCAAGATATATAAAATATCCTGCATCCATTTTTGTGGTTACTTACAAAAATATTCTAGTGGTATTTTATTCTATCTGTGTGTGTTGATAGTTGATAATATTCTACTTGGAGGTATAGATAAATATTCCACTTGGGGAACTTTTCCCAAACTTTTTTTTTTTTTTTAAATAATGACACACCAAATAAACTTGTGCATTTTCCCCATATTTGTGGAAGCAAACCTTCCATCCATATTTCTAGACAATAGATTGCTGAGTCAAGAAGCACATGAATAGAACATTTTTTGGATATACCAAATTAGTCTGTCCGATAGGGGTTTTATCACTTTGTACTTCAACTAACAATTTATCGGAGTAACTGATTCTCAAAACCTTGCCAACAGAGTGTATTTTCTAAGTTTTCTATTTTTGCCAAACTAATATGTGAGGAATAATACTGAGTTCTAAAAGTTTTCTAATTATAGCACATTAAGCATTGCATAAGGAATAATAACTTGTTCTCAATTTTACAGTTTTGGAATTGTCCTATTATTTAGAAATAGCTCTTTAATGTCCTCAATTTGCAAAACAACTTTTAAAATATCAGTAACAGGCATTTTGTGTTGGTTCATTTTCCAGCCAGGGAGAATGCTGAATCTTTTTATTCTCTAAAGGGAATATTTATAAAGTAAACCTTATATGTCATTTTGGGAAATGAAAAATACTGTCATTTGAATTCTACTACTGCTCATAATATGATTTTTATACAGCATAACAGTCATATTGCTACAACTTATGTGTATAAATGTTTCATTCACTTTTATAAATAAAATGACTTCAAGATTCTTTTCTAAATTGTCAATCTAATATTTGACACTGAGTCCACCATCCATTCAATTAGTCAAGGAATTCTTAAAAAATATCATTTCTTTTCATAGGATAATGGGATTTAATCTAGATTTTCTTATTAATTTGATATTTTGCCATTATAATTCAATTCATATAACTTTTCAGTCCATTCCTTGAAGGCATTTTTATCATTCATGAAAATCCAAAATAAAAAGATAAATATTTCAATATTCATTTTCCCCACAAGGATCTTTGTGCTACTGAACTGCAAATAACTATTAAGAACTGGCAATTCCAATGTTTTTAAATGCCAGAAAGCAAATTTCTTCTTTTTTAATTTCATTATTTTTATTCCCCATAAAATAAATGAAAGTAAACCCAAATTACTTTTATCATTAGTGAATCCAAAATTTTCCAACCACAAAAAAGTAGTTAACAATTTCTTGTTGTTATTTTATCTTATGCTAGAAAACAAATTATTATTAATATTCCTGTGAATCAAAACCCTTCGTGTTCTTGGTTACATTTAAAGCAACAGCACTTAGATATCAATTTATTTTATTTCATACTAAGAAATTATTTTATTTCTTAGCAATGCAGTTTTATTCTTACTGTCTTTATATCATTTTTTCTGAAGAGAACCAGCACTCCACAAAAATGTGGCATCATCTTCATCATTATCTTTTTAATGAAAAAACAATGCAGATAATAATGCGTTCTATATGCCAAGTAATTATTGCAATTTTTGCCATAAATCCTTTCTAACTTATAAATTCAGTATGTTCCAGTGAGTCTTTATAGTTATAGATAATGTTTTACTCCAGAAGTAAAATATATTCAGAGAAAAAGTTTTAAAATAGGCAAGTGATGCTTTATAGGCTAATCACTGTAAAGGTTAAAATAATCATAATAGGTAATAAGTATAAATTACCTACAAATGCATTGTAGAGGTAATAGGTAGAGGTTAATTATTTATAATAGGTAAAAATGAGGTGAGAGAATCCAAGTGGGTGAGACCAAAATGTTACTTCCCAAGACCATGTGTACGTGTATAAACACATGCATATGTATTTACAAAGATCTGTAGAGGGTCGTGATAATACTGAAATGATTAACATGATTTGGTTTATTACATGGTCCAGCCCACACCCTTTTCTAGATCTCTGTTTCTTGTCTGCACTTAGCCTAACTCTCAGATATAAGGAGACCCCTAAGTGCCTTCCTCTCCTTTTACCATAACACACATGAGACCTACCTACTCTGCCCATGCAGTAGCTTGGCTTCTGAATATATTTCTCTAAGCCTCATGACCCAATCTTCAACAAGGCCATGATATACATTGCCTTTCAAAATACAGACCGCAAAATATACCTGCATCCCCTTTTCAAGTTCTTTCACAGTTGAGTTTTTCTTATCTGCTAGTCTAATTCCTATCATATAATTTTTATATAACTTTCTATCACATAATTCTGAGGTTGCAGCAGAGGAAAGTAGAACAGACACAATATTTCTTTTTTTCATATTTTATTGGTGCATTGTAATTCTGTAATGCACATAATTACATAATGATACATAATGGTGAGATTTGTGGTTACATATTCATACATGCGCACAATACAAGAATATAATTTGGCCAATATCATTTTGAAGTACTTCCCCTTTCCTTCCTGTCCTCCCTCCCTTTGTTCCCTTTCCTCTATTCTACTGATTTCCCGTTGATTTTATTGAGATTCCCCCACTTTTCTTTTCCTTTTTCCTCTCTAGCTTCCAAAATTTTCACTAATTTATATGATAGCATTTCTTGGATAGAGATGAAATAATTTTGATGATGTGTAAACAAACATATATTAGGTGCTAAAAAAATAGATCAAAAGTAAGAAAAAATCTATGAACATAATGCATTCTATTATGAGTTTGAGTCTTCTTTTTCATGAAAAGGAAAGAAATTCTTTTTTTTTCACATCTTCATACATGTATTTTGTACAACAATGATGGTCTTCTTCCACCATCCATGCAATTCCCCTTCTCCCTCCCTTTCCCTCCCACTTCTCTTCCTATCTAGAGGTAATCTTCTTCCCATTCTCTTCCTCCCTACCCCTTTTTGAGTCACCCATCTTATATCAGAGAAGACCTTCGGCATTTGTTTTTTGGGGATTGGCCTACTTCACTTAGCATAATCTGCTCTAATGCCATCCATTTCCCTACAAATGCCATGATCTTATTCTTTTTTAGTGCTGAGTAATATTCCATTGTGTACAAATGCCACATTTTTTTTTTATCCATTCATCCATTGAAGGGCATCTAGGTTGGCTCCACAGTTTAGCTATTGTGAATTGTGCTGCTATAAACATTGATGTGGCTGTGTCCCTATAATATGCTGTTTTTAGGTCCTTTGGGTATAGTCCGAAGAAGAGGAATAGCTGAGTCAAATTGTGGTTCCATTCCCAGTTTTCGAAGGAATCTCCATACTGCTTTCCAAATTGGCTGCACCAATTTGCAGTCCCACCAGCAGTGTGTGAGTGTACGTTTATCCCACATCCTCAACAGCACTTGTTGTTATTTGTCTTCATCATGGTTGCCATTTTTACTGGAGTGAGATGATATCTTAGAGTAGTTTGAATTTGCATTTCTCTGATTGCTAGAGATGATGAGCATTTTTTTTTTGTATATTTGTTGATTGTATATCCTCTTCTGAGAAGTGTCTGTTCAGGTCCTTGGCCCATTTATTGATTGGATTATTTGTTTTTTTTGGTGCTTAACTTGTTGAGCTCCTTATATACCCTAGAGATTAGAGCTCTATCTGATGTGTGAGGGGTAAAAATTTGTTCCCAGGATGTAGGCTCCCTATTCACCTCACATATTATTTCTCTTGCTGAGAAAAAACTTTTTAGTTTGAATCCATCCCATTTGTTGATTCTTGGTTTTAATTCTTGTGCTATAGGTGTCTTATTAAGGAAGTTGGGGCCTAGCCCAACATGATGGATTAGGGCCTACTTTTTCTTCTATTAGACACAGAGTCTCTGGTTTAATTCATAGGAACTTGATCCATTTTGAGTTACTTTTGTGCATGGTGAGAGATAGGGAATCAATTTCATTTTGTTGCATATGGATTTCCAGTTTTCCCAGCACCATTTGTTGAAGATGCTATCCTTTTTCCAGTGCATGCTTTTAGCACCTTTGTCTAATATAAAGTAGTTGTAATTTTGTGGGTTAGTCTCTGTGTCCTCTATTCTGTACCATTGGTCTACCAGCGTGTTTGGGTGCCAGTACCATGCTGTTTTTGTTACTAATGCTCTGTAGTATAGTTTAAGGTCTGGTATAGTGATACTACCTGTTTCACTCTTCCTGCTTAGAATTGCTTTAACTATTCTGGGTCTCTTATTTTTCCAGATGAATTTCATGATTGCTTTTTCTATTTCTATGAGGAATGCCATTAGGATTTTGATCAGAATTGCATTGAACCTGTATAGTGCTTTTGGTATTATGGTCATTTTAATAATATTAATTCAGCCTATCCATGAGCAAGATAGATCTTTCCATCTTCTAAAGTCTTCTTCTATTTCTCTCTTTAGGGTACTATAGTTTTCATTGTAAAGATCTTTCACCTCTTTTGTTAGGTTGATTCCTAAATATTTTTTTTTGAGGATTTTGTGAATGGAGTAGTTTTCCTCATTTCCTTTTCAGAGGATTTGTCACTGATATACAGAAATGCCTTTGATTTATGGGTGTTGATTTTGTATTCTGCCACTTAGATGAATTCATTTACTAGTTCTAGAAGTTTTTTTGGTAGGAGGAAATTAAAAAATTCTTAGAAGTAAATGAAAACACAGACACAACATATCAAAATATCTGGAACACTATGAAAGCAGTTCTAAGAGGAAAATTCATTCTTTAAAAGAAGAAAAAGCCAACAAATAAATGACCTCACACTACATCTCAAAGCCCTAGAAAAAAAAAACGAATCAGCAACAAATGCAGTAGAAGGCAAGAAATAATTAAAATCAGAGCTGAAATCAATGAAATCGAAACAAAAGAAACAATTGAAAAAATTGACAAAACTAAAAGTTGGTTCTTTGAAAAAATAAATAAGATCGACAGACCCTTAGCCATGCTAAGAAAGAAGAGAGAGAACCCAAATTACTAGCATACAGGATGAAAAAGGCAATATCACAACAGACACTACAGATATACAGAAGATAATTAGAAATTATTTTGATACCTTATACTCTAATAAAATAGAGGATAGTGAAGGCATCGATAAATTCCTTAAGTCATATAATCTGCCCAGATTGAGTCAGGAGGATATACACAACTGAAACAGACCAATATCAAGTGAGGAAATAGAAGAAGCCATCAAAAGACTACCAACCAAGAAAAGCCCAGGACCAGACAGATATATAGCCAAGTTTTACAAGATGTTTAAAGAAGAACTAATACCAATACTCTTTAATCTATTTCAGGAAACAGAAAAAGAGGGAGTACTTCCAAATTCATTCTACGAGGCCAATATCACCCTGATTCCAAAACCAGACAAAGACACCTCAATGAAAGAAAACTTCAGGCCAATATCTCTAATGAATATAGATACAAAAATCCTCAATAAAATTCTGGCAAATTGCATACAAAAACATATCAAAAAGATCATGCACCATGATCAAGTGGGATTCATCCCCAGGATGCAAGGTTGGTTCAACATACGGAAATCAATAAATGTAATTCATCACATCAATAGACTTAAAGATAAGAACCATATGATCATCTCGATAGACGCAGAAAAAGCATTCAACAAAGTACAGCATGCCTTTATGTTTAAAACACTAGAAAAACTAGGGATATCAGGAACTTACCTCAACATTGTAAAAGCTATCTATGCTAAGCCTCAGGCCAACATCATTTTAAACGGAGAAAAACTGAAGGCATTCCCTCTAAAATGTGGAACAAGACAGGGATGCCCTCTCTTACCACTTCTATTCCACATAGTTCTTAAAATACTGGCCAGAGCAATTAGACGAAAGAAATTAAAGGAATAACTATATGAAAAGAAGAACTTAAACTAGCACTATTTGCTGATGATATGATTCTTGTTAGAGTCTGTAAACAAGTCAAAATAACACCTGGCATTTTGCCAGGGGAATGTTAGAGTTCGTAAACAAGTCTGGATGGTGCCTGGCAAAATGCCAGAGGGAGTGGTTTGAGAAGTAACAAAAACAAGCCATTAAGGGTGGAGATTCCTTATTGGTTGACTGATGTATCTAGTTTATGCTAATTAGATAAGCTCTGTGGAATGTATAAATACTGCTCCTGTCCTGCAATAAACGGCTCCTACTCCTGCTGTATCAACGTACACAAGTTGTTCGTCACCCCCCTTAATGATTGTCTTAGAAAATATGCTGTGTGTATAATGAAGCAATTGTGGAGGGTTGTGGCTCAGAGGTAGAGCGCTCGCCTAACATGCATGAGGCACTGAGTTCGATCCTCAGCACCACATAAATATAAAATATTGTGTCCACCTATAACTAAAGAATAAATATTTAATAAAAAATGAAGCAATTGTGGATAAATTTTCTGAAGTCAGTTTACACAGATGAAATAAAAATTTCTGTCAAATTTAAAGCATTTGTATAAAGCATTTGTATGGATTTTTATTAAGACCTGACTATGTGTAATATACTGTGCAAGTTACCATAGAAAATTCAGGAGGAAGTGGGACATGCATTAAATGAGTTTGATATAATGATAAGCAGAAAGTTGGATCATTTTATTCTCCTATTTTGGAGAAACATTTTAGTTATATAAAAGGAAACTGTTTTTCTTTCAATATCAAATAGTTTAATAGAGAAATCAATTGGATGAAAGCAAAATGGAGATAATTGAAACACAAGATAACAAGGTCTTAACTAAATTACTTTTTTGGTGAAGAAAAAGAAGTTTCTTCACAACTAAAATGATTCCTTTGTTAAGAGGCAAAATAGAGTTTAAAAAAATTAATTTAAAAAAACAACTTGTTCTCAGAGGCAGTGTTCTCTTATAGTAATATGACGTCAATATAAAATTCACAGAACTCTACTTGAAATTTTTACTTTTATTATGCTGTTTGGGATTAACAGTGTTTCTCTGTCCTAGCTCTGTATCCTACTATTAAATCAACATAAAAAAGTCCAAACACATGTGCTAAATAAAAGGTACAACTTAGCTTCAGTTGCCTAACACCCTCCAGATTGGCTCATGGGATTAGGGACACATGTGGCAATGGGACAGTAAGGACATTCCTGATTTCCAAAGTCATTCTACCAACAAATCATTTATAAGAAGTTGTGTAATGCCAGGAAGAAACTTCATGTTTTCACTTGGGAAATATGGTTCCTGGATAAGGAAATCACTCGTGTCTGATTAAAAACAAGCACCCAAGCAAGTCCCATAAAAAATCACATACTGCACTCCAGAATAACAACTACTTAATAGCTACTCAAATTTTTCCACTGCATTTTTCACCTTAAGTCACATAACACATTGTTTAATGTGAACAATTAAGGAAAACATCCATTGAGGGAAAACGCTTTTATAATACATTTAAATGGAACAGGTGTTTCATCCAGAATGGTATTTCTATAGTGAATGTTCAATATTTGCTCTTGAATTAAGGCTTATTTTTAATCTAAATGATACTCAAAATTAACGTGGCTTAATTTTGAGTTGTTAAAGGGAAATCTAAAATTGTTTGAAGCAGTGATGGCTCTGGATATGAAAACACATTGTGGTTTAGGTTGTAGTGTAGACCTACACATTCAAATATGCCATCCTCCACCAAATCTCTGCATACCCAATGCTGCAGACAAATGGACAATGTCCCCTAATCAGCATGAAAGTCTCACTAGTACATGACGGTCCTATATCATATCCATACAAAGTTTAGCAAAGCAATAAATCCTATTATTCATTGTTAAGAGCTTACTATTTCTTCTGTACATTTAATTTGTTGTTTTTTTCTGTTGGTGCAAATACTTCTATTGACCTTAATTCCCTCTTATATTTAAATATTTACATTGAGATAGCTATTCTTGACCGATGGAAACTTTAAAAATACATAAACATACATAAAACATACTGTAAACATAAACATAAAAATTATAACTTTAGATAAAATTATTTTCTTTAACATTTTTAGTAATGGTTTTAAAGTCATATAAAACTTTAAATAACAATCAGCATTTATAATAAAGACAAGTAGCTATTAAACTATGACTAGAAAATATATTAATAAAAAGAATAATGTATTAAAGACACAATTATTCTCCTAAGTACTAATATTTTTCAAAGCTTTGCTCTAATTGATTTGTCTTAAAATATACTATTCAATATGAAAAACAAATAATCCATTAAATAACTTTATTAATAGAAACCATTTTTGTAAATATGTATTAATCTTTCTTTTGATGTTCAAAAATCTAACTTTCTAACCAAAGCAGTGACCTTATCTCTTGAGAAGATATTCCAAGAAATAATTCTAGAATGAAATAGGAGGCAAGTATGGTGTTGCATGCCTGTAATCCCAGATAGTCAGACTGCCAGGGGCAGGAGGATCATAAGTTCAAGGTCAGCCTCAACAACTTAGTGAGAACCTGTCTCAAAATAAAAAGTAAAAAGGACTGGGATGTAGCTCAATAATAAAAATACCCCTGGGTTTAATCCCCAGTGTTATACAAATAGAAATAGCATTCTCTTTTATCAATTGGTCAATAACTATACATAAAATTAAGTCATAGATATGCATAATCATTTTATATTTGATATATTCAAATTTGCAATGTTGGATATTAGTATAATATAGCAACATATGGTTCCTTCTCTATACATTTACAAAGAAATAACTTAAACAAGGCTACTGGCAATAATTTTTTTGTGCATAAGATCATCTTCTTAATGATAAATTCTGTATATTGTGATTTAGTGTCACACTTACACTAACTAAGCCACCCAGCTTCTGTAGAGCTGCCGCGCAGTAAAAATGGGGGTAGGGAGGAGGAATAGTCAGTTTCTTTTGTTTTTTCTTTGATTTTTTTGTCTCTGATTTGTACTTATGTTTCTTTCTAATCTCCTCTTGTTCTTTCTATCACATATTGCATTTATTTTGTACGCACTTGCTAATTTTATAATAGTGATTCTGTCAGAGACTGAAAACTCTTCACCAAAATGTATTCCTCCTGAGCACCCATAGACTACATTTCCCATGTTCCTTTGCAGTTAGATGAAACCATGTGACTATTTAGCCAGCAGAATTTAAACAGAAATGATATGCGCCAATTGAGACTGAGGTCTTCAAGGTAGTAGAGTAGATGGTGTCTGGTAGCTGGAATGGAAATGAGCAGTATGACCTTGGAGGTGACCTTGGAAACTGTGTACTATGGATTGCTGAGTCGCCAGGCCTGGGTACTTGAATAATCATCTGAAATCAACTTGCTGCTTACCTGAAACACACTCCTAGATTAATGGAGGGTTATCAAATTGTTGTTAATTATCTTGTTACCGAGAAGTTAGTTATGTTTACTAATATAGATTTCAGGAGTCTGGCGCTATAATATTAAACATATATGACATTTTCCTAACAGTAAGAAAATGGGTGCAAGAGTCTAAAAAACCCAATAACCATTTTATGCCATGATAAACTTTCTGGTAAACTGCTCATGTGGACTAAAATTAGAAAGGACTTTATTTGCCATGAAATCTTATGTCACTATGATTTGTGATTAGAAAGAATCAGAATATTAGAATATTAGTGTTTCCACAAATGAGTCTTATTTACATATTTATTTATTTTGATGTGGCAAGTCCTAAGGAAAAAAAAAGAACTAAGTTCACACAAAAGAGCATTTGACAATCATTAGTGATAATAAGAAACTTCAGAAGTAACTTTCTATATAAGATGAGCCAGTTTCTTCTATACCCCAAAAGAGTACAAAATCTGAAAAGTTCTTATTAAAAAATCAAGGCCTGTGCAAGGATTAAGTGTGTTGCCTTCTTACCCAATCATATAATTTAAAAAGTCCTCAACACAGTTTCTATTCAGCTCCAAGCAAACTATAGTTGTACATGAAGAAATATTAAGTGTCACTAATCATCAGGGAAATGCAAATCAAAATCTCAATGAGAAGTCTCTTCACCCCAATAAGAATTTCTATCATCAAGAATTTCTATCATCTGTAGCAATCAGAGAAATGCAAGTTAAAACTACTCTAAGATACCATCTCACTCCAATAAGAATGGCAGCCATTATGAAGTCAAACAACAATAAGTGCTGGCGAGGATGCGGGGGAAACAGGTACACTCCTACATTGCTGGTGGGACTGCAAATTGGTGCAGCCAATTTGGAAACCAGTATGGAGATTCCTTGGAAAGCTGGGAATGGAACCACCATTTGACCCAGCTATTCCCCTTCTATTCCCCCAAAAGACCTAAGAAGAACATACTACAGGGACACAGCCACGTCAGTGTTTATAGCAGCACAATTCACAATAGCTAGAAGGTGGAACCAACCTAGATGCCCTTCAATAGATGAATGGATTTAAAAAAATGTGGCATTTATACACAATGGAATATTAATCAGCACTAAAAATAATTAAATCATGGCAAATGGATGGCATTAGAGCAGATTATGCTAAGTGAAGCTAGCCAATCCCTAAAAAACAAATGCCGAATGTCTTCTCTGATATAAGGGAGGTGACTCAAAATGGGATAGGGAGGAAGAGCATGAGAAGAAGACTACCACTAAATAGGGAAGAGAGGTGGGAGGGAAAAAGAGGGAGAAGGTGAGTTGCATGGAAGATGGACGGAGAACGTCATTGTTATACGGAATACATATATGATGTTGTAATGAGAAAAAAAAAGTGTGTCACATTAGATTGGACAGAGAGAAAGGACGGGAGAGGTGGGGAGGATTAGGGAGGATAGGAAGGGCACCAGAATAGAATAGACAATATGACTGATGTATGTACATTCCTTGTATGTATTATATGTCAAATTACATTCTACTGTCATGTATGACTAAAAAAATAAATAAAAATTAAAAAAAAAGAATTTCTATCATCAAGAAGACTAAGAATAACAAGTGCTGAAGAGGATGTTGAGAAAAGAGAACCCTTGAACCTTGTTGGTGGAAATGTAAATTTATACAACCATTATAGAAAACAGTATGGAGATTCCCATTAGAACTGTCATACAATCCACTCCTTGTTATATATCCAAAGGAAATGAAATCAGTATGTCAAAGGGATATTCGCACCCTTTTGTTCATTGCAGCAGTATTCACAATAGCCAAGAAATGGAATCAACCTATGTGTCCAATAGAAGATGGACAAAGAAAATGTGGTACATATACACAATGGACAGTTGTATGCACAGTTGTCAAAAAGAATGAAATCCTGTCATTTGTGTAAACATGGATAGAACTAGAGACCATTATGTTAAGTGAAATAAGCTAGGCACAGAAATAGTAGTACCACACAAACTCAAAGTATATGTGGAATCCAAAATGTTGGTCTCATAGAAATTGAGAATGGAATGGTGTTTACAGAAGACTGGGAAGAGTAACAGGGGAGGGAAGCAGCACCTCTAACAATATTCTTTATTTCCTTTTGATATTAGTGACTTTTTCTTTTGTAAGTACTGCAAGAGGAAAGGCAATATATTATCTACCTGTTCAAAGTATCAACTTCTAGTTTCATTGATTTTGTCTACAGATTTTTGTTGTTTGTGTTACAATTTATTGATATGTGCTCTCATCTTTATTTAATTTTCTTCTCTCTTCTTTTTTGAGGGTATGTTGTTCTTTTTCTAACTTGTGTTGTCAGCTTAGATCACTGATTTGAGACTTTTTCCCTTTTCTAATGTTTACATTTGGTGCTATGATATTCCCTTTCAGCACTGCTGAAGGTGTATTCTACAAACTATAATATGCTGTATTTTCATTTTCAATTCATTCAAGGTACTCCCAATTTTATTCACCTAATTTTTATTTTATATTATTTTTATTTGAAAGTGTGCATTGAGTTTTCAAGTGTTTGAAGTCTTCCCTGTTGTTTTTCTTTTGATTTCTAGCTTTATTCACTTGTAGTCATATAACACAGAGTGAATGATATAGTATTTTTAGAATTCATTGAGGTTTGTTTTCTGACCAAGACATGGTTTATTTTGATATCTAAATTTGAAATGAAGTGTATTGTTATTGTGGATGGCATTTTCTAAATGTTCATTATGTTGAATAAGTTGATGAAGTTCTTCTAAATCCCTGTTGATTTTCTGTCTAGTTATTTGTTGTGGAGGGATATTAATTTCTCCCATTACAATTCTTTCTAAAACATGCTTTTAACTAGCCATTTTGATTTATCTATGAGGAAATGTGTTATGACTAAAAAAAAAGCAGGATTCTTTCAGAATTTTCCTTTGCTTACAAAACAGCTACAATATTTTAACCAATCTGTTTTTCTCTTAGTAATTCACTTTTTATTTTTTCATACCTTTCCCTATGGATAGCACTGATTATTTACCTCTGAGACTGGAGGTTATACTAAAACTATTCTTGGCTCTTTGTTTTCCTAAATAAACTTGGAATGCTCACTGCAGAGACATTATGCATAGAAAACACTGTTTTACAAGCCTTTTTGAGAAACAAATACTAGAACCCTGAAGGATTCTAGAAATAAAGTGCACTTATAAATAATAGATTAGGAAGTTTGTATGACAAATTGAAAATCAGTTTTCCTGCCCCTAAGGAAATAAAGATTTTTATACTGGGGATGGAGGAAAAGTCATAAAGCCATAGAGTTGTATTGCAGAAGTTACTGACCTCTGTACCTGATATAATATAAAAGACTGGTTAAAGAAAGAAATCAAGGACAGACAAGAAAAATAGTATTCTCTGCTAACATGGAGAATTAGCTACTTCACTACTTCAAATGTTAATAATTTTAGTAAGGCTCTTCAAAATTTCAACAGAATATTAAGGTGTTAAGGAAATTGACTGGATTTATCTAGGATTGCATGAGACTAATTTATAAGCCACCAAAATTGAATCACAATTCATTCTATAAATCAAACTTAGTCATGAAAATAAAATCTGCATTTTTTCCTGTTTCTAAGTTTGTAACTATGAAATATGTAACAAACTAAATTGTATGCATCATCACACAATCAGACCTGAAAATTCTGAATCTTGCTTGGAATCATGTTACCTGACTCTGAAGGATATGATAAGATTCAAAGATTGTGAAGAGAGAAATAAGAGGAGGAGAATTTCAATTGGGAGAAAAATCAGGTATTCCAAAAAACTTATTTCAGAGTCAAGAGTGTTGATATGTTAATGGTTAGGAACAAGAATATAGAAGTATTTGAAAAGGTTAAAAAGACCTCCAAATTCTTACTCATATCTTAAATAGTACTTGTCAGACAATTCTAGAAAAAAGTTCACATGCTGGGGTCCAACCCTTGGATTTTAAGAATACACAACAACCCATCTCTTACATGGCTAACGAACCCCAAGTTATAACCCAAGTTTATACATGACAACTTTAACAGCAAAGCAAAAATATTTTTTAGAAAGAAAATTAGTGAAGATCAGATAGAGATATCTGTGTTTAAATACTGGTTCCATCACTCAGCTAGGTAAAAATGCCAATGGGAATAATCATTATGCCAACAGAGCATCACAGTGAGAGATACAGCCCATAGTACATGCTCAACATACTTCAGTTTTTTTATTAATTTAACTAAGTACCATATCTTTACTAATAGTGAATTGGTTAAATCATACAATCTATCTGAATAAATTCCTTAAAATTATGGGTGGTTGTCATGCTTACATTAAAATGTTTTAGTGTTTAAAAAATAAAATGTGTGGTGGCCTTTTCAGTTCTAAAAACTATACCATACAAATAAAATACAATTTTACAATCATCCCCATTATCTTACCTCATCCTAAGTTTTACAATCTCAATTGATGGGAAGCCTAGCTTTTTCATTAAACGTAAAGTTTTTTTTGTAGGAAAAATCAGTTTCAAAGTAATGGATTTCATGCAAGAATTGGTACAGAATTGATATATATTGCACATATAAATTAACCTTGAAAATTATAAGGTAGGCAAATCACATGTGATATCCATCTGACTAAGCATTATTTGAAAATGTCAAGAAGTTCAACCTTCTATTTTGAATATATCTTTTCAAATTCTTTTTCAATCATATTTGCACATATTTTGCCAACTGTGAGGTTAAAAGGGATCTATAAATATTTACATTATTTAAATTTTCAGTTCAGTGGTGAAAAAAAAATATATTACTGTTTGCTTCCAACATCAGTGTTCTGGAACGGATTGTAAATCAAACAAGTACATACTTATGGTATGGTCAGTTCCCTCAATCCAGCATTAATTATATTCATCTGCTTTGTTTCTCAGATTGGGATCATGATAACACAGAAAACATAACTCTTTAAGACACATACATTAAAATGTGATAAACATTAATTAAATAGATGCATAAAACACTAGTTTTATTATTTGTACTCTACCTGTGTAATTTATATGTGTATACACCTAAATTAATTAACATAAATAATTGATCTATAGTAATGCATTTTTGGATTGATTATACTATCATCTACCATTAGCTTGTTACCATTGGAAAGTTGTGTTTAACTCAACATCACCACAGAGAATTTTACTAAATACAACTCACACAATTCAGGAAACACTTAACTTCACATGTGTGAACTTTTTTTGCAGTCACTTAAGTTAATGATTGAAACTCATAATCTCCTAGGTACAAAACACATAGACCTTTATCTTCAAAAGAAAAGAGAACAATTAGAATAAAACTTTCAAAGCAAGACTGTGCCCACTATCTTTCTCACTCAGCATATTCCTGGCCCACCATCTGCTGCTGTTTGAAGTGACCATTTGGAAACCATTTCTATACAGTCACCTCTTGTGTTCGCAAATGATTTCACGTTTAGATCAGGGTGTTTCAAACCTAACCACACTTTTCTTCCAGAAGTAATAAAACTGTTGTGGGTACAAATAATGTTCTGTACTACTCATTATTCTGTGAATGAGGCCAAATCCTAAAGAGCTATGCTTGCAGGTGGTGTTGATTTTGTTGTTGTTGTTGTTGGGGTTTTGGGGGGTTTTGTTGTTGTTGTTGTTTTGAGAGACTATAATTTCTCTTGCCTAAAGGGAATAAAAGAAAGACAAATTATATACTAAATGATAGCTTCCACAGAATTACAGATACCTCTCAATTATCCATGCAAAGTTGTAGTTACTGACAGAGTAAGGTTAAGACCCTAAAACTGCAGGACACATGAGCTCTAGGTGGTGCAGTCTTTGTACAGACAACTGGGCACCATAATCCTGACCCATCCATTTCCTTAGTTATAAAACAAAAAGAGGAGGTCTCATTGGCCCTATTTCATATCTCTTTGAAGAAATGCTCTCTCCATTATTAGTCAGCCATAGAGGAGATGGGTTTGGTTTTATTCATTCATTCCAAAAATATTAATTGAACAGTTACTATGGGCTGGTTCATGCTCTAAGTGCTGGAGCTACAACACTTAAAAGAAATTACTGCCCGTCATGGAGCTTTCATTCTATTTTCCATCATTAAAGGAGCCAGCATTTTCTATACTTATCTTACCCATCAGCCTACGTTCTCTGGAAACAGCCCATCTTTGTTTTAAATAAACTGTTCCAATGCCAAAAACCCTCATAATTTGTTCATCTAGAATCTACACAGAAATTATAATATTTCTCATTAGGTTTACTTTTCTCTTATGTTTATGTAATGGAGATTTCCTCATAATATAACTGTGATCCAGGATTTTAGACTGATTAAATAGAGATATTGATATTGACATGACACATTTGTTCTTAGGCTTACTCTCATATTTTACATTGTTCTCATTATCAATGATATTTTCTTTGATTAAAGCCATCCTTGGTTATATTGTTTATATTTTCTTCAACTTTTTTCTTTTCATAAGTGAAAAATTTTCATCTAATTCATAACGATTTTAGTGTTTATATTTATAGCTTTATGCAGTAAAAATAAGCATTTTTATGTTGATTTATCAACTTGACACTGTGTCCACTGAGTTTTCACAATGAAGCATGCAAAAATTAGAACACAGAAACCCTCTGCACTGCCACTAAATTTGTTTTGGTTATATTATATTATTGTTCTTTTCCTTTTAGATTCTAATATTGTATATTTTGGTATAATGGGTGATTATATTTGTGAAAACATATTCATTATATATTATAAGTTTTGAGATCAGTTTTAAGTTTACAAAAAATTGTGCAAAACCTTTAAATTTTACAAAAACCTCATTGACGCCCATCCACACATACAGCTTCCTCTCTTCTTAACATCTTATATTTGTGCATTACATGTGTTATAACTAATGATTTTATTAGTATTTATTCTCTATCTGCCACAATTAAAGTCTGTAGATTTTAGCAAATGCATAATATCATATCAATCATTACAGTATCATACAAATAGTTTCACTGCCCTTAAAATCCTCTGTGCTCCAACAGTTATCTCTCCACTCTCCCACAGAAACCTGGCAACCACTGATCGTTTCAAAATTTCTAGTTTTGTCTCTTCCTGAATAATCGGCATCATAAAATATATAGTATGTTCAGATTGGTTTCTCTTGCTTAGCAATACTCAGTTAAGGTTCCTCAATGTCTTTTCATAATTTGATATCTCCTTTCTTCTTATTACTGAGTAATATTTTATTGCATGAATATCACCACAGTTTGCTTACCAAACATACATTGGAAGGCATCTTGGTTGCTTCCTATTTTTGTCAATTATGAATAAAGTAGCTATAGATATTTTGGGGCAGGTTTCTGTGGGGACCTAAGTTATCATGTGGATCATTATGGCTCTAAATTCATTTGGATCAATACTAAGGAGCATGATTACTGGAATCTTAGGGTAAGTCTAAATTTAGCATAGTAAGAAATTGCCAAACTATCTTCAGAAGTGGCTATAACATTTTGTATTTCTACTAGCAATTAAGGAGAGTTTATCCTCCTCCGTGTACTCAACAGTTTCAGTATTATCAGACTTTCCACTATCCTAATAGGTGTGAAGTGGTGTTTTGATTTGGATCTGAAACCTATGCCAGAGGCTCATATGCTGAGGGCTTGGTCCCCAATGCAGCAATGTTCAGAGGTGGGGCTTTTGGAAACTGGTTAGATCATTATGGCTCTAAATTCATTAGTGGATACATCCACTGATGGATATACAATTTGATGGAATGAGAGATCCTAGAAAAGTAAGAAGGTGGGTCCTACTTAGAATAAGTAGATCATTGGGGGAATTCTTAGAAATACATATCATCTCCCCAGCCCTTTCCTGTACTGAAACTGTGAGCCTAAATAAATTCTTCCTTCTTTAATTTATATTTCTCAGGTATCTTGTCACATCAACAGAAAACTAACACATATCAAAGTAGTTTAAAACTCTCTAAGAGTATTCAATAATTTGATATTGAACATTTTTCATGTACTTATTTACCATCTGTTTATCTTCTTTGAGGAGATTTCTAGACCTTTCCTCTTTCTTTGAGACAGGGTCTCACTAAGTTGCTTAGGGCCTAAGTTGTATATGAAAAAATCATTACCAAACCCAAATATACCTACATTTTCTCCAGTGTTATTCTAAGTAGCTTTATACATTTGTATCTTAAATATAAATCTGTGTTTCATTTGAGTTAATTTTTGGTGATTGGTATAGTCGTCATCTACATTAATTTATTTTGCTCATGGGCGTGCAAATGTTTAGCACCCTTGTGGAGAGGACTAGTCTTTTTTTTCACAAAATCACCCTGCTTCTTTGCCAAAACTCAGTTGAATGTGTTTCTGAGTCTAGTGCTGGGTTTTCTATTGTTTTCTAATGGCTGTTTGCTCTTCTTTTACCAATACAGTGCTCTCTTGACTACTGCAGCTGGGTAAGCAGTAAGACTTGAAGCTGGGTACTATCAGTCTAAATTTGTTCTTCTTCAGTATTCTGTTGAGTATTCAAGGTCTTTTCCCTTGTCATATAAGCCTTATAATCAGTGTGCCAACATCTACAAAATAGCTTGATGAATATTTGATTGTGATTCTCTTGAACATACAACACAGAATAGGAAAGAATTGACATCTTGACTATATTACATCTTCTTTTCCATGAATGAGGAATACCTTTCTATTTATATGTTTTTTCATGACAGCTTTGTACTTTTCCTCATATAAGTTTTGTACACATTTTGTTATATTTATACTTAAATGTTTCATGTTCTTCTTGTTCTTAATGCAATGGTGTTCTGTTTTTAATTTAAAGTTCTACTTGTAAATTGCTGGTATACAGGAAAGCAAATGACTCTTGTAATTAACTTTGCATCCTGAACCTTATTGTAATCACTTAGTTCCAGAATTTTTTTGTTTTTGTTTTTGTTGGTTTTGGAAGGATGGGTACCAGGATTGAACTCAGGGGCACTCTACAACTAAGCCCACATCCCCAGTCCTGTTTTGTTTTCATTTAGAGACAGAGTTTCACCAAGTTGCTCAGTGCCTCACTGTTGCTGAGTGTTGAGGGCCACAGCCGAGTCGGGATGACGCATGGCATTTTTGCCAGAAGTAGTGGTAGAGAGGTGACACCAGCGAGCCATTAAGATGATGACTTTTGAGTTCTCGCGGAGTTCCCGTTGAGTTCCAGTTGAGCTCTCCAGGGATTTCTGAAGAGTTGGCATTGGTTGGGGAAGTGCCGGAGGAGGGATTTCCAGTTGGTAGTTCCTGGAGGAGCCGCATGGGCGTTCGGGAGAGTTCCCGGAGAGTGTGCGTGGGATGCTGTTGGAGTTCAGGCAATAAAGTTTCCTGTTTGTAGATACAAGTGCTTTGTGGCAGCTCAGTGATTTGTGCCTAGCTAGACTGCGGCAGCTGAGGCTGGCTTTGAACTTTCAATCTTCTTGCCTCAGCCTCCCAAGCTCCTGGGATTACAGACATGGGCTTCCACATCAAGCTTGTTTTATTTTTCCCCAGTTCTTTTGGATTTTCTACTACACAGTTATGTCATCTGTGAACAAAGACAGTTTTTTTTTCTTCCATAACTCTATGAATCTCTTTTATCTCTTTTTCTTCTCATTATATGAAGTAGGTTTTCAATACAATCATGCATAGGAATGGTAAGAATGACTATCTTTACATTATAACTAATGTCAGATGAAAATCACCTAGTTTCTCACCATTAAATCTGACGTTATCAGAGATTTTTTATAAATTTTCTTTGCCAAATTTGGGAAGTTCCCCTCTAGTCTTAGTTAGCTCAGAGCTTTTTTCATGAATCATACAACAATTTGGATCTGCAGTGTCCACCAAGGGCCCATATATTAAATACTTGGGCCCTATTCTGCGATGCTGTTGGGAGATGGTGGAAACTCAGAGGTGGAGCTTTGTGGAAGGTCTTCAAGTCTTTGAAGGTATGTCTGCAAAGGGGATTGTGGGTATTTTGTCTTTTTCTTTTGCTTCCTGACAATAAGGTGACTGGCCTTTCTCTACCACATGCTTCAGCTATAATGTGCTGCCTTTTCACAGATCCAAAGCTTCAGGGTCAACTGATCATGG
Source organism: Marmota monax (assembly GCF_021218885.2). NCBI lineage: Eukaryota > Metazoa > Chordata > Mammalia > Rodentia > Sciuridae > Marmota > Marmota monax. The sequence goes on from NW_026693252.1 coordinate 240,546, forward strand.
AATAAAATCTACCCTATCAAGAGCCAAAATAAAACTTTTGTCTTTATAAATTGGTTATCTAATGTTTTTGTTACTGTGATAGGAAGCTAACAAAAATAGATATTAGATTATGACATGTCCTTTTTCTGTATCTAATGACATGGTAAGATGACTTTTCTTCCTTCCTATATTGACATAATGGAAAGCATGAATTAATTTTTGAATGTAGAACTAGCCTTGCGTGATTGAAGTAAACTTCACTTGGTCACAATCTTAAAATTATTTTTATACATTCTAGAATTCAATTTGCAAATTTTTAAAATACTTTTTACATTTATGTTAATGAAAGATACCAGCCTATAATTCCTATTTTTATAATGTCTTTATCCAGTGTTGATATTTAGTCCACATTGCCCTCATAGAATGAGTTAGGTGGCACTTCCTCTTTGTTTTCTGAAAGGCATTGTAGAACACTGGTGTAATTTATCCCTTAAACGTTTGGTAGAATTTACCATTGAAACCACCTAAATTCAGAGCTTTCAGTTTTAGGATGATAATTATTGACTGAAGAAAACTATTTATTTTCAGTGTTGGATGTTGAGTATAGGACCTTGCACATTTTAGGAGAGCACTCCACCACCAAGCTAAGTCCCTGGCCTATAGCCCTATTATGGTATCTACTCATGAGTTTTGAAAGAATTTGTTTTTTAGAGAATTGACCTTTAAATTATCAAATTTGTGGGCATAGAGTTGTTAATGAAATTCTTTTAATATTCTTTTAATGTCTATGGTAATTTGTTCTTTCTCTTTCTCTCCCTCTCTCTCTCTCTCTCTCTCTCTCTCTCTCTCTCCCTATTTCTACCTCTCTCTCTCTCTCCCTCTCTCTCTTTTCAGTATCACTGAAAGTTTATCAGTTTTATTGATTATTTCAAAATACCAGATTTGGGTTTGGATGACTTTCTTTATTGAATTCCTGTTTCTATTTTCTTAATTTCTGCTCTATTTTTTATTATATTTGCTTACTTTAGATTTAATTTGTTTTTCTTTTCTAGTTCCAGGATGCATTTACTTTCACCTCTAGTCATCTGTAATCACTAGCCCCATTGAAATCTTACTTATATATAAATGATTGAGACCAAAACAATGATTACTTGTTTCTAAGTATAAAAGTAAGTGTGAATTTGGGCACAGACGGATCTAATCTGGATACACAATGATCTAAAAGCTAAAAGCAAGTAATCTGGATGTTTAGAGGCCAGAATTTATTGTAAGAAAAAAGAATATTCTTGACACTTTTAAATCTGAAATTGAGATATCAATAGGAAATTCTCCAAGATTAGAGGTTACAGGTTCTGTAGAGGAATACAGGGATGAGGTGTAAGATGATAGAAAGATTGGTAACACAGTCAGAAGAAGGCAAAATTCTTTTGGGGGCTGAAGGAAAAAAAAGTTGTGTGGAAAAGACTGAGAGAAAGAATTCAGATTCAAAATCCTGACCACCCCATCAAGTTAATACAAAGTCTTGGTGGAGGAAAGTAACAAAAAATAGGAGGCTAGGATCCAAGAAGTCCAAGACACGTGTGTGTATTTCATCATTTCCAAAGGCAGAGCCTTGGGAAACTGAAGCATTTCAAAAATACGTATTCAGAAAGGCTCATGATCAACATAGTGCCAAAAGGTGTAGAAATCTTTGTCTAGGAGACTTCCTGGACTCCAGGACAAATTGGCTTGCACATAGCCTCACAGAAACCAGCCCTCTGCATATGGGATTTCTCAGTACTCCCCAAGGGATTGGAAATGCTGAGCTAACTAGTGGACCCAAAGAAGCTAGGGACCAGCAGACGAGAAAGCAGCTCTCAGGAATATCCAGGAGCACATTTCTTTGTGGCAGAGGCCAGAAAAATATGTAAAAGATCTGTTAGTCATCTTTTCACCATTGTGACCAAAATAATTGACAACTAGAAAAGGAAAAGTTTATTTTGAGTTCAAAGTTTTCGAGGGATCAGGCTATATGGTTGGCCAACTCCATTGCAGTGGGTCTGAGATAAGGCAGAACTTCATGATAGAAAGGCATGGCAGAGGGTTGCTGCTCAGCTCTGGAGGACAGGAAGTAGAGTGAGCAGGAGGAGCCAGGGACAAGACATATAATCCTCAAGGCCATACCCCAGTGACCCACTACCTCCAGCCACAACCTACCTGCCTATAGTTACAACTCAGTACAGTAGTCCTTTGAAATTTTAATTTAATTAATCCACTGGTTAATCCACTGGTTTGGTTACAGCTCTCATAATCTAATCACTTCAGCTCTGAATATTCGTATATTAATATATGAGCTTTCTGGAGGAACTCTTATATCCAAACCATAACAAAAGGCCAGCCACACCTCAGCAAGTATTACAAGAATAGAGGCCAATTACACAAAAGGTGGCGTTAGAAATAAGGGAAGGCCTCAAAGATCTAATCCTAATTTCTTGATGCAAGAATAAGATATAAACCATGAGCAAACTTGGTTTACTACTGGAAAGAATAGTGAATCTTAAAATAAGATTTACTCAAAGCAACTCCACTCTGTCAGCCTCTCCCATTAACTTGTATTATAAAGGTATATGACTCTATCTTTGGAGATAAATAAGTACAAATGGCATCACTGTATCTACATAGAAGATATAATAGCTACTGTATTCTTACTTCTATTATCACACCTGTGCTTGTGAAAGAAACATGATAACATTTTAGGAAGAGGAAATTTAAAAATTGTCACTCTTTTTCACAAATTACAATTCTTTAAGCTGGATGAGTTCAATGATTGACAGAAACTCACACAGATAGTAGGTTAAAGAACAGCACATGGAATATAAAATTTCAAAATATGGAATTGCAGGGCCTGGGGTTGGTTATAGCTCAGTGGTAGAGCACTTGCCTAGCTAGGTTCAATTATCAGCACCACATATAAAGAAATTAAATAAAGGTCCATCAACAACTAAAAAAATTTTTTTTAAATATGAAATTGCAGAATTAGATAGATCTTATACATAAATATTTTAATGAATAGAAAAAGCAATAGACAATCTTTACTAACTTGCCAAGTAACTATAGTTCTCAGAGGAATTAACACTGACTTTTAGGTCCAGTGTTTTTCTACTGTAACATAATGCCCAGAACTCTGACCTTGGCATTCATTAAGAAAGTACTTCCTTAACTTGGTGCTTTTAGATTAGATATCCTCATCAATCACCTTTCAAATTTCTCTCCATCAACATAATAAGATCTTTTTAAAATTTCCCACTTACTATCCAGGGAGAACCGAATTAATTAATTAATTTACTCTATTATTTACTCATTGATTTCACATACTCATTCATAAATAACTTCTGCCTATCCACACAATGCCTGGCACATTCACAGAATTAAGGATACAGCAATAAGCAAAATAAATAAAGTACCATCACAGAGCTTATATTCCAGTAGGAAAAGAAAGACAATCTAAAAATGAAAAGTAAAGATATAATTGAGCAGTATGATGATAGCTCATGAAAGGAAAAAGGACATAGGATGTCGTGGGCCAGCCATGGCCTGTGTGAGTGAGCTGTGAGCATTTTGAGCACATGAGCCACCTGGACTGACATTGGTGCTGTGTCTGGGCTGTGCACGTATGTGTCCTTTTCACTTGCTCTGCCTTTTGATCCCACACAGCACCTGAGATGGGTATGGCCTTCCAAGATGTAAGTCAATCTGCTGACCACAAGACATCACAAAGCTAGACTCAATCCCCTGAAACCTGACCCTTTCCTCATATGAGTGGATCTTTCTCGTGGCTTCAGAACGTGCTCCTCTCTCTCTTTCTTACCTGCCTTTCTCCCCTTGTGGGAGTTGTGGCTGAGGAGCCTTCACTGAACCCAAAGAAAAAGATACTTTCTGTGTCTGTGTCTTTATTTAGTCAGCCCAAATTCACCTGGAGTGACCCTGGCTGATGTAGTCATGTGACCCAGCAACAGGAAACACTACATAATGAGCTAGCAAGGCAAAACTCTCTGATATGGTAACATATGAGCAGGAAAACTTAAAAAATGAGGAAGACAATTAATGACCACTCTTTTTTCACCTGGATAATTGCAACAGCTTTTTAACTAATGCTCTGCTTTATAGGCTCATCAACAGATTTCTGTCACCTTCAGAAAATCCCCAAATCTTCACATTTTTACTGGGATATCTCAATTGTCATTGCTATGTACCTGATCTCATCCCTTATTACTCTGCCCCTGTTTCCTGACTTTTTTCCTAAAACATCAAGAACTATTGTACTTGGGCTTTTGCAAGTTCTGTTCCATCTTCCTGGAATGTTCTTCCCACAAATGTTCAAAGCCTTCTCACATTTGATCACTTTCTCCTCTTCAAAACATTCTTGGAACTTCTGAGAAAGCATTTCGTCTTGATTCTCTATCTTCCTAACTGACCACTTATTTTCAGATCCCTACCTGGTTTATCCACCTCTAATTTTGTAGTTCTCCAAAGTTTGGTCCTCAAAACTCTCTACCTGTACTCCTTCTAGAGCCCAAATGACATTAACCCAACATGGGACATAAAGTAACAAAGGCCTGGTAATAACTCCAAAAATTTTATCTCTGGCCCAGACTTCACTACTTGATTTCAAATTTGTCTATACACCTCCATGTGGAAATACGGGGGATGTGAAGGCAGCCAGGGCAAGATGGCGAGTGAGGAGGCTGAGGCAGGGCCAGAACAAAGGAGTATGGAGAGGGTCTTCTAATGAGATCAACTTCCTAGTTGACAAAAGTGCTCATGGACATAGGTGGGGGACCCAATCAGACAGACACTTCTGTATTCATGATCTTAAGCAGGAGATCCAATAGAAAAACTAAAACAGATGCATGGACACAGAGGGCACCAATGAATGATAGTGAAGACAGCATAGACAGGAGAGAAGATAACAAAAGGAGGAAATTCCAGACTTCATAAAAAGAAAAAATTAAAACTCCCCCACGGGACACTGGGTTCTGGGCCACTTCTCTTCAGAGAAATCAGTCTCTGTAATTTTTCAATAAACTTGATACTTGCTTGCTATCTCTGTGTTCTGTTCCTCAGGACCCAAAACCCCTAGACAGTAACAGAAATTCAGAGACATCTCAAATGTTGCCCATCTGAAATCAAACTCCCAGTTACACATTTCCAATCTTTTCCTTTTGTCCTTAAGATATCAATAATAGCAACTTCATTGTTACAATTGAAAACAAAAATGGGCTTGAAACGGGCTTTATTTAATTTTCCAGTCCATCAGCTAACTATGTCTGTCACACTTCCATAAGTCTAGAATTTCCTCATTTCTTCATTTGTATCATTACTGCCCTAGCATCATTTCATCTTGGATCATTGCAATAGCCTTCTGTTCTTCCTGTCTCAGCATTTGTGCCTGCACAATAGAGTGATTATTTTAAATGATAGAAAAGACATTACCTCTGCTCAGAATCTGTTGGCTTCCATTATCACTCAGAGTAAACCTATGTCCATGCCATGGCCCATGACTGCTCCATGCCCCACTCACCCCACTTTAATTTTAAGCTCTTCACTAGCTTCTTCTCACACTATAACCACATTAACTTCCTACTGGTCCTATCCCAGAGTTTGTTTGGAATATTCTTTTTCCAGATATATACTAGATTTATTTCCTTATCCCCTTCATTCTCAATTTCAGCCTATCAAACCTCCCTTGACTATTCTTTAAAAAAAAAAAAAACACTTAATTCCCCACCACCTCAGCCCAACCAGGTATCTCCCTGTTTATTGCCTTCTTTTTATCTCTGTACTCTTAGAACAATCTAACATACTTTTTTTTAATGTATGTGCAGTGTATCTGTTCTTCCTACTAGAAAGTAAACCCTGCAAGGGAGGTGGGTGCTTTGCTTCTTTCTTGTTATATTTTAACACCTAGATTTGTGCCTGGCATGTGGTTTGTGCTCACTAAGCAGAAAATTTAAATCAAAGACAAGATGCTATACCACCTGTTGATAGCAAAATTTAGATAAAATTCATTTTCTTAAATACAAGAGTTCATTCCCAAACTTGAGGGATCTATGTAACAAGCCACATTTGGGTGGTGTAAATCTTTATTTTCACTCTTTTATGGACTTTAAAATAGTTATGGTATTTTTGAAATGCACAATTCATACTGAAAATCAATTGGGAAAAATATGTTATGAAAGTTTTCTAGGGTTTATTCTTGTAGTAAAATAAATTTTAGAGTACAATCATAACTCCTATCTCCTGACAACTGCCATCTCTATAGAAATCTGTTTTAGAAAGAGGCCAGAGAATTCATTGTAGAGTATCATCGTGAAATTTGACTCAAAATGGTTTTTTATTAAACATATTTCTAAGACTATTTCATTTTGACTTTTACACTATATTCTTAAATCTTTTATCAGTTAAACAACTATGTGTTAAATCTATTATTTTAATGTGCAATTAGGCAAAAACTTTTTTAAAAAAAGCAAAATGACACATGGTGTGAGTTTAAAATTGTGTCAAATGAAGGCTTGTATGCCTTGGTTGACATAAAATTCAATGGAAAACATAAAAAGATTTTCATCACTAGAATAAAAAATATGAGCTCTTCAATCCTGATTTCTGGAGCCCAAACCATGCTTGGTTGTTGATAGTGAAAATTTAAAGCACTTCCAAATTTAAAATATCTCTGTGGCAGATTTTGTGACTATGAAATGAATCTATTTTGAAATATTTAGTTCCACAAAGACCAGATTTGTAAATTTTAAACAAAGTTTTTTGATTGCCTTTAAATAAATTAAAAATCATTTGTGCAAGAATTTAATATAATTCCTTGAGGAACTTAGCAAAACCAGTGAAGTTTGTAGGGCTGCTTTCTCACCAAGGCAGAAGTTGGAATGGGTTCACCTCTGGTGTGGAATGTCAGCTGGAGAGGCTGCACCCATATGGAACGTGAGCTACATGGGAATTCTTGGTATTTTCTGCTCCATTTAGCTGCCAACTTATCCTTGCTTTAAAAAATAAAGTTTATTATTAAAAACAAAAATAAATTTTCAAATAAAGAATTTTTAAAAACAATTTATTTTATTATTTCAGTGCACTGCATAGTTTCCAAACCATAAGACAAGAAAGCAATACCATACCCCCCCAAAAAAAAGGCATAGAAAAGAATAAAAATAGAGTGAAATACAGATAACAGAAAGAATAATTCAGGAAAAATGGAGCTAAATACATTATTTTATTAATTGTAAATTACATTAACTTATATTAATATAAAATAGTAATTTTGACTAAATGTCATAAAGGGGGGCTTGCATTAATGGATGTACAGATCACATTCTGAAGTCAAATAATAATATTAATATCTCAATATTATTAGCTCTGATTTACTATAAATCAATTTTAAATATGCTTGCATTCAAATAAAAATCCCAAGAATAATATTTTGAAAAGTGAAAAATTAATTTTAACTTCACCTGATAAACAAATGTAAGATGAGGACAAAATTGCAGAAATAAAACTAAAAGGTATTTAAAACCATTGTCTTTCAGAAACTAAACAAATTTCAAATGGCACAAGAATTAACACATAAATGGAAGCAAATAGCGCAGAAACAGGTGTAAGAAGTTAATGTAACAACAGAAAGACATTTCAGAACTGTGAAACAAGAACAATTATTCTGTGCGTGATGTTAGCATATTGATTAATAATTTGAGACTAAAACACGACTAGAGTTGGATCACGATCCCACACTCAACACAGAAATTAATTCCAGCCTCAAACATACAAAAACGTAAAAAGAGAGGAAAATTAGATTGGTGCATGTGTTTTCTGAACATGAAAGAGAATGTCTTTTAAAATCACTTCAAAGAAAAACCATATAAAAGAGGTGATAAACTATTTAAAAGGTAGAATTTGTACACATTACAAAACACCATATACAAAGTCAAAAGAATGATTGAGGAAAATTTTACGATAATTATTTATTACAAAAGAATAAAATCCTCATATTGTACAAAATATATAAAAATTATTAGTAGTAGTAGTCGTCATCGTCTTTGGCCAACCAGGACATCTTTCCTTTATTGGTGCTCTGTGGTAAAACATGGCTTTCCCTCTCCAACCCCAAATTCTGCATTCAAAAAGGGTGTGAGCCAAGACAGGACTACCATGTCTTCTTCTGGCATGTGGTTTGTGCTTCTTCTGGAATGTCTCAAACTTGCTAATGCCAAATGAGGACAGAAATTCAGTCCCTCTTTGGAAAAGAATGGGCAATACTTATTAGAGGGACTGTCATTTTTTATGTTCCCAGACACATGAAGAAAGCTGCTCTGAGAGATTGACAATGAATGACATGCCAAGATCATTCCCCCCTCCCCGCCCCACCTCCCCCCCCCCTCTCTCTCTCCTTCTCTGTCTCTTACACACACATCATACATACACAGGGCATACATACCATCCTTGCTTTTAGAAACCAATCTGGTTCTTGGAAAGCCTGCATAGAAAAATACTGTACTGATGTTTGAATAAGCAGAGAGTATGTATATAAACAAAGAAAACCACAAGTTTCGAAGTAGCACTGTGAAATTCTAAATTCAATTATATTAAGCCATGTGGCCATGTGAATTATTTAATGCTTTAAAAGATCAAGTCTTCTCATTTTACTGAAAACATTCACCAGAATAAGTTAAGAAGATTCTCAATCAGGTCAAAAAGCTTTGGGGGAAATTTTCTATCTCATGAAATTGTGCTTAAGAAACTTCACTTCCATCATGAAATATTTCTTTGAGATATCTTTGGTCCCTTTCTTGTTATATAGGACTGTCACAGCTAGTTTTATGGGAAACTTTGAGTTATTTTCCGTCTATTATTTTTAAAATCTTAATGGGCAAATTTAATCTTCATAGTCTCTGATTAGGGTGTATAAATCAAATACTTTATACTGACAAGATTTTTCTTCTGAAGCATATCTACTGCCATTTTTGATAATGATTGAAGATTTTCATTCCATAAAAATCTAAATGATATGCTTTATAAAGGATGAAAATTTAATTCTCACTCTAAAGACAGATAAAAGTAATCCTTTTGACATATAGGTGTCTAAATGATTTACCAAAGCATTTTGATTTTAAATTGTCTTTATCAAAGGTATCTATATTTCTATATAAATTTATACAAATATATAGCTTAAATCACTGCAAACCTTATGATGCTAATGAGTTTTGATAGTCATTAATATTTTTATCACATTTCCCAAAAGGTAGCCTGTGGTGAGCCGCTTCTGCCGTTTCTGCAGACTATGGTTGCCATTACAAGATGGCGCTGGCTCCGCTGTGGTCTGTGACAAACAACTCCTTATTTGGGAGAGTTGGCGCATGGTTTTTCACCACCCTATGAGAAAGCTCCACGTGGCAGCTTCGCATTGGGGCTTGAGATGCTTTATTAAGGCTGGGAGGGGCATCCGAGAGGGAGAAGAAGAGATATCAAGGGCCTGAATAAACTGCTGAAAGAAGATTCCTGAGTTGCGTCTTCCTTGCGGGCAAGGGGTCGCGACAGTAGCCTAATTACTGTTATTTCACTATTTTTGATGACTTTGAAACATAACTGTGAAAAGCGTGAAAACAATAGTCTGTCAAGCAGTATGCATTCTTCCTTAATTAAAAATTTCCTTTATAACGCATCTATCTTCTGTTACTGGTAGACAAGTAAAAGTCAAGCTTTCTAATAATGTTAGATATTATTTCTTTTTTTTAGATATTATTTCTGTAGAACTTATGCCAACTTCAGGTATAACAGAAACTATCATAGAAGAGGCCATGAAGCACACAGACACACACATACAAACTCTGAAGAGCTGGGTAAATATATTAGCCTTCTTTAAAAAACCTTTGCGGTCCTTTGGAAAATATGACTGTAGTTTGATTGAGATATCAATAGGTGAGACCCCATATCAATGTAGTCTTTATTTATTGAGGATTCAATTTTGAAAATACTAACAGGAGGGCCCATAACATGGAAATTTCTATCTAAAGATATAGGAATGAGGTATTTTAACAAAATGTCCTGTAGTAACTTATAAAGTGTATCTAAATTCTACAACTTTTTTCCCATATCTGAAATCCATATGGAGTAATTGTGCATATTGGTTTGACTCTTTCCATGAACAAAAATTAAATAAATAAATAATAACCCTATCCCAATAAAATTAACAATTAGCTCTGGTTCATCAGTACTATACATTTCTTTTAATTGGTGTTCACTTTAAGATTGGATTATTATACTTCTGATTTCATATCAGCCATGAACGCTATGAGGTGATCAATTTTTCTAGAACCTGCTAGAAGAATTGATTTTGTTTTCAGAGTTATCAAGCTACCTGTGGCATATGAATATTTCATTGACATTTGTATGTAAGACAGAAACAATTTCAGGTATTTTTCTAACCACCTTATTTCAGAGTTCTGCTTCAAGTTGGTCTTTTTGAGCTGTTTTATAATCCAGTTTTAATCTACAAATTTGGATTCATTCTTATTTTTACAGATTTACTATTCTATTTCGCATAATGCTCAGTCTTGACCCATTACACCAGCTACTTTATCCACCCCTGTCGTCTAATTAATATAAGCTAGAGGAAAGGTTTGTTAGCCACCATGAGTCCAGATTACAAATTTTATAACATTATGTGAAATTTTAAAATTGTTCAGAGAGTACATAATGAAGTTCATAATAAATATGCATGGTTAAAGTTCATTTTTGTTTTAACTAGTATATTCTATAAATTGGAAGAAAATTTAAATGTGTGAAAAGCAATGAGCTTTCATTCATCACAAATACATAATTAATATGTCAAAAATGTGGTTTATGTTTGTATCTTTTTTGTAAAATTTAGGTACATTTGGGTAAAAGGAAATATTTAAAATCATGGAGAAGGTATATAATTCTAGAGGATGGTTTCTGATAAGAGGGATGAGTCATATGGTGCAGTTATGCTTGTCTTAGCTGTGTGGGAGCACTGTTACCTAGGGTGGGCCTCCTCAGGCTCACTGGACAGTGTTCAGTTCATCAACACTGAGAAAAAATTCACCCCCTCTGGTCAGAAGGGAAGCTGCACATGGCTTTCAGAGTCCACTCTGTAGACAGTTCCTTAAAGTTAGAGACAGTGGATTATTTGACATTTTAACGTTAGTGCCTAGTATGATGTCTATAATACAAACAATGTTTTATATAGATATCCATATACAATGTACATTTATTTTCCAGCCAGGGGCAGAAGTCCTAAGCTTAGTTAATATGGTGAGCCAGTGCCCAGATTGGTAGCAGAATCAGTGTTGTCATCTAGACACTATTTCAATGCTCTGAACTTTTACCTTGTGGTCAAAGCATATCTATGGGTTTGCATTTTAACAGGATGTGCTGGTGCTTCATGTGCATATTAAAGTTGGAGATGCACTGTCATACATCATATGTGGCGGGCTCTCTACGAGTCACTGTAATGAAGAGAGGTTATATTTATAGCATTTAAGTATGTGGATTCTTAAATCAGATAAAGTGGGTTTGAACTTGCTTTTACATACTAAGTAGGGATTTGGTGGTAAGTTACTTAACTTTGCCACGCCTCAGTTTCATCACCTCTGATCTTGATACAGTGGGTAATTTTAGTATTCTCCATACATCATTGTTTTAAGTATTAAATAAAACAGCATATGTGAAGCTTCTGACTTATATTAAGTACACAATAAATCTTAGTTATTATTAATTTATTTAACCTTAAATCTTTTTATACAGAGATTTTTTTTTTCTGTGAGTGCATTGTATTCCAAAATTAATTCGGATTTAAAATCAAGTATCTCTATCACCACTGGCTGTCAATCAATTCAATATGTAAGAATTATATACATATTATTTTTGGTGGGGAAATAAAAGGAAGGATAAGCCATTTTTCCAGGTCAACATAAAGTTGTCTCCAATGTAAAGGCTGCAATTTCTTGAAAGGAGGAGAGAAAGTCGACTGCTAAAATAAAAATCTACCATAGCGCTTTCTGAAGCAACATCAAGAATAAAATCTTATCCTAAACTTTTCAACAATCTTTAAAAATTAATCAGACCGAAACTACTGATAATCAAGTTAAGGAAGAAGAGAACACTGATGGCACAGGATAAAATCCTGTCGTTGCTATGAACAATTTTATGATTTAGTGTTCCCTCATCATCTTCTGAAACTAGGGATGGATTAAATTTCTGTGACTGGTCTCAGAGAATAGAATGAACGAAGAACCTAAAAAAAAAAAAAATCATGCATTACATAATAAGGGTGAGAAGGGATTATTAAAAAGGATCCTGTTTTGTTGGATTTCTCTGTGCCCTACTGGTAAAGGAGGAAGTCCTACCCTAGATCCCTTATGGTATCTGGACACAGAACATGCAACACTGAACAGACGAAATGGACAAAGTCACTCATACTTACAATCCAGGGGAGGACGACACACCACATTATGCAGGAATACATGGGAGTCTCACTTGGGATCAGAATGAACATGCACAGGATGTGGGAGAAAACTTTAATTTTTTAAATTTAATAAATAAATATATTTATTCTTGGAAGTTTTAGTTTGAGGTTATCTAATCTATTGACTTTTTCAATTTATTTGTTGTAATTTGTTGTACATGATAGCAGAATGCATTTCAATTCATAGTACATAAATGGAGCACAATTTTTAATTTCCCTGGTTCTACACAAAGTAGAGTCACACCATTCATGTCTTCATACATGTACCTAGGGTAATAATGTCCATCTCATTCAACCGTCTTTCCTCCCCCCAAACTCCCTCCTTCCCCTTTGCCCTATCCTAAGTTATTTATTCCTCCCATGCTCCCCCACCCCTACTCCCATTATGGACCAGCAACCACTTATCAGAAAAAACATTCAGCTTTGTTTTTTGGGGATTAGCTTACTTCACTTAGCATGATATACTCCAACTCCATCCATTTACCTGCAAATGCCATGATTTTATTCTCTTTTGATGCTAAGTTGCCGCAGTCTGGCTGGGCACAAATCACGAGCCACTGAAGCAGGAACAAACTTTATTTCTGAACTCCACCAGCACACTCCACACAAGCTCCCAGGGAATTCTCCAGAACGCCACTCGCTCCTCCAGGAACCAGCAACTGGAAATATCCCTCCTCCGGCACTTCCCCAACCAATGGGAACTCTCCGGGAATCCCCACGAGAGCTCAAGGGGAACTCAATGGGAACTCCGCCAGAACTCAAAAGTCATCAACTTAATGGCTCGCTAGTGTCACCTCTCAACCACTACTTCTGGCAAAAAATGCCATGCGTCATCCCGACTCAGCTGTGGCCCTCAACACTAAATGATATTCTATTGTGTATATATACCACGGTTTCTTTATTCATTTATTTGCTGAAGGGCATCTATGTTGATTCCACAATTTAGTTATTGTCAGTTGTGCTGCTATAAACATTGATGTGTCTGCATCACTGTAGTATGCTGTTTTTAAGTCCTTTGGGTATAAACCAAGATGTGGGATAGCTGGATCAAATGGTGGCTGCATTCCAAGTTTTCCAAGGAGTCTCCATACTGCTTTCCAGTTTGGTTGCACCATTTGCAGTCCCACCAGCAATGTATAAGTATGCCTTTTTCCCCACATCCTCGCCAACACTTACTGTTGTTTGTATTCTTAATAGCTTCCATTCTGACTGGAGTGAGGTGAAATCTTAGAGTAGTTTTGATTTGCATTTCTCTAATTGTTAAAGATGTTGAACATTTTTTCATATGTTTGTTGATTGATTGTAAATCATCTTCTGAGAAGTGTCTGTTCAGTTACTTAGCCCATTTATTGATTGGGCTATATTTTTATGTTAAGTTTTTTGAGTTCTTTATATATCCTGAAGATTAGTGCTCTATGTAATGTGTGTGATAAAAATTTGCTCCCATTCTGTAGGCTCTCTATCCACTTCACTGATTGTTTCTTTTCCTGATAAGGAGCTTTTCAGTTTAAATCCATCCCATTTTTAAATTTTATTTCTCGTGCTTTAGGAGTCTTGTTAAGGAAGGAGGGGCCTAATCTGGCATGATGAAGATTTGGACCTACTTTTTCTTCTATTAGGAGCTTTATAGTAACCAGAGGGTTACCCTGGTTCTCCCCAAGAGGATGAGCTTGATTAATTTTAATATTTTTCAGTCTGGCAGGGAGATACAAGCTGTTAGATTGAACACTAAACAACTGCCTGACAGCATATGAAGTTTTACAACTCAATATACAATTGATCCCCTTGATTCTTTGACCTCAAGTAGCAACCTTATTGTCCCATTTGTTTAAAGCCCATGAAAACCTACTGTCCTATTTGTTTAAAGAAAATTGAAAAGGATATCTGAGGACTCTGGACCCATAAGCATGCTTTTAAATGTATGGGAAACATTATGTATTATTCACACATTGGCTGTCATTATTCTGATGAGTTATTTGACCAGTCTGGGGTTTTGATTCTTATGCAATAGGGAACTTCAATATGGAGGACACCTCTTATTCCTGGGCAGTCCAGGAGTTAGGTGTTGGTTAATACTGTCAACTTTAGAGATGTCCCTCTTCATTGCCAACCAGGGCAATTAAAGAACTCTTGTGATTGATGTAGAGAATGCATGTATTTAGAGCATATGAATCTAGATGTATGGAAGCCAGTGGTGAACTGAAACATAGCAGAGAATACACTTGCCACCTTTAAGTTAAAATAGGAGTTCTTTGAGGAGGTCTTTATGCCTCTTGACTAAACTCACTGCCAGAAGGCTGTAAGTTCTACTGGGTGCCTTATTGCAAAGTACCATAGTGTATGTTCTGAGAAGCAAAAGTAGTACCTTAGTGACTCGCAGTAACATGTGGCTCTGAAGTGGAGAAGAAGTGTGCCTATGAAATCTTGTTTTATGTTCTTAGACTAGAGAGACATTTATTATTTTGATTTGACTTCTGGGTCCCTCAGAGGAAAAAGATGTAAAGTTCTTTATCCCAAAGTGGGGAGTAATTCTTAAAGAATTAGGCTAAGAGTATATAAAAATGTACAGGTGGGATAATTTGCTTCCCAGGGCTGAGATGACTACCTGTATTTTGGCCAACTCTTCCGATGTTTGGGTCTCATCCATTACTAGAGAAATGTTAGTTAAAGGCAGAACCTTCCATAGAGCTCCATCCCATAATGATAGCAGGTCCATATGTATAGTTTATGAATTCCCACTACTGATCACTCAGCTAATTTCAAAAAGCACCTCATGTAGGCAAGGGGTGTGTGTGTGGCGAGGGTGACCTGTGTCATATGGAAGAGTACTGAAGAAAAGGAGGCCATCCATTCCTGCAGATGAGATGTGCCACAGGATCCAGGTTTGCTCCTTCTGAAGCAAAGAGGCCTCTGTAACATGCTGAGTTTGGGAAGTGTTGCTTCCTAAGGTATATAGACAGCTGGGTACAGAGGGTCATGGGCTCAGGATCTGTTAAAGCCTCTATTTCCAGAATATCCTAGGATCTGGCCAGCAATTGCCACTTGGATGACACACAGGGCTAAGAAGCTGTTTCTTACATCAGAAGCCTGTGGACAATTTATGGAAACCGCAGATGGTCCAGAGACTTTGGGAGGCACAAGAATGTAAGAAGAGTAAATACCTGCTTCCTCCATCCTCATTCTAGTTCTAAAAAAGAATGAAGAGGAAGAAAACCTCCATTTGGTCTCTATGACTCGTATATTTATAAAAATAGGGAAAGACACATGTCCTTGGAGTACATTTCCTAACAAGTAAAATAAATAAGAGTTTTGTGGAAAGCCAGGGCTGACGTCAGTCTTTGGAAATTAGGCTCCTATTTATATTAATCTGACATAAAATAAAAGATAAAGAAAATCATTCTTTTTATGTAGATTACTAAAAACTAGGATCATCTGCGTGATTTTTATATGTCAAGATGTATGTGAAGGAAGCAGGAAAAGAAGAGGAAGAATAAAAAATAATAGAGAAACCTTAAATGTATGCATATAAAGTATTTTACATCAAAACTGCTATTAATGACCAGTTTTTCCACACTATGATCAAAGAATATGACAAATATAGTTTGTGCTTAAAAATTAGTTTCCAATATTGTAGTCTGTGCTATATTTTTTAAAAGAACTAATAAAGTTGAAAGGGCTATAAAACACCTTCATGGGCTGTTTAAAGCAGTTTTGGCAGATTTGAAGATAACTGACTTTGTTTTGGTAGGTGAAAGCCAATACAATGAATAGGTTGAAATCTTTCACAGTATGTCTTAGTAAGAGGAGCATTATGGGAATTTGGTTTTAACAAAGTTTGGTTTCAATGTGTTAGTAGCATCCTGAAATAGCCATACTTCCCCACATAAATCTCCAACACATTTCTAGGTATGCTGTAGAGGAGGGGCAGTGCTATAGTGGCCCATAAATGTATAAAAGAATATGCTCAACAGCCCTAATCATCACCAAATTCAAACCAAAATTATGATACATCATCTTCTTCCAAGTGGTATAGCTATTATCAGAAATTTTAAAAACATAACAAATGCTGGAGAACATGTGGAGAACTATTTGTAGGAATATAAATTAGCACAGACATTATTGAAAACAGGATGGTGATTCCTCAGCTAAACTAAAATTAGAACTACTGTATGATCCAGTTATCCCACAGGTAGGTACACACCCAAAAGAAACAAAAATCAAAGAGATACTTGCATTCCTAGATTTATTGCATCACTATTCACAAAAGCCAAGAGAAATAATCAGCAAAGATGTCCATCAATAGATGAATGAGCAAAGAAAATGTGGTATATAAACATGATGCGATTTTATTCATCCATTAAAAAATGAAATCCTGTCATTTGTGGCAATATGGATGGCTGTTAAGCAAAATAAGCCAAACACAGAAAACCAAACACCACATGTCTGACATGTGTGAACATTGAAAAAGTTCATTTCCCAGAAGTAGAAAGTGGTTACTAGACATGAGAATGGGTAGAGAAGGAGGGACAAAATGAGGCTTTAACATGGGTACCAAAATACAATGAGCTCAGAAGAGTAATTTCTAGTGGTGATCGTAGTTTATAACAATTAATTATCTATATTTGTGTGTGTGTGTGTGTGTGTATGTTTGAAGAACTAGAAGAGAGGTGATAAAGCTTCAAGCATTAAGAAATGATAAAATATGTAATTAGATAAAAATGCTAATTATCCTGTTTTGATCACTACCCTTTGTATACGTGTATACAATTATCACACTGTACCCCATAAATATATACAATTTAATAACTAATTTTGAATGAAAAATAAGTAGATTTACCAAGATTTATCAGAAGAGCCAGCAATTCTACTCGGAGGTATATAATGAAAGTAAGGTACTCAAGTACTTGTTCATAAATGGTCATATGAGCACTATCCATGACAACCAAAAGGTAGAAACATTCCAATGTCCTTCAGCAGATGAAGAGATATACATAGTGTATCTACACAATGGAATGTCATTCAAATATAAAATAGAATAAAGTGGTGATCCATGTGGTAACTTAGTTGAACTTTGAACACATTGTAAAAGAAGAAGCCAGACACAAAGTTTAAATAAAATGTGATTGCTGGGGGGGGGGGGCGGGTATCAATAATAGCCAAATTAATAGAAAGAGAAAGCAGATGAGTGATTTGCCAGAGTACGGAAAAAGGAGAAAAAGGGAAAGATCATGTAATGTTCTCCTGAATGATTTTTTTTTAAGTTTTGAAATTACAGACTGGTGGTACTTGCATAATATTCTGAATGCATTAACTTAACTTGCATGTGATACAAATTTCACATTAATACAAATAATTTTTGAAAAATTCCATTGTCCAGAGCCACCGCATTGCCTAAAATTCCTTTTGGATATTTTTGTTTATTTGTATTTCTCATAGTTAAGCAGGTTGTAAACTGATAAGCCTAGTTTATGGTCCTGTTGCAAATTCACCTATCTTCTAAGTTTCCATATTTCAGTGAGAAAACTAGAATTTCAAATTGGTTGTCTAAAGCTAGCTAACCAGTGAATCAAGAAACCTAAAAGCCTAAGAGAAATGCAGGCACTTACTAAACACAACTAGTAACAATGCTGTAAGAAAAGGCAGGATTCATCACTGTTTAATAGTTCCCTATAACAAAATACTGCATCTTCAGTGAAATGCCGACCTTTCAGAGTAGATGTCTTAGAATGTTTGTAAATAATATTCGACCCCTCCTATATGAGATCCTTTACAGAATTGAAAGGTGTTTTATTAAAAAACTCTATTAATCTTTATGTCCCATAGAAGCATCAAATTGCATAAAAAGTGAGTGCTAACATGTTCTTAAGTTAGATCTAAGGTTTTCCATGTGAATTCAGTTTGGATAAATAAACTAAACTGGATATTTTCATTATCACATTGTAGTTATCTATTTATTCAACAAACACCTTTAGATGCCTAATTTTTGCCAATTTAAGAAGAAAGAAAATTATAGTTTTGTCGCTTGTTTCCTCATACCACTGACATTGTTATTATTTTATAAATTAATGATAAAAAGAGTAATGTAGTTTACAGTAACATGAAGAAAGGTGTCCCCATTGTCCCCATCCCCAAATTCATATGTTGAACTCTTAACCCCTAGGGCCATGGCATTCAGAGGTGGGACCTTTAGGAAGTGATCAGTCATGGTCATGATGCCACCTCATGAACGAAATCAGTGCCCTCATAAAAGAGGATTGAGAAAGATCCTTGTCCCTTCGGTCATGTGAGGATAGGTCAAGAAAGTACCATCTGTAACCTGAAAAACCAGACCTCAGCAAACATCAAATCTGCCAGTTCCTTTATCTTGGACTTCCAAGCCTTCAAACTTGTGAGAAATAAACTTATATTAGCTATAAGCCACAAAGTTTATAGTATTTGTTGCAGGAGTCCAACTGAACTAAGACAATATCCATTTTCTATGATACTACTATGTAGTATTAGAAAAGCTCTATTAGTAAATGTTTTAAGGTTTGAGGCTGGGATGATTACAAAATGAGACATATTAATAATGGAGTCTTCACTAATGTCAAAGAATTAATGACACCAAATAAAAATTTAGTTTTTAATTGTTTATGTTATGTTCCTACTGAATTTTCTATCTGCAAATTTACTAGTTCTATTTATTTCAACATGTGTGCATTCAGTAGAAAACAGATAACACCATCACAAAAGTTCTTGTGATCTAAAATAACATGATGAGATCATATTTGCTGGGCCTTTTGACCTTAAAAATCTATCAACCCCAAAAACTATACCAAAGGTTTTCCATATGAATATGAAAAGGCTTATCTTGGTATTTATTTACATGGTACCTGATTATTTATGATCTCGCCATAAACCAAGCTGAAGAAACCAGAACAATGTGGGCATATTTTGTTAGGTGCAAGCACAAATGCGTTTTTCTTACCCATCAAGATCAGCATTGTGCGATTAAAATGTAATTTAAGATTTTCTCATGGCTACATTAAAAAATAAGTGATAGGTGAAATTAATTCTAATAATATATTTCATTCAGTGCAACATATCTGTAATATTATCTTTCAATTTATAATACATATGTCACAGTAATTTTAATGAGCTATTTTAATGTTCTTTCTTCCTACTACCCTTGAAACCCATTGTGTATTTTACACTTAGAATACACCTTCATTTGGACTAGTCACATTTCAAGTGCTCACATGTGGCTATTGCTACCATATTGGATAGTGTAGCTTTAAATGGTATTACTATAAAAGAGAGGAAAAAGAAACCAAAGGGCAAAATAGATAGAAAAAGGGAGAGCAACTAACTTGCAATGTCAAATATATTGCTAATGTTCACATCGCTGAAAGTATGCTTCAATTTCCTGTATAGACTTGATCTGATTAAATTAGAACACCTTTTCTTAAAGGGCTCAGGAGATAATGAGTAGGACAAACACAGAACTAACAGGAAACATACTACACTAAATATATTTGGGGGCTCGAGGTTTACTTCAGTGGTAGAGCTGGCACTTAGCAGGTGCAAGCCCCTGGTTTTGATCCTCAGTACCACACAAAGAAATAAAAACACTAATTAAATATTTAGATAACAAGGCACAATAACAGTCTCTAAGAGATCACCTTCTGAGATTACTTCAGTTAATTTATTATGAACTGAAACTTCAGTAATAAGAATTAATTCAGTTTCAAAGCTCAAATATAAACAATGTCAGATTAATACCTACAAATTTTAGTCATAATTACATAACTCAAATGTCAAAACACATTAGCATGAGAAAATAAAAACAAAATTTTGCCTATTTACATTCATGTTTAACAGAAATTGGATAGAAGAAAATTTGCACTAGTAGTTTTCTGTTGGGACCTTTAAACATATAGAATTAAATTCCCATATTTAATCACCTTGTTTCAGCAAGGCGTAATATATATTTTACTTTAGCAGTTACAAGAATGAGAATCTTAAATTGAGACTTTACTGATTTATCTTTGCAGTTTTCACCAAAGAGCAATAGATCTGTATTCTCCAAATAGTTACAATTTGAAGCAGTGCCAAATTTGTTTTTAAATTTACCAAGAAACATATCTGGGAACATAATCCAGTGCCAGAGAGTTTTCTCTTTTTTTAATTTTTTATTGATTTTTTTTAGAAATAAATGACAGTGGAATGCATCACAATTCTTATTACACATATAGAGCACAATTTTTCATATCTCTGGTTGTATTAAAGTATGTTCACATCAATTCGTGTTTTCATACCTGTACTTTGGAAAATAATGATCATCACATTCCACCATCCTTGCTAACCACCTGCTCCCTCCCTTCCCCTCCCACCCCTCTGTCCTACCTAGAGTTCATCTTTTCCTCCCATGCTTCCTCTCCCTACCCCACTATGAGTCAGCCTCTTATGTTTCAGATAAAACATTCGGCATTTGTTTTTTTGGGATTGGCTAACTTCACTTAGCATTATCTTCTCTAAAGCCATCCACTTACCTGCAAATGCCATGATTTTATTCTCTTTTGTTTCTGAGTAAAATTCCATTGTGTATATATGCCACATTTTTTAAATCCATTCCTCCCCGAAGAGCATCTGGGTTGGCTCCACAGTTTAACTATTGTGAATTGTGCTGCTAAAAACATTGATGTGGCTGTGTCCCTGTAGTATGCTGTTTTTAAGATCAAAAGATGCAATATTGAGGTAGGCATCATTACATTATTACCCTAAGTATTGACTGAATACTTGGGAAAGACTGTATAATTCCAGAGTCCTGAGTGACTTGGGATAAAAAGAGCAACTGTAATGCTGGATTTGGGGGGACCCCAAAAGACCACCAGGAGCCGAATCCGACGCAAACACACAGGAGTCTTTATTGCAAGCTCGAGGCTGGACTCACAACCGTTTCCGATGTAGCGGTCCTGAGGAGTGAGTCCTGGTCCTTTGTTCAGTGAGATTTTATAGGTTTTGGGGGGGGGGGGGATACTCTATGTGTCACAATATCACACAGCAAATCATTCCACACTGCGGGAAAGTCAAACAACAACTCTTAGCATTGATCAGCACATTAACTAGCAGGAACAGGTTGGGTAGGGGTGATTGGTTAGTACAAGAGGGGGATTCGTTTGAACTGATTGGTTTAATCCATGAGGGGTGTACGTGCTAAACTCTATGGTTTCCTAACATGTTATCAATCACCTTGACTACTAGGAGGATCACCTGGCATTCCAGGTATTTTCCCTGTCTCACACTGATTGGTGATTGGTGTGGGTCTTCATGGTCAGGCATTAGGCCTTAAACATTCTTTGGTCTTTCTAGGAACTAGGGTAACTGAGTCAGGGATACCTAGTACCTCAGAGCAGATCTCTCCTGTTATTTACAGACAAACAACTCAGCAGGGTGGGTACATTCCTGGAACACTCTGTGGGTTTTTCCAAGGACAAGGGTCACCCCCCACTTTGGACAGGTTTTGCTCTGGGGTAGAGGCTGGTTTCTCAAAAATGGAGTCACATGAGTTTCTCACAACAAAAACTGGAAAATGCCATTTTGACTTAAAAGAATAACATGTAGCTCTGAATACAGAGCACATATTCAACTTGATAGGAAGAATTGCCATATATCCCTTATACAATTACTTAAATAATCACATTTAGAAGTATCAGAATAAAATCATGGCAATAATGATCAAAAAATCTTTTCTTTTCCAAAAAACTCCTCCAAAATATCAAAATTAAAATATGATTTTAAACACAACAAAACAAACACAAAGCAGCTCTTTGGCTCCCGTAGATTACAGGAAATCCCCTAAAGTCCCAGAGTGCGAGTGACTGTGTTTGACTAAGCACTAGTATGAAGAATGTGGAGATCAAGTGGTGAGTGGTCGGAGGAGGTAAGAAAAGCATAATACTGAGCTGCCTTACAAACCCAGGAGAAAAAATACCTGCAAGTGTTCACCCCCCACAAAAGGGAAGACCCCTTCCTGACTCTAAAAGCGACCAGAAAAATGCGAGAAAATATTCCCCAACTTGACAATGAGGGCCAAAATTTTTTTGTGGATTTGTGAGGTACATGTTGTCGGGGTTAGTGGAAGATCTGGGGAATATCACATGAATACCACCTTGAGGAGAAAAAAAAAAAAAGTCTCACTTGAAGGAAACACGACCTGGAATTAAAATGCAACTAAGCAGGGCAGAGCACTGCAGGAGAGGAAACAAGAATGTGTGAAGAACTATTCAAAGGAGAGAGTAAGAGAAAACAAATCCAAAAACATTAAAATTCAGTGAGGAAACTAGGATAAATAAAGGATAAAAGGGAAAAGAATAAAGATAAATCTCTGAGGTGCCAAAAGGAAAGCCAAAGAAATGGAGCAGAAAAATATAGAGAAAACTATCCTGAAATTAGGGAAATGTTAAATCTACATAGAGGCACATTAAGTAGTTGATGGTTTTGACCCACAACATCAAGCATGATTTGTATTCTGATGTAACTATGTGATTTTAAAGTTAATAAGAATTGTAATGCATTCCACTGTCATTTATTTTTTTTAAAAAATCAATTAAGTAAATTAAATAAATAAATAATGTTAAGAAAAATTTAAAAGTGCTTTAGGCCTCCAGACCACAGAAAAGCAAATTGACAATACTTATAAGGGACAGAAATCAAATTGGCATCAGAATTTTTACAACACAATCCATCCTATCCATCAGTGGATTCAACTAACTGCAAATGAAAATATTTAAAAAAAAAATTTTTTGTTATTAGTCCCTAAACAATACAGTATAACACTGATTTACATGTATTTATATTGTATTGGATATTACAAGTAATCTAGAGATGGTTCGAAATACATAAAAGGCTATAAATAGATTATACACAAATACCATGTCATTTTTTTAAAAATAATATTTTGTTAGTTGTTGATGGACCTTTATTTTATTTATTTATTTATATGCAGTGCTGAGAATCCAACCCAGTGCCTTACACATGCTAGGCAAAAGTTCTACCACTGAGCTACAGCCCTAGCCCAAAAATTATGTCATTTTTTTTAATAAGGGACTTAAGCATCTACAGATATTGGTATCTTTTGTAGTTTGGATTTAGATTATCTCCTAAATACGTATGTGTTAATAGGTAGGTACCCACTCTGATACTATAGGAGCTTGCAGAGCCCTTAGGAGATGGGACATAGAGGAAGATTTTATGTCACTGGGAACATACTCTCAAAAGGAGCTTATAGGATCCTGGTCTCTTCTCTCTCACTTTTCCCCCAGGCATATTCTACCATGCATTCCCCACTCTTATGAGTGCTTTGCAACAGGCCCCAAATCAATAGGACCAACCAACCATGAACTGAATCTTCTGAAACTGTGAACCAAAATTAAACTTCTCTCTTTATAAATTGATTATCTAAGGTTTCAGAAACAGAAAGCTGACTCATTCAATATACATAGGAGATCTTAAAACCAATCCATCATAGATATTGACCATTCTATTCTGTGCTAAGAAATGATGAAACAACATTTTCAACCTTCACAAGAAATGTTGAAAAGAAAAAGAAAAAAGAAGCCCAGAATTTTTGTATCTAGCCAAACTGTCTTTGAATTTTTCCACTAAGAAACTATGAAGAACATGTAGCAACTCAGGGAATGTTGTATTTAACAGCCAATTCTGATAAATCTGAGTAATTTGTATATTTAAAATCTGTAATTGTCAAAGCTTTAAAAATATATTTACCATAATATTTTTTTAAAAAAATGTTATAAACTAAATTGTATCTTTTAACAGTAAATTCTACAAACTCCATTATATAGAAATAATAAAATTATCAAGATAACTAAAATATAGAAGAGAAAAAGAAGGTAGACCTAGAAAAAGTTTACTGGTTCCCTTAGAAGTATTAACTGTCAAATAAGTCAGCTGCCGTTAGTCTGAGACTATCCATATTTTGAGTTCATAACAAACTGTTATGGTTTGGATGTGAAGTATTCCCTGAAAGCTTATGTGTGAGACAATGCAAGAAGGTTTAGAGGAAAATTGATTGGGTTAAGAGAGCCTTAAAGCAATCACCTGACAGGGATTCACTAAGAGGTCACAGAAGGCAGGTAGGGTGTAGTGGAGGAGATGGGGCTTTGGAAGCATGCCTTTGGGGTATATATTTGTATCTGGCAACTGGAGACATCGCTCTGTTTCCTGTTCACAATGTAAGCCGCTTCCCTCTGCCACACTCCACCACATATAAGTTTAATTTTTCAACTGAAAGTTTATTTTTTAAATTTTTTTATTGTTGGTTGTTCAAAACATTACACAGTTCTTGACATATCATATTTCACACTTTGATTCAAGTGGGTTATGAACTCCCATTTTTACCCCGTATACAGATTGCAGAATCATATCAGTTACACATCCATTGATTTACATGTTGCCATACTAGTGTCTGTTGTATTCTGCTGCCTTTCCTATCCTCTACTATCCCCCCTCCCCTCCCCTCCCCTCCCTTCTTCTCTCTCTACCCCCTCTACTGTCATTCATTTCTCCCCCTTGTATTATTTTTCCCTTTCCCCTCACTTCCTCTTGTATGTAATTTTGTATAACCCTGAGGGTCTCCTTCCATTTCCATGCAATTTCCCTTCTCTCTCCCTTTCCCTCCCACCTCTCATCCCAGTTTAATGTTAATCTTCTTCTCATGCTCTTCTTCCCTACTCTGTTCCCAGTTACTCTCCTTATATCAAAGAAGACATTTGGCATTTGTTTTTTAGGGATTGGCTAGCTTCACTTAGCATAATCTGCTCTAATGCCATCCATTTCCCTGCAAATTCTATGATTTTGTCATTTTTTAATGCAGAGTAATACTCCATTGTGTATAAATGCCACATTTTTTTTATCCATTCGTCTATTGAAGGGCATCTAGCATCACTTGGAGAATGAACAATAGGTTACTGAATGATCAATGGGTTATAGAAGACATCAAGGAGGAAATTAAAAAATTCTTAGAGATAAATGAAAACACAGACACAACATATCAGAATCTATGGGACACATTGAAAGCAGTTCTAAGAGGAAAATTCATTGCTTGGAGTTCATTCCTTAAAAAAAGGAAAAACCAACAAATAAATGATCTCATACTTCATCTCAAAATCCTAGAAAAAGAAGAGCAAAACAACAGCAAAAGAAGTAGAAGGCAAGAAATAATTAAAATCAGAGCTGAAATTAATGAAATCGAAACAAAAGAAACAATTGAAAAAAATTGACCAAACTAAAAGTTGGTTCTTTGAAAAAATAAATAAAATCGACAGACCCTTAGCTATGCTAACGAAGAGAAGAAGAGAGAGAACTCAAATTACTAGCATACGGGATGAAAAAGGCAATATCACAACAGACACTTCAGAAATACAGAAGATAATCAGAAATTATTTTGAATCCTTATATTCCAATAAAATAGAGGATAGTGAAGGCATCGATAAATTTCTTAAGTCATATGATCTGCCCAGATTGAGTCAGGAGGATATAGACAACCTAAACAGACCAATATCAATTGAGGAAATAGAAGAAACCATCAAAAGACTACCAACTGAAAGTTTATTTTTAAAAAGAAGCCTCTAGATAATTCTCATAATCACCTAATTTGAGAACCTCAATTCAAGCTTCCAGACCTAGGAAAACTAAAAAAATAAATATTGGGTCAGTTTTACTTGATTTGTGTTCTATAATCCTTCTATAGCAGAGTAACCTGAGGTGTTTATTTTCTTTTTTTTCCTTTATACATAATTTTCTGACCCATTACAGAACTGCTAAAGCATACTTCCATAGATGTTACTTGAAAATCTGTCACATTAAGCTCTTAAGTGAATCACAGGCACACAGGTATCTAAGATCCACTGTTATAATGGAACTAAAGGCCCAACCCAACCATGAGATCACATCAATAATCTCACCCTAAGGAGTACAGGAACTTCAGCCAAAGCCAATCAGGGTGGATGGTGCTATTAGAGTGGAGCATGCGTAGTGAGGAGGGATCTTCCTTTTAGATGACAACCCTTCCGTTCTTCTTGTAATTCCATATTATTTGGGAATTCTTTGATAATCTGTTGATAGAAGTCAAACTTCAAGGCTTAAACCCAACGAAAGTTATTTTAATTTTTTTTTTTTCAATTGCAGGTGTTTCCAACCAGAAGTGACAATTCAACAATATGACAATTATATACCCCTCCAGGAGTCAATGTGTACATATATCTGCTTTTATTTGTTTCTATGTAAAGACTTAATCTAAAACTGGTATGTCTTCCAAGAGTCTCTATTTCCACTTTTTTTTTGCATGAATTATTGAGCTTCATTTTTATGGAGTCATATAAAGTAATGGATGTTTAATATGAAGAAACCCATTACAAAACAGTGTTGCTGGACTAATGAAATACAATTGGAAAAAAAAAAAAACACAGTGCAGTGCTTGACAAGTTAAGCCCATTTACTGATAACACTGACAACTTAGATTATAATGTACTGTAACATGGAAAATATTATTTAAGGCAAGTAATGTATTAAAACTACTGGGTAACTTGTAAAAGCAATAAATTATAGTTTTTTTTCTGAAAAAGGAGGGGAAAATAAAATTATTGGCCCATCCCATTATATATATAAATAAAAGTATATTTTCTAATTTACAAATGTTTAATATAGAAGTAAGAAAACATATAGAACTTGCATTTCAACAGTTATAGTAAGAGATACTCTCAACTTGGGATATTTGTCACATACTCTTGTCTTGTGGTTCCTCATTGAGCATCCTACTGACATCAGCATCTCTTCTCTAGTTCAGGAACTTAACTCCCTCTCTAGAAATTTTATTGTTTTCTATATGTGAGATAATTCAAGGTCATTCCTTGCTCTAGTGTTCTCAGTCAAGAGAAAACCTTTGTAAGAAACTGATTCATAGTTACTGAGTCTGACACTTGAACCTCTGAGGAGTCAAGATTTAAAAGAGAACCTTCCAGTTAGAGATCAGAGAATGCTCTTCATAAAGGACAAGCTTCTTCAGCACTGATTTATTGGGCTAAGTTTAAGTTCTCTTTGATGGCAGCTGTCCCCATGTGAGAAGATTGTCTATGAAGGTGATTAAACTTCTGAGAGACACTGGAGGTTAAAAATATGACTTCCCAAGTAAAGTCTTGGTTCCATTTCCACATATATACACCACGTAGTTCTACCCTCTGAATATAACTACAAATTTAGCATCTGTAAACCATCTCCACTGCTGTATGTCCTGATCTGAGTTAACCATTATCCTCACTTGGCTTGCTGAAGTCTTTTAATTAATTTTCTTGCAGGTACTCAAAATGCCCTAAAATCTACTTTCAACACAGCATTTAAATGACTCTTTTGAAAGCTAAGAATATTTACATCATTCCTGTGATCAAAAATACCCACTTCACTGAGAATTAAGAGCCAAGGATATAGCAGTCTCTCTTTCTCTGCACCATACTGTTGCCCTACCTCATCCTCTGCCTTATTACTCTTCTCCCCTTTATCCCTCTACTCTCAAAACATGGGCCTCTTTTTACACTGCACCTTAAATACACAAGAGTGCACTCCCATCTGAGGACCTTTCTACTAGCAGCTTCCTCTGTCTAGAATACCCTTCTCATGCTTATATGCATGGTTCATTTCCTCACCAACTTTAGGTCTTTGCTCAAACATCACCAAACAAGGCCTACCCTGCACATTCTATCAATATTGCACCTGTCCATCTCTACCACTGATCCTCTTATAGGTTTTCCATAGTTCATGATACCTTCTAACATGTTATATAATAGTTACATAGTAATTATTTATTTTTATTTTTGTATGTTGTCTTTATTTCATTGGTAAGACTATAAGTTACATGAGACCTGGGATTTTTTTTTTTGTTTAAACAGACTCAGAGAATCCTATTATTATTTTTCATATATTTTATAAACTTTAGGCCTTTTCATAACTGCTGATATCCAGGTACTCTTGCAAACACTAACCATTATTTCATATGAGTCCCAAAGTTTTCAGTTTATATTCACCTATATATAACAATTACAATCTAATTTAATAGGAAGATATTAATACAGTCACTTTTAGTTTCCTTTCATGTTGCTGTAGTTTGGGTAAGTGTCCTGCAAAGGCCCCAGTGTTAAAGGCTTGGTCTCCATCCTGTGGTACTACTGTGAGTGTACAATCTTAAGAGATTGGGCCTTATTAGAAATTTCCGTTTTATGGGGGCATGCATCTGAAGTGGATATTGGGACCCCAGCCCCTCCTCTTCCTTTTTTTCACTTCCATATCTTGGGGTGAAAAGCTTGCTCCTGATCATGATGAATTACTTTGTTGCAAACAAAAATGTAATAGGACCAAGAAACCATGAATTGAAATCTTTGAAACCATGAACCAACGATTCCTCCTTATAAGTTAATTATTTCAAATATATATTTTTATGTATTTATTTATTCTTGGTACTAGGAATTGAATCCAGGAGAGCTTAACCACTGAGCCCCATCCCCAGCTCTTTTTATTTTTTATTTTGATACCGGATCTCATTACGTTGCTTAGGACCTTGCTAGTTGCTGAGGCTGGCCTTGAACTTGCAATCCTCGTGCCTGAGTTTCCCAAGCTGCTGGGATCACAGGCGTGTACCAACCTATTTCAACCTATTTCATCCTTATTTAGTCACAGGGATGAAAAGCTGACCAACACACATGGTTTCCTTTTCCTTAGTGGAATTATTGTCAATTTCAGCATCAATATTATGATTTGAATAACTTCTCATCTCTTTTTAGCTGTCTGACAGAGAGACTCACTTTCTTAAGATGACTTTCTAGTCTAAGACATATAACTAAAATATATACTTCCTCACTTAAGCAAAGTGGAAGGACTCCACAATTATTTCATTTTTATACCTTAAAAAGAAGTTCTCTTTATTAACTAAAGGTGCACATGGAAGCACAGCATCCTCATTGCTCTTCATAACCACGGAAGGATATTGTCACAAAGGCAGTGCAAATATCCCTCATGTGTTCTGTTTTGTCAGAATGAGCGCAGGAGATGTATGAATACCTGAAGTTAACAATAAGCACAATATTTCCCTGTCTTTTGAATTATGTTAAAAAAAAAGCTTTAAGCTTCTCCTCCATCTCACTAGGCAACCTTACAACAATGCACTGTGCTTTCTCCTTTCATGATCCCTCAATCACAGCTGGTCCTTCAGGGTTCTACTTGTATTTGTACCTGCCACCCCATGCTCCCGTTACGTCAGATTCTTTTGAGAAATGATTATATCCTTCTGCTGACATATCATCACCGTGACTTTCATCTCAATATGTATCTGTGTTACCTAATATATCATGTTCATTTCCTTTTGTTAAAATTTAATGCTTTCTCACATGCAGAGAGGCTAAATTCTCTGTAATGTCCTCCTGAAAATTATTGGGCACTGCCTTACCAATTGTTCTCCTTTCTGTAAAGCAGATAAGAAATTTCACATTAGAATGTATCTCTATCTCTAGCCATGAATCTATCCTCTGTTTGAAAATATCACAATTTATATCCAGATAGCCAAATTATTCATATCTTGTATGCAGAGATGTTTAATTCTAATGTCTTCCTTAACATTTCACAATGATAAACTTAAACTTGAAATTATATTGCAGTATCATTATTTCCAGCTTCTTTCAATGTTCATTTCAAAACATCAAAAAGAGGTAGAAAAAAAAAGACAAGAAAAATGTCAGCACCACATAAATGTATTCAAAAAAGAAAAAAAAAGAGGAAGAAGAAGAGGAAAGATGTAAATACAGTATTTTTGGTAATTGTTCAAACTACTCTACTATTATGAAATATAAATGGAGTGTCTGTGCTAATGGAAATATTTACACTACTAAAAGCCTTTTAGAGATTTTCATGTTACTGAGACTAAAGCATGGTACAACTATCAAACTTAGGAAGAAATTAATTCTGGGAGGCGAGGTATAATACCAATATTTAAACCATTTTGTTTCAGAGAATAATGAAGCAAAGATCATCTTTCATAAAAAGCAGCTTATTAGTGACATGCTTTGGTTTCTTACATGAGAAAGAGTGAGTGATAAAATGGCAGGTTTATAGTTCTCTCCACCAACATTCACCTCAATTCCCAAAGACCTTCAATTTTCAAATCTAGCTTCTCAAGCACATTGCTTATTTCATACTATTCAGAATTCAGCAAGCTATATTAAACATTTTGTTCTGCTTTATTGAGTTGAATATACAAGTTTAATTAGTTTGATAATAAATTGTACAGACTCATAATTCTGGAAAGAATCAAATACATTTGTCTACTCCACCAAAATGTGTCTTTGCTAAATATATATTGTATCTTGACAGTTACATGTGGTGTGAATAAGGGGAAAGAGACTCATGGGTGACCTTGAGAGGCTACTCAAAATAGCTTGCACAATTTAATTTTAGAGCAAGTTAGAGACCAGCATGCTTCAAGGGTCCCTCAATCTTTTTCCTATTGACGGCTGTACCTTTCTGCCTGCTACATACTGTGAGCTTTGAAAGTACACAGAGACTGGAATCCTTTTGCTACCAAACACTGGAAACCAACCGACAGACATGATTAGACTTGGTGGTTTTATGTGTTTTATCAGTCAGTGACATCATGACAGATGAGAGTGTTCTGCCAAGGAAAGTCAAAATTTCCTAACACTAAGGTATCCACAGACAAATCCCATGTACTAAATGTCATTTAATCTGTACAATGATTCGAACATAATCCAGACCCAAAGCAAGAGAAGCAAATTCACAACAGCCAAGCTTATTATAACAAGACATTTTATTTGGAACAAAACACTTTTGGGATTTACAAACTATTATAAGTTAAATAAGATAGTTTGATGTCTATGGCAAGGGATATGTTCTTTTGTTTTTCCACTTCTATCTCATTTGATGAGGCATCAAATATCCTGCTGGGAAAAACAAGCAAAGCAAGTAAATAGTACCTTGCTTTTAATGTTTGTCCTTTATCTGTGAAATACGAAAGTAATATAGCAATAAGTAAATGAGTAAAATGATGTATACAGAGAATAGAGCATTCTACCAAAATTGCTTCTTTTAGATTAAAAAAAAAAAAAAAAAAAAAAAAAAAAACTCTGGGATAAGTGTATCCCAGGAGAGATTAAAGAAAGTTGACAGAGTTCCTCTGAGACAAATTAGCTTCATACTTCACAAGGGCTTTTTATCAAGCACAGTCATTTATAAAGTCACTGATAAAGTATAATCACACAATTGTAAGCTAGATATGCACTTTACAATTTTTCTAATTCTTTAGTTCTTTAAAGGATCATATTCAGTAACAAGTTCCTTAAAGGCCATACTCTATGGACAATCGCCTGAGAGAACAATGACCCAATCTCATAAATTGGATTTAATAAAGCAATGAAGTCATGATTTGGTTCTTCATTTATGAGACATGGAGGAGCAGCTGCGTGGCGTGTGCCACTTTCTAAATGGGTTCCGCCTCCAGCAGTTGTCTAGACCAGATGGAAAAGTGACAAGCTCCACTTAATGTGTCACAGCATCAGCATGGCCATAAAAGAGTCCCCAGCAATTCTCTTTTGAACAGAAGCCACCTGTTTACTATAAACACTCCTCTTATTTCTCAAACTGCAATTTTAATTTGCAACTTGCACCTGAAAGGTAGCACACCTTTGAGTTCAATGCTGCCAGGTTGCAAATCAATCATCAGTGTTTGAAGAGTCCAAATCTCTGTGGTAGGATTTGGACAGTTTTATAACTTTAATGTGTCCAAAGCTTACTTGTAAATGATCCAATCCATCTTCTCTTAGAAGGGGGTTTCGTTATAATTATACTTTCAGATGGCATCTTATTTGGCTCTTCCTTTATTCTAGAACTGTCCATTAGAAACAGACTCAGTAACTCTGGTTATTAGAAACAGACTCATTATGCCTTCTACTTTATCTCAGCAAAGATCTAGGCTGGAAAAACTAAAGATTTGGCTCTAGCCTGTAGCTATAACTTCTTCACAGAAAGAAGGAGTGTTTCATCTGGCATTTGAGGCCCCTTGCTGTTCATTATGGGAGATCATTGGTGTCTCTGGATGTCTATGATGGTTTAGCAATAATCATATGTCTCCTAGGAGGGAAAGAAAAAAATATACTTTAAAATATTGGAGCTAATGCATAAATCTAAAATCAAAGATAACAGACATCCCTAGAGCATCAATTCATATTACTCTGCTATAAATCTATTACAATGGACATAATCTCTCTCTGAACCAAAACTTTCAGCACAGAAATGAAGCAAAAGCAGAAAAAAAATCTTATTTGGATGATGAATTCTATAGGAAATTTATGATATAGCTCAGTTTTTCTATTACACATTTTATTAGGAGCCTGGGATTAAACTTGAATCCCTTCAGGATCTAATGTACAGATAATTTTTCTTGCTCTTTTTCATTTTGGCTACAGAATTACCCTCTGAGTTAACAATGCTAAAAGCCAGAACATGTAAAGGATTCTTCTTATAGCAGTATTTTTCAAAGGAGCTATGAGGGTCCTTCAACAAAACTGGAGCATAACATAGGTTAATAGTACATTTCTATAGTTGCCTATTATTTAGGGGGAAAATATTAATTTAGAAACCATGTTACACCACTTCATCATGTTGATGTATTTGCTTGTGCTGGGTATTAAAGGGTTCATTAGTCATAAATATGTAGATGTGTTGTTTCTCTTTTAAATTTTATATAAATGTATTATATTACATTTTATATCTATGTTGTATCATTTTTTCTTTTATAGGTCCAAGTTGTCCAGTTTAGTTTAATGAAGAAAAAAGGCAGTGAAATCATTGGCACTATTAAAAGGATAACTGATTGCTTAAAATATGTGCAAGGCAGTGCTGGATAGTCATTATATTGTTGAATTACACATTATCAAGTAATATACATCACTAGGTCACACATATTATTCCATTCATATACACAGACATCTCTTGCTGTACAAATCAACTGCAGACAATGTGTTTTAGAAGATTTGAATGGATCACGTTTACTGTGAATTATTACAATGATCAAGCACACAGCATAAAAACAGCAAACCACAATTTTACAATTTTTTTTTTTTGGCTCACTCCCTCCCCAGAATTCCCAATACAGGTATTCTGAGGATAAAAGAAAAATTTGCAGTCACTTCTAATGAAAGCATGCAAGTCACATAGTAGTTTGCATTTTGATCTCCGGATTCAGCAGCTTCCTATGTTTGAACGTATTTTTATCTCCTAAACTAAGAAACTCCTATGAGGAGCCACAATCATCATTTTGCACAAATAGGCTGGCAGTAACCTACTTGCCATCATTTCACAGCAAGCCCTATTGTGATATTTCACAGCTTATAAGAGACAAAGGATCTTAACATATACTCAGAATAAGTGGTGAAAAATAAAATATTCTTGACTTATGCATTCTATCAAATAAACTATTCAGAAAGATTTCAATGTTATCAGATGAATTCAAAGAACAGAATTAAAAGAACATTTCTTTTATGGGAAATAAACAATCACACACTTAGAGAAAAATAAAAGAACACTGTTTCTTCTTAGAAAATATTACTTTAACATTTGGTACGGTACTCAGAAAGTTTTTCATAAAATATATAAAATGAGTTCATCATTTCTTAGAAAATTTCCAACAAATCTTTCTTCAAAAGGAACTTGCTCTCACAATTAAAGAAGCATTTGTTTGTTAATGCATCTATTTTCTCAGCTTCTGAAAATGAGTTTGGGAAAATTTGTGCTTCTCAAACAATAAAAGCTGACGATCTTATTTTTATAACATTTTATTGTTTGATAGTTGCAAGGTGGTTTATAAGTCATTAGCACATTCTCCTGTATCTGTCACTATTAACATCCCAATTTTACAGCTGAGAAAACAGAGAATAAAAGATTAATACAATACAATTGATTAAATCTGGTCTAGTGCAGGATTATTTTAGAAGTAATTGACTTTCACTTCAAAATTTTATCAACATGGATAAGAAATAACAAATATGATCATAGCTTTATTTTTTAACCTCATTATGACAAGTTTATAGATAAAATAAACTTTTTTTAAAAATCATATTAAAGTATGTTTCAAATTTGGTCATTTACATAAAGTCTTTACTATGTTGTATATTTTTGTATAATTAGAAATAAACATTGTATTTCCATTTAACTATTCATGCCTTTCTTTTGTTTTGAAGATATTAAATGAATTCAAAATAGTTCATCACATTTGCATTTATACAGTGCCAATTTAAGAGTCTTTATTGTTTCATAATTCAACAAAGTTTCCTTTTATATTACTGTCTAGATCAACTAATATATGCAGAGTCAAAACAATTAAAATTGTGAAATATTCATTTTCATTACTATAATCATTTAATGAATAAGTCTTATAAACATTATTCACCAAGAATATTTATAAATTAATCTGTTGCTTATTATTTCATGCAACATTCTTCAACTAATAAAGGTTTGTTGTCAATTGCATATTATATAGAAAGAGGAAGAGTAGGAAATGCAGATTGTTGATTCAGATAGTTTAGCTACTAATCATAAAACTATACTATTTTAAACATTTTTACTCTATGGCAAAATTATATGTTAATGTAAGCATTAATTATGGTTAAGATTTTACCCAATAGAGAATGGCATAGAGTAGACTAAAATAATGGCCACATTCCATTGACATCTCACATTAAACTCAGCAAACTCATTAAGTAGATATTATTTTGAAGATTCAGAAACTGAGGCACTAATTGGTTATAACACCTGCCTAAGAGTATCATGAGTGAACAGCAGATTTGTGACGCGAACTAAAGTTATGTGAACTTGTTTGCTTAAAGTCGCATTCATGAACTTTATTTTACACAAAAGACATCCACTTCTGACAAAGATGGAGTAAAAGGTTCCAGATTATTCTCCTGCCTGAATCAATTAAAATCGCAAAGTACATGAATCAACATTTTTCAAGATATTGAATATCAGGCAATAAGGGACAGGGATCCTTAAGAGATGAGAAATGTATGTATGAGATGGGCCCTGAACTTGTCTTAGCCTGCTGCCAGAAAGTGTTTCCAGGGCGATTGAAAGGAAGGGAATACTGCTTAAGATCAGCAGTCTCCTACATTTGAGGAGACAGAACTGGGGGAATAGAAATGACAAGACAACTGGAGTTTGCAGGACACAATGATAGGAAAGATCTACACAGAATTCCAGACAACTTTAGAAACTATCTCTTTTACATTCTGCCACTTACAGGATAATGTATGCATGTGAGAAAAGTTCACAAGACCAGGAATACATGCCCCAGAGATAAGAACCAACATGCACAAAGGAATGGAAATCTTGCCCATTCCAACCAACCAGTTTGGGAACTTTGTATTTCACAGTTCATTGGGTAGATTTCTCAGAAGGATTCTTACTTTGGTAATGGGACAAGAATCACCTTAGATTAGATGCTGTTTATGTTTGGATAGGAGGTGTCATCCGCCAAAGCTCATATATTAGTCAATGTAGGACTGTTCAGAGGTGAAATGATTAGATCATAAGAGCTACAACCTCATCAGTGGATTAATAATTTGGACTACTGTGTGATAACTGTGGGCAGGCAGGCATGATTGAAGGAAGTAGGTCACTGGGGACATGCCAGTGGAAATTTTATCCTGCCCTGGCTCCTTGCTTGCTCACTCTCTCTGCTCCCCTGCTGGTATGAGCAGAGCAGCTTTCCTCTTCCATGACCTTCTTCGTAATGTTCTGCTCACCTCAGGCCCAGAGTAATGGAGTCAAATGACCATGAACTGAATCTCTAAAACCAGGATCCCAAATAAACTTTTCCCCTTCTAAGTTGTTCTTACAAGGTATTTTTATCACAGAAACAAAAAGTTGATTAGCATAGTCTCAGCTAAAACAGCTTTAAAAAGAGTTCTAAAAGGATTGTATTCTTTCCATGTACATGAACTGTTTCAGAGCAAAGTTTAAGAATATCTTTAAAACATCTGATAGCCCAGAAAAGTAATGGCATCCAAACAAGTGATTGTACATTAGAAGAAACAAAACTATGCCAGCCATTATCATGAGGAAATCAATCATTTAAAACTGAATCATAATGGGCACAGATAACAAAATTAATAGAAATAGATTTTCAAACTCCAATCTACAAAGTTAATCTCATACTTAATAGGTCTAAGTAACAAACAAGGCAAGGATATTTACTATTACCACTTCTACTATATACACTGTACTGAAGTTTCTAGCCAAGGTAATTAATCAATAAAAATAAATAAATAAAAGTCACCAGATTGGAAAAGAAGAAATAAAAATATTTACTCACAAATGACATGACCTTTATGCTTAAAATCTTAAGGAATCTGCCAAAAGGTTATTAGAACATATAAATGAATACAGTAAGGTTGCAGGATACAATACTGATACACAAAATCAATTCTTTGTCTATACTCTTGCAATGAACAAACAAAAATAAAAAGAGGAAGACAATTCCATTCATAATAGCATTAAAATGTCCTTTAAAACTTAGGAATAACTTTAACAAAAGAAATGCAAAACTTATACCCTGCAAACTCAAAACTTTGCTGGAAGAAATCAAAGAGCTATGTAAGCAGCAAAGTTCCCATGTTCGTGGATTGAAAGACAACATTAATATAAAAATGCTCCCCCACACTGATATACACAGGATTCTCTAACATATTCCAACCTGATTTTTTTGTATTAATTGACATGGTGATTCTAAAATTCACATAGAATTGCAAGGAACTCAAAATAACCTAAACAATCCTGAAGAAAAGAATAATTAAAATAGGAAGATTCACATAGCCCTGTTTCACAACTTATTAAAAATAAATGTTAATCAAGAGAGTTTTGTAAATGTATAGCAATAGACATATAACACAGCAAAAAAGAAGTAAGTAAATTAAACTTCATACAAATTAAAAACCTTGTGCTTCAAAGAAAACCATCAAGAAAGTGAAAAGATAGTACAAGAAATGAAAGAAAACATTCATAAGTAATATAAATGATATCTGAATCATATTTCTAATATGTAATAATCTTTATAACTCAATAATAAAAGGATAAGTAACCAAATTTAAAATGGGCAAAGAAGCCCAGTGTGGTGGCACATACCTATAGTACCAGCTACTTGGGAGGCCGAGGTAGTAGAATTACCTGAACCCAGGAGTTGTAGACCATCCTGGGCAGCATAGTGATACCCTGTCTCTAAATAATAAAATTTTTTAAAAGACTGGGTATTAGGGGTGTAGCCACTAGTAGAGCATGTACAAGGAACTGAGTTTGACTTCTCAGCACTACGCACACACACACACACACACACACACACACACATACACACTAAAGGATCCAACTAGACAGTTCTCCTTACAAAATATGCAGTGGCCAAGCAGCACACAAAAACATTGCTCAACATCATTAGTTATCAGGGAAATACACATCCCTTTCTAGGACTCTTCACAGGAGACTTTGCACTCTTGTTATATCTTATGGGATACTTTGGGAGTACTCATAGGGCTAGACCACTAGAGGGTCAGTTTGAAACAGACAAATGTAAGGGATATGGAGAAGGTATTGGTGAGTGGCTCATATATGATCAGCTCATTCCAAAATTCCTACAGGTATCCACTGCCAAAATCTTTTGGTACCAAAGAATAAATGGCACCTAAACAGAATTTTTATTGGGCCTAGTATACAGTCACAAACTGAGCAAGCAGAGTCACTTTCAGATGTCTGAGCATCTAAATGAAGGACAGAATCTCCAGAGAGGGTGCTTGGACTGAAAAGCTCAGCCTATCTAACAGCTATGATTCTCTTTCCTTAGTCTAGGAAGGACAGAGAAAAAAAAATTCTACATATATTTTCCAGATTTTTTTATAGTAAAGATTGGTAAAAATCTTAGTAAAATCCTGCCTTTCTGCTGCTATACCAGCTCTTTCCCAGGCTCTGTAATTGATTCCTTGGGGCATGCTAGAATCTGGAAGCAATGAAGTGTGGTTGTACAGCACATTAGGAGAAATTGCTTCTTCTTGCAAAGTTGCTTTCTCCTGCCAGGTTGTCTCAGGATTTTCAGTAAAGTAGAGAACAGTTTCATCAGATAGGGAAGGAAGGGATCCTTCAGTGTGCAGAAGAGGTTTGGTTGGGCTTAGGACTTCCAGCTATCCCTGATCATTTGGATCAACCCAAATGCACATTCTAATCATCAAATGTGTACTCTTTTCTAAATAATATCTGGATTTGATATATCCATCATTCTACAAGAAATAGGAAATATTACGGAATGCTTATAGAAACTTTGTGCCTTTTTTTTTTTTTAATGAGAATCTCGATTCTAAACCTTGCTGATTTATTTCCAATACAGTAAAACATGGCTAACACACCCCACATTCCTGGTATTTCTCATGCCCTTCACATGAACTGTGATTCCAGTAACTGCAGTTTGCCACTTCGTATTACAGACAACCAGATCCCATTCTACGGAAAATAACAAAGTTCAAGTTCCCAGTTCCTTCAATGTCTGTTACTGCAATGTGTAGGGATCATAAATATAAAACCAAAATACAGTGCTGGGATTGTGGCTCCGTGGCAGAGTGCTTGCCTCGCATGTGTGAGGAACTGGGTTCAATCCTCAGCACCACATGAAAATAAATAAATAAAAGTATTGTGTCCATCTATGACTAAAAAACTATTTTTTAAAAAAATGAAGTTATTAAAAAATACAAATCAGTTCACATGATTCATGGGAGAGCTTGGGTATCAGCTGGGAGACATGGGTAGGAACAATTCCCAAACTGCCCTGCTGGCCTGGTTGCAGGTTCTATTCTACCCCTTTTGTCACCAACATCACTGCTGCTGGGACATCTTCCTCAGATGCCTCGAAAAATTATTAATCTCCCTCTCCGTCCTTTTTTTTCTGCTAAGCAGAAAGTTACAATGTTTTTCTTTCTTCTGAATCCAGGTCTCATGTTGATGCTTCTATTCATCAGAAAGTAGATCACATTTTAGCCTTGGGGTTGCTAGGCAGGCTGAAATATTGAGTTCTAGCATATATTGGGGTGACCATAAGAAGTTGCAAAGTAAAAATGCTCAACATATGAAAAGCAGCCCAAAGGTATGACACATGATATACTCCTCCCATCTGTATGTCTAAATAATCTTATACTTCAATTGCTTGCTTTATCTGTTTGGACAGAATCTTCAGAATAAGAAAACATGAAATGGTAGGAAGGCTCTGGCCAGCTTCCACTATGGAGGCAGAGGAGGTAACTTTGCCATTTTTTACACCAGATAGTCTTCTCCTTTTTCTTCCGATTTCTCCTACCTGTCCCATTGATCTTCCATTCACTGTGTCCTGCTTTTCTCATTATCCCTAGGCGAGTGGTTCCCTTGCTTTACATTGTATCTCTGGGTCTGAAGTCTGATCAATCCCAGGTGTCCCTGCAGGTGAGTGGGAAGACCCAAGGTGGAGAGAGGGCAGGCACTGACTAGCCAAGGTGATCCCAGTGTCTTACCTGACTACCCAGCTTCACCTCCCAGTCTTCATTTTTTTCACTCTGGTTTTGATGACTTTCTAAATAAGGTCTGTCTTTTACTCATATAAAACATAGTTCTCTCATGTATTTCATTTGTTTGAAGAGCACATTTGTTTCCTCCATCCTATCTCCAGGCTTTCTATCTTCCTGAACAGTTTTACAATATTTCTACTGAAGCCACCCTTTCTCACATCTATGAGTTATGTATTACTATTGTCATTTTACATAGAAGAAAACTCAGGTTTAGTTAATTCAAGCAATTTGCTGAAGGCTGATAAGAAAATAAAGGCAACCCATCATTATGTACAACTGTAATGCACCAATAAAAAAATATGGGAAAAAGAAAAAGGAAATAAAGGTAGGATTTTAACTCAATGTTGTTTAATCCAGAGCCCAAGATCTTAACTCTTGTGGGAGATCCCTCCCATATATTACATAATAATATGTTGCTCTTAACAAATCATTATTTTCTCTACCATTTTCATCGCACATTTTAAAAATTTCTATTTTGGAAATTTCCTGTATTTTGGAATCATGAGCATTCTTATAATGTGAGATTACCAGAATTAGTATTCTATCCAGTTAATTGTGGTAGGCACCAAGTTCATATCCAACAGCAAACCTTTGATTTCTCAGAGAATGATGCTTCCCCAATATTAGTTTCACTGTTCTCAAACCATCAGACCAATTTTCCAGGTCTGTTCTCAATTATGGAGAATCAAAATGGGATCCTCAAATATGCCAATTTGGATATTAGTTATTTTGAGTTAAAGATGCTTGAAAAACAGCGAATAAAAGAAGGACACTCTGACCTTCCTTTCTGTTTGTAAAAACAGGAAATAAAACTCCCGTGTATAAGATTCCTTCCCTATGCCAAGAAGAGGAAAGACATTCCTGTCAACAAAAATAAAAAGCCAAGGTCAAGAGAATTCTGTATAAATAGACTATATAAAACTAACTCTTGTCTTCCTAGTCACTTTTCCAGTTAACTTACCTACCCAAACCCCTTTTCTTGTTATGTTTTCATAATTTTCAATTGTCTATCCAGCCAAGTGTATAAGTGTTCAGCTCTTACTTCATGTATGGGTCTCCATATTTTGGGTGAAGGCTCTCAGGCACATCCTACATTTACCAAATAAATTCTGTAGGCTTTTCCATTATTAATCTGTTTTATGTCAGTCCCACTGGAGACCCAGTGAGTGGAGAAGAAATTTTGTCCCCACCAGCTACACTATGATTTTTGAGTTAGGAACTTGAATGTAATGAAGACAAAGTAACAGACATTCCTAACTCCAGTATCAGAAGAAAAATGCCACCTTCCTTTCTTACAGGAAGAAAGCATTCTATAGGAGTCCAGTGTTAGTAGGTAGGGTCACTAGAAGGAGAAACATCCTCTAAATTTCACTAGCAGGAAGACTTAATCACTGCATTATAAGGTAGTAAAGCAGAGAGGAAAATGATGTTCTGTTTCTAAACCAGGATAAACTTCAAAAATAAATTGGCTTGGAATGTACTGAGTACTGGGACCTTAAGCATACAACTCAAGACACAATATCTTGTCAAGCAGGGTGTGAAGATATAAAACTCTTTAGTTAATGTTTTTATTATTAGATATTCTAATATACTTAATAGCTTGCATGTAATCTCTCAAAGTCCTGGAGATAAGAAGGAACTTGAAAAGGGCCCTTCTTGAAAGTCAATTGTCATGAAAAAGCAAATTCCCTGTTCAGCTATATTTAATATGCAAATGAATACATTTCTTAAATTTGCTTGCAAATTTCTACTAAACCTTTTACCCTATTTATCTCCCTTTCAAACGTGCATACAGGCCAATACAAAATCTTTAGGTCCAAATTAATAGAGTATATTAAACATTCAAATAACATTTATTACCTGTAATCCCAGTGACTCCAAAGGTTGAGGCAGGAGAATTGCAAATTCAAGGCCAACTTAGTGAGACCCTCTTCAACTTAGCAAGACCCTGTATCAAAAAAATAAAAAGGATTGGGGATGTAGCTCAGTGGTAAAGTGCCCAGGATTAAGTTTCAATCCTCAATACAAAAGAAAAGCGGTATTTTTGCAAGTCATTCTTAGCAACATAAATTACATTCAATAGCATAGGAGAATTTTTTTAAAACTTTCAATAACTTTATTGCTTCACAAAAACTGAAATGACTCAAGTATAAAAATATCACAATTAACTAATGAACTAATTAAAATATCACAATTAACACAATGAACTAATATATCTCATTTCAAGAAAGCAGTAGAAACCAAAAGCAAAAATTAACGAAAAGTAAAATAATTCTATAAGATAACAGTAAAAAGGAAAATATTTAAGGGTTTAGAACCTGTTAGTTAATGTGCTGGTGAAAAGGAAAATATTTAAGGGTTTAGAACTAACTGTTAGTCACCTTTTCATCACTGTGACCAAAATATCTGATGAGAACAACTTAGAGGAATAAAGATTTATTGGGGCTGACAGTTTCAGAGGTTTGAGTTATGGTTAGCTGGCTCCATTCCTCTAGACCTGAGGTGAGGTAGAACATCATGCCTGAAGGGCATGAAAGAGGAAAGCTGATCAGCTCATGACAGACAGGAAGGGGAGGTGGGAAAGGTCATGACAGACAGGAAGGGTTGGGAAACGATAAACCCTTCCAAGGCACACACTCAGTAACCTATTTCCTCCAAGGAGGTCCCACCTTCCAGTACTCCATTTTGCCATCAATGAATTAATCCACTGATGTCATTACAGCTTTCATGATGTAATTACTCTCCAACAGCCCCATGAGACTTTGGAGAACATTCCAGATGTAAGCCACAATAGTCAGCCTTCCTTTGCTGTGACAAAATACCTGAGATAAACAACTAATAAGGAACAAAGATTTATTTTGGTTCAGTTTTGGAGGCTTCAATGCATGGTCAGTAGGCTTATTACTTTGGGGCCTGTGACAGCAATCCATTCCTATGTCAAGAATGCATCATAAAAGAAGCTTCTCAGTTCATGGCAGCCAGGAAGGGAAGGAGAGAGACAGGAAGGGGACAGGATCACAATATGCCCTTCAAGGGCACACCCCCTCCCCCAATGATCTAACTTCCTTCTAATAAGTTTTACCATTTCCTAAATGTTTCACCCCCTCCCAATTGTGCCATAGATTGGGAATCAAACCTTTGGGGGACATTCAAGATCCAAACAATACAGAACCAGAGAGATAAACATGTTTATCATTTAACAATTCTAGAATATTCTGAAATTTTGTAAAACATCATTAAAACTCTCAGGATTAAAGTTTATGAACTTAATTACATCAAATGAGAGGATACAATAAAAGAACAAGAAGAGAGCTCATCCAAATTCATACATTATAGCCCTATGTTTAAATGTCCCAACCTAACTCAAAAACAGCCTTCAGAAATATCTTACACATGAGAAGAAGCTTATTTCTTCACTTCAAAGAAAAACAGATTGTTAGATATAAAAGCATACTAATAGTTTTGATCTAAGGTCTTTCTCAAATTTTTCAGCTATCAAAATTTCTCATAGCTTCATGCATGTTAAATTCATAGCATAGTATACATTATGGTTTTTTCCCAATAACCTTCAACGCATACACTTAAGATATGCAACATGATGTTATGAGACACATGTAAACAGCAAAATGAGTATAATAGTGAAGCAAATTAACATTTCCATCACATCAGCTACCCATTTGTGTGGGTATTTGTGAGTGTGTG
This sequence comes from Marmota monax, assembly GCF_021218885.2. Lineage (NCBI taxonomy): Eukaryota > Metazoa > Chordata > Mammalia > Rodentia > Sciuridae > Marmota > Marmota monax. The sequence continues at coordinate 284,436 of NW_026693252.1, forward strand.
TGTATGTTGAATAGTTAAAATGTACTTAACATGAATCCCAAATATCTTACAATTTTATTACCTATAGTACCCCAATTGTACACTAGATATCTAGGCTTTTTCATCCTTCATATCTTATATTTTATATCCTCTGACTTCCTCCTCCCCAACTCACTACACCTCTATCACTGGAATTCACTCTTTCTCTATTTCTGTACATGTGATTTTTTTTTTAAAAAAAAAGATTACATATATTAGATCCCACAACATTTTCTTTCTATATCTGGCTCATTTCTCTCAGCATAATGTCTTCCAGTTCTTCCAAGCTGTATAAAATGACAAAATATCCTATTTTTAGGGTTAAATAATATTCCATTGTACATGTACTCACCATAGTTTATTCATTTGTCTGTTGATGGACACTTGGAGTGTTTTATAACTTGGCTATTGTGAATAATGCAGTAATGAATGTGGGAAAGCAGATAAATTTACAAGGTGATGATTTCAGTGTCTTTGGGTATATTCCCCAAAAGGGGTTACTGAGTAATATGGCAGTCTATTTTTATGTTATTTGGAAACCTCTATTCTTTTTTCCATAATAGCTGTATCAATCTCCATTTTTATCAATAGTGTACAATAGTACCCTTCTCCTCATACCTCCCCAATATATTATCATTCTACTTTTTAATAACAGTCATTTATAATAGGTATGATCATATGTATTTTCCTGATGATTAACAATAGTAAGCAAATTTTCATATAAAGTATGCAATCTTTATGTCTTCTTTGGATAAAAGTCTATTTGGGTCTTTTGCCTATTTTTTTATCAAGTTATTCATTTTTCTACTATTGAGTTGTATCTGTTCTTATAAATTTTGGGTACTAATCACTTATCAAACATGTGGTTTGTTGTAAACTTTATTCCAGCCTGAAGGTTAGCTTTATATTTTGATATATTTCTCTGCTGAATGGAAGGACTTTTTGTTTCATTTTATTTTGTTTTAGTTTGATGTAGTATCATTCATTCATTTATTTATTGCTCATGTAATCTGAATTTTTTTATGCAATACCAAATTTCATTTCCAAGGCCTATATCAAAGAACTTTTCTTTATCTTCATACAGGGGTTTTCTGGTTTCAGATTTTACATTTGGTCTCTGTACATTTTGAGTTGATTTTTGTGTGTGTTATAAGATAAATGCCCAATGGCACTCTGATTTCAGATGTAGAATCCAGTTTTTCCAGTACCATTTATTGTAGAGACTGCCCTTCCCCTGTTGTGTCCTCTTGATGTTCTGATTAAAAATGAGTTGCCATATATGTTTAGGTTTATTTTGGGCACTCTATTCTGTTCCATTACTCTATACTTCTCTTGTTATGCTAGTACTATACTGTATTGATTATTATAGGTTTAAATCAGAAAATATGGTGCTTTCTATCTGATTTTATTCCTCAGAGTTATCTTGGTTAGTCAAGGTCTTTTATGGTTCCATATGAATTTTAGGATTCTTTTCCTATTTCTTAAAGAATAAATTGGGGTTTTGACAAGAATTTCATTAAATACATATATTTATTTGGGAAGTATAGATATTTTCGCAATATTAATTCTTTTACACTATTAACATGCTATATATTTTTTATTTACATCTCCTTTGATTTGTCTATCAATGTTTTTTTAGCTTTTATTATACAAATCTTTAAATTTATTTCTAAGTATTTTATTTACTTTTTGAATAAATAATTAAGACTCCTAAAAAAGAAAAACCCAGGGCCAGATGACCTCACAGTTGAGTTCTACCAAACAATCAAGGAAGAATAACATTTCTTCAACTCTTCCAAGAAATAGAGTTAGAACTACTTTCAAATACAGTTAATGAAACCCAACTTGCTTTGATACCTAATCCAAAGTGACCTTAAGAAAAAAAAAAAAACTAGAGGCTTATATCTCTAGTGAGCATTGATGTTACATCATGCAGATCAATCACTGTGATGCATCATATAAACAGAATAAAAGACAAAAACCACATGGTCATGTCATTTGACATAGAAAAAGCATTTGACAAAGTCCAATGTCCCTTTCTCTGATAAAAGTTCACAGCACAGCTGGTACAGAAATTTCCTTACCACAATAAGACCATATATAAAAATCCTATAGATAACATTAATAAATCTTTTCCACCAAGTTCCAAATAGGGCAAAGGTGTCCATTTTCACCACTTCTGTTCACCATCTATCAAAAGTACTATTAAGAACAAACAGAGACATGATAAATTGTGGTATAAAGGTGTATTAAGAATTGTGATGCAAAAAAATAAGAGAACTCACATATAATTGCATAATTGGGCGTGAACATACTCTATATACAGAGTTACAAAAATTGTGTTGTGAATGGATAATTATGAATGTAATGCACTCCACTATTGTCATGTATGTAAGAAATAAAAAAAAAGAACAATCACATAAGAAAAAAAATAAAAGGTCAAAAGATTGAAAAAAATACTGGCAGCACTGAAAAAGAATTGACTGCAATAAAATTGTAGAATACAAAAACTACATGAAAAAAGAGTAACATTTTTATGCCCAAATAGTGACCTAATTGTAAAAAAAGTCAACAATGTAATTTATGATAGCATCAAAAATAAATAAATAAATTCATAATACTTGGAATACCTAGAATAATACCCCATAGGGCATGTAAATACTGACGATGAGACAACAAGGATTACTGTAGTCTTCCCCCCACTTGATGCCAAATCTACAAGAGTATTTGTGCCTATTGAGGAATTTCCAAATTTAGCAAATAAAAATACAGAACACTAAATTGTATATTTATTTCAGCTTAACAATAAATTTTACTATAAGTATGTAATATTGTGGACTTACCACTAATAAATAAGCTTTTAGTACAATTATATCCCATATGTTTTATACTTATTCTAAACTTAACCATTGCTTAAATCAAATTTAATACTTGCATTTTGTCTGACAGCTGTAACAGATCAATCATTTTCACAAACATTTATAATTTTGGTTCAGAAATGGATGCATGACATTATTAAATTAGTACTTTGAGATATATCTCTGATCCTAATTGTATCATCATATTGCTAATATTTGACTGTTTAGAATATTGATGTCTATACTATTTAGCAGGAATTACATAAGCCCTATAGTGATTTCTGAATTTATCACTCCAAAACTCTGTGATACTTGTCAATTTAAGTAATGAATATGAGCATAGACATTCATTTTGAAAATAAGACTAGATAAAATCTACAATCTCTTATGTAGGATTAGTAGGCAATTATGTAAAATGCTTCACACAATGACTGTCCAATGGCAAAGCTTCCAGTTTTCTTTTTTTCTCCAACCTCTCTCAAACACAGGACACTCTGAAAACAGCACCTGCACTGCCTTTGAAATTTCAGTTATAATTTGCAAAGGCGAATCTTGCAAAGGTGAAACTAACAGACTGATTAAATAAATTAAAAGCTAAGAGAGAACAAAAGAGAGAGGTGGAAAATAACTCCAAGTTGTAGAGAATGAAAAGGAAAACGATTAAAGTCATTGCAAAAGGAGAGAATATGAAAGAAAGCAGGTGTGTACAAGCAGTGAGTGTTAGACATGATGAGATTGAAAGAATGGTGAATTTTTGTGAAAGTCTCCAATGCTGGTCTCAATGCTTTCATGCCATTATCATCATTCATCAATAAATTAACTAACAAATGTAAGGCATTGAAAATATTACCTAGGACACAGTAAGCCTCAATTAATGTTAACCATTACTTAATTTCTGTTAGCTGTTATTATGTTTACTATCTTTTCAATTGACCAATTTAAAATTATAAAATCATACCTATTTCTTACCCCAAACTTGTAATTACAAAGAAAGGGGAGTCAGTTTCTCAGTTTGTTCTGGTTAAGATAGAAAACTCCAAAACTTCCTCCTATACCCTTTTTATTCCTACCAAAAGAATATTGCTTTTTGATCTCTTATTCTGAATAACAATGTGTATATTTAAAAAAACAAACTTATTATTCAAATGTATTACATAAATATGTATGTATATTATTTATAATTAAGGAATTTATGCTTTTTATTTGGACTTCAGAAATAAATAAAAAAGTAGAAAGAAGATAAAAATCACACTGTCGGGTGCACTGATGCATGCCTGTAATCACAGTGACTCAGGAGAATGAAGCAGGAGGATCACAAGTTCCAGACCAGCTTCAGCACTTTAACAAGGCCCTAAGCAACATAGTGAGACCCTGTCTCAAAATAAAAAATAAAAAGTATAGGAGGGCTGGGGATATAGCTCTGTGGTAAAGCACAGAGTCTAATCTCCAGTACCAGGGGGAAAAAATTACATTACTAAATCACAATATTATCATTTAACATTTTCAATATTTTTGAAATGAGAGCTTTATTAAGATTGCTTCTACAGTTTTAACGCCACATTTTTTTGTGGGGTGGGGAGGGTACCAGGGATTGAACTCGGGGGGTGGGGGGGGGGGCACTTGACCACTGAGCCACATCCCCAGCCCTTTTTTTAATTTTATTTAGAGAGAGTCTCACTGAGTTGCTCAATGCCTTGCTTTAGCTGAGGTTTGCTTTTAACTGTCAATCTTCCTGCCTCAGCCTTTGGAGCCGCTAGGATTACTGTCATGTGCCAAGGCACCTGGCTTTGCCACATTTTTTACCTTAGATTTTACGATTTCTCCTCCCTGGTCACTGAGGGACATCTGTGGTTAGTTACTTATATGGATTTATAAAATGTGAGTTTGTACAATCACAGCATGTTAAATATAAGATCCAATTGAACTGGACATTTACAGAAGCTTCTAGAAACCAACAGCCTTTATGTGTTAGCATTAGAACACAAAAATATAATTCAGGAAGACTGGACCCTTCCCCTTGGAGCCCACATAATTAACACAGATTATGGCCAACACCTTCCAGAAAAAATAGTCTTCTACATATCCATCTAAGTTTAGGACTTCTCAAGATCGTCCATTTGGCCTTGACTTAACCCTGTTGCCATTAGGACATTGCCTGTCCCCTAACAGCCACTGGAAAATCATCACTGATTCTTTTGCAAACTCGCTAGCTGAAATCAAGACATAAATCAATCCTTTGAACTCTTATCTGAGATTTTTATCCCCTTGACTCAACTTCTCATCTGCCTCCCAAATTCTTCCATTGGGATTAACACCCCATGGACAGAAAAATTGCCTAAACTCTCAACTGTTTTATGAAAAGTATATTTTATTCTCTCATCTTAACTCCAAAGGAATCTTTGCCTTGAGGATATCCCTTCCCCTTTTGCAAAAACTGTTCAGTACTATACTGTCGACCTACTGCAGAGTTGGTAGGTAGCATCTGTGTCCTTCTCATACTAAAGAACAGCTTCCTGTTTACTGTTCCTCCATGGATAGACCAAATCCTCTGTTCAGGAAGATTATGTGTGCAACACATGCCTGTACTTCCTGTCATCTTCTGGTCACATTCCCTTTTCCATTTCTTAAAAAAAAAAAAAAATGTGGCATTTAAATTGTACCTTCCCTCAGTATTCATTTTTTAAAAAATCCAGAATCTCCCCAGTCTCATGACTTTAAAATATACCTATTTGACTCATGCACTTCCCTCGACAGAGCCAGGACAATAACATATTCGGAAAATGATTAATCCTTACAACCCACCTTCTGAGGAGTCCATCTCACTTTCCTGGCTCTCTCATTTAGTTACTCTCGATATTCTTGACCACATCAGGATTCCAGTCACTAAATACTCCATATTCTCCCAATTGCATCATATATCATTGAACTTCTGTCCCATCTAGATTAGATTTCAATAGGAAAAATGCCCTTTACTCACTTGACAGCCTCCTTGTAAGCTTTGCTATATGTTCATTTCCCTGAGCACACATGGAAAACCAAACCGTTAATGAATCCAACTGCTTGCTTCTCTAAATCAAGACCAATGATAATGCTACAATAAAATGTAACCCATATGCATAGATTGGTGCGAACATAAATCTATGATCTGCAGTCTCATCTAGAGCTTGAACATGTCTTATAATTATTCTAATAATTCTTCTTCAGAACTTTCTCCCATTTTCTGCAAAAGGTATCATGAGTCTCTGTTCTCCTCAATTCTCTTTCCTTTTGGCCTTATTACCTCCATGTTACTTTCCATGTTTCCTCCCTCCTCACTTTCAGCTTTTTTTTCACCTACTTAAAAAAAAAAAAAATAAGAGTCATCAGTACCAAAATGTATAGAAAATTCCCTAAATCAAAAAAATCCCCTATTTCCTCTCTCCAAAATTCTTGCTTTATCAAAGACTTTGCTCTCTTCTTATGCTCAAAAGCATCCATTTCACCTTCTATAGATCCATTCTAAATTTTCAACCCCTTTCTTTTTAACCTATCCCTGTTTCACTTCATTAATGTAAAACTTTAATTATCTCTTATTAAAAAAAAGACATGTCCTTTTCTGTTGGTTTTGCCGCCAACCAGTAATACATTTTTTAATATGCAAACCTGATTCAGTCACTTTCTTGTCTGATCTCCTCATTGGCTTCCCTAGTCTTTTAGGAAATGGATGAAACTTTTAGATGGCCATGTAAAGCTTTTCATGGTTTGGTCCCTTATTAGGTCTCTGAACCTATTACAACACCCTTAACAAACATATTCCAGTCCAAACATGGCAATTTAATTTTAATTTGTTAAACAGACTATGTTCTTTTTTGTCTCTTCAGTCTTATAAACAGTCCATTTCCTGAAAGCAGGAGCCTGCCTCTATCACCCAAGAAAGAATGTCATGTTACTTCCTTTCCTGCTGAATTGCAGCTTATAACAGCTAAATTTTATCTCAAATAATTCCTCCTCTTCTGAGATTTCTTTAACCACCCAGTTTGTATAAATTGTTTCAGTTTAACTCACTCTTACCACCCATAGCACATAGAGGGTATTGGTTTACTGTATGACTGTTAAAGTATACAGGGAATTCACTGAGGACAAGAACTGTGTCTTATTTTTCTGTATATTTTAAGTAAAGATAGCAGCTTTGTTACAAAGAACTTGTTCAGTAAATGTATATTTGATAAACCAATGAGCAAAAATCATTTCACAGAAACTTCCTCTCCATTAAAGCTGAGGCAATTACTATACATCATAGATTACTTATTGATCCTTCTTCCATTCAGTGTCATTTCAGATTCACAGAGGAGAAGCCTAGAGATGAGACTTGCAAGAGATATACTGGGGGAAATGCACTGAAGAATAAAGGAAGAGGAATAAACAGAAGAGGAGGAAAAACTTCAGACTGTAACATCTAGGTCTTATGGAAGGAGAGAGAGAGATTGGGTGGGAAAAATAACTGATTTTAACACAGTTCCAAAATACTTTTGTCTAGGTTAATAGGAAGTCCTTGAGTCAAAGTCATCTGTTGGAGAATATTCTAGTCTTGCAGAAATAGACCTCCCTGAATATCCTTGCCTAATCATCAGCTGTAAGCAGCTCTGGGGAAGCGGGGCCTTAGCTTAATGCAATGATGGACCCAGAGAGACAGTGGCTGAAGTGAGTCAATTATGATCCCAGTGCATATTTAGAGCCACCACACATTTTTTTTCATTCCATCAATCAACTTTATTACCAATTTTAAATCTTTATCCAAAAATAAAGTATCTATGGCTTTCCAAGTATAATCACATATATTTTCCTTTTAACATAGTACTTCTCAAACAGAGAGGAGGATCAATTTTATTTATAATCCATTACAAACTGATAATAGTGCAAAATAGGATGACTTATTAGGAAAATTATTTTTTAAAAAAATTGCGTACAAAAGGGCTGGGGATATAACTCAGTAGGTAGAGTGCTTGCCTTGCATGTACACGCCTGGGTTTAAACTCCAGTACCAAAAAAGAAAAAAAATTTATATACATTATATAAATTTATAAATGACCCTGTTGAACTGTTTTGAAAGTTGTTACGCTGATAATTTTGATATTCATTTTATCGAGAAATGTGATGTTTGTCAAAGAGGCACAAATCATGGACTTCACTTTGAGTACCCACACCTAACTGTAAGATAGTATCGCCAGTGTAGTGTGAAGTCATATATGTTGGATAGTGTATTAGTCATCTTGTTGTTGCAATGACCAAAATGCCCAACAAGAACAACTTAAAGAAGGAAACATTTATTTGGGGCTTGTATTCAAAGGTTTTGTGCATGATGGAGCAACTGCATTGCTCTGGACCCAAGGTGAAACATAAGATCATGAACAAAGGGAGTGATGGAGAGGCATTGTTCCATTCATAGGGGGCAGGAAGCAGAAAGATAGAGGGGTAGGGGCTTCAAGGAAGATGAACCTTTCCAGAGCATACCTCCAGTGACCCAACTCCTCCAGCCACAACCCACCTTTCTATAGTTACCACCCAGCTAGTCCACTTAAATGAGGATGAACTGATTAGGTTACAACTCTAACAATACAGTCATTTACCCTCTGCATTCCTACATTAACAGGAACTTTTGGAAGACACCTTATATCCAAACTATAATAGGAAGTTTCATTATAAAGCTTATTCCTTGATAATTTATTCATTTGAGCTAATGAAAATATGCATCACTTTTATGTGTTATGTAATTTACAGCATCATAACAGGTACTACACAATAAGTATGCTAAATAAATGGTGACTGACAGATCTATGACTTATACTATCAGTCACACTTGTTAAATTGTTCTTTGTTCCATGCTTTAATGTAGAAATACAAAATCTTAGAATTAACTGTAAGATAGTATTAGGCTAAATATGGCAGTCATGTGCATGATATTTTCTTTAAAATTCTTAAGTGGTTGCCATAAATTGTATTTCCCAAAAACAGACTCTGACACCTAAAACTTCACACAGAAGGTTTCTTGGAGCATGTAGTTGGACAATATACTTATGAGGATGCAAAGAAGGTAGGATTATTCTGAAAGAAAAGGTGACCCACCATGTTACAACTCAAGCCTCAGTCCATCCTACCAGAATCCAAGATTGAAATGGCTCTTATCAGCTGTCTTGTAACTTGGCAATGATGCTGGTCTCATACCAGCCAATTATTGTCACAGTCTATGAAACTGTAATTGTTGGAGTGTGTTTAGTCTGAGGAATGGCCTGAAACTCTTATGTTTAAAAGAGCACTGCAATGGATGTGCTGACAATAGGCTGTTAGGAGAGGAGGCAAGTGTGGAAGCAGAGACAGTTAGGAGATATAATAACCTGGGATTAAGATAATTTTCCTGTGTACATATATGAATATACCACAGTGAATCTCAACACTGGGTACATTCACAAGACTGGGAGCCTAATTAGAATAAAATATACTCCATGTTTGTATAAACATATCAAAAGAGATTCTAGTATCATGTATAACTAAAACAACAAAAGCAAAAAGATGCCATGGATTGGCCTGGTCATGACAGAGTGGGGAAGAAGTGGTCAGGATCTGCAATGTATTATCAGGTTATAACCACAAGCGTTTGTTGATGGGTTGGGTGTAGAGGGTCAGATAAAGAGAGAAGACTAATAAACTTTGAGCATAAACAACTAGAAGAAGAGATTGGATTTTGCTGAAATGGAAAAGATAGCATTTTGGGCATCTGTGGGTAGGAGCATCAGGATTTAAATTCTGAAGTGTTAAATTTGAGATAACTGTAAATAGGGACAACATAAAGTTTAAGTAGGCCAGTGAATATAAAAATTTAGAATTCAAGAGAAAAACTCAAATTATAGGAACAAGGATTTGAGGAACAATGATGATGTCTAAATCATGAGATTTAATATGGTCACTTAAGGAGCACAGAGAAGAGACGAGATCTAAGCCTTAGAATCTCTGATACTCCAAGTATTGGGAAACTGAGAAGGAACCAGTAAAAGGTCCAAAGAAATGAATTTAGTGAAGTAGAAGAGCCAAGAGCCACTGGTTTCATAGAAGCTAAGTGACAACATATTTCAGAAAGAAGAAAGTGATCATCTGGCCAAATGCTACTAAAATGTCAAAGCAATCAAGGCTGGAATTTTATCATTGCATTTGGGAATATGGAATTTATGGATACTCTTGAGTGAGAAATTCTGTTGAAGGAACTGGAAGCAAACACCACAGAGGCATTAAAACAATAGGAATAAATAACTTTTTCAAAAACATTTTGCTATACAGATATCATACAGGACAGGCATGGTGGCACATGCTTGTAATCCCAGTCATTTGGAAGGCTGCTGAAGGAGGATCACAAGTTCAAGGCCAGCCAGGCAATTTAGCAAGACCCTGTCCCAAAATAAAAAAAATAAAAGGGCTGGGGATGTAACTCAGTGGTAGAGTACCTTGGGTTCAAATCTCAGAATTAGGGGAAAAAAAATAGATAGATATCAGACAAATAGGTCCCAAACCAGGAGAATCAAGTGAAGTGGTTTGTTAGTTCGTTTAAATTATAAAACTTAAAATATGTTTAAATTTGATGTAGAGAGGGGGAAAGTTGATAAAAGGTAATTGCTAAGTGAGCTTACTAGTAAACAGGAAAATGTCATTAAAATTGTATTGAAGAACTGTTTCACACCAACCCAACTGGCAAAGTATACAAATTTGGGGGGATACCAAATGTCAGTAAGAATGTAGGAAATAACAAATGCACATAACACTACTAGTAGGGTTATATATGGTAACAGACACTTAAAGAAAAATATTTGACAATGTATAGTGAATTTGAAAGTGCTTTTTTCCCCAAAAACCTAGTGATTTCACTTTCTAATATACCTTCTACAGTGATGCACTTTAAATTTTATCTTGTACACTGATCACTGGGGATCTTGTTAAAATGCAATTCTGATTGAGGAGATCTGGGATGAGGGCTGAGGTTTTGCATTTCTAACAAGCTCCCATGTGATGCTGTCCCTGCTTCTCTGTGTATATACATAGAGTAACAAGGCTCTGTGAAAACCTTTGCACATATACCAGAAGACAGATGAGTGATGCTCACAACAGCATGGAAACAGAGAAAAGCTGCCAATGGACAGTTCCTTAATATAATAGATCAATCACTTTAATATATTCAAAAGAGAAAACACCATGCTCTCTCTATCCTTAACAATGTTGTTTTAAAATGAAAAACAAATGTTAAAGACTGATGCCTATGGTTTGTTGCTGTTTATGTACATTTTATTTCTGAAAAAAGAAATTCATATAACAGTGGAAGACGACACATGAACATTCATAAAATAGTAGCCGCTGTTGAGGAAAAGAAATGGGATGGAATGGATGAGACTGGGTTGTTCTAATGTAAAAGAAAACAGGTAAAATATTAATATGCACTGAGACAGTATGGTGAATATTTGTTGTGCTATTTATTTTTTAATTTTATGGGTTTTAAAGTTTTAATTTTTAAACTTATATAAATGTTTGAAATAGAAATCCTCAGAAGAGGAGCCATTTATGGAACATTTATGGGACTGTTTCTGTAAAACCAGAGTAGTTTTTAAAATAGCCCTCCATGTGCATACACACACACACATACATACACACATATACACACATACATATTATATAAGTTTTTGTGAATGAATAACCTGGTGGAAGGATATAAATCAAACTCAAGTTTCATAAATGGAGTGGGGATAGTAGAAAATCCCTTACCTTTTCATTATATGTCCTTTGTTTGTTTGTTTGTTTCAATTCAACAATAAGCTTCCAATAGCTTTAACATAAACAGAGAAAATATAAAGTAAAATAAATGTAACATGAAATTGACATGGCTCCCCAGTTGCCAAACCAAAATCAGCCTACTAGTTCCTGCTGAGATGTCAACAGAGAAGTGGAGTGTCAGAGTGGCAGCCCAGGTAGGTTTTGGAGTGCAGGTGGCAAACCTGGCCTGTGGCTATGGGGAGCCCCATGCAGGCATGGCAATTCTAAGGCACTGTGAGCCAAGGTGCACCAACCTGTCACTCTTCAACAGCCAGGCCTAAGCATGTACAGACACCTGCTGCAGAAGTGAACTCCATATAGTGCTGTAACCCAGAACTTGCAATCTTAGACCACATTACAACCTTGACCTCCTGCTTCCTGACCTAACACAAGAAAATGGAAGTAGGGCAGACCTGAATGGAAGCTGGGATTCAAGAGTTGATCAAGAGCTTTAGTATGTTTTCAAAACCTAATTAGCATAAGTTTGGACCAATAATGTTAGCATGTTTCCAAAATGTAATTAGCATAAGTTTGGACCAAACTTAGCAGTGACCCAAGTGCTATATAAAACCCTAAACTAGCATTCTCAGTGGGAGAAAAACCTGCTATCTGGGCCTCTCTTGCACTGCAAGAGTTCTGTTCCTATTTCTATTCTTCCAGAAATCCTACTCTCACACTCACTCATCCTGGTCTGTGGATTTCATTTTTTTTTAATTCATAAGACAAGAATCCGGAAAGAAGAAGAAATTGATGGTGAGCTGCTGGGGTCTGCTGCAACACTGAAGGGCTCATCATTAAGAGCTGCAACATATCTCAGCTGCAGAGGCCTGCTGTTATCTTACACAGACCTCACCGACCAGCAGAACCAGAGAAACCCCCGTTTCACCTGCCAGCAGAAGCAGAAAATCAAGTGGCATCTCAAAACTTCAGTTTCAAACTAAGTTCAAAAATATTAGAGAAAATTTACATAAGAATTAAGATGTAAAAGCTTAAGAGACAAATAACTGAGGAATTTTTCAAAAAATAAAAACAAAGATAGGTAATCAGTATGAAGTACTACACAGTGTACAACTTACAAAGAATCATGTCATCTCTAATCAAAAGACTTTTAATCATCATCAGATATGACACTTAATTTCTACTTTAAAACAATAATGAACATGTCAGTTCCCCTCTTCCTACTTCCTGTTGATCCACCTTCTTTACTTGAATAACTTCTGGGTCCCAATCTGCATCACATACTATCTTACTTCTTTGTACCCCTGTCATGATTAAATCACAAAAGGTATGTCTTTTCCATAATTCAACATGCTCAAATCAGCTTAACATCTCATTGAAATTCTCTTGTAAAATCTCTGCTCTTGAAGGAATTGCATCATAATCCGTATAAAAAATAGAATCAATGCTGGCCTCCATTCTTCAGAAAAGACTAAATGCTACCTAATGGCCAGCATTCTACAACAATCTGGGCTTCAAGTTCATTCATGCAGATCCAAAGTAGACTCTCATGTGGAAAATAACAGAAATGTAAAACATTCATTCACTTCCAAATATATTCTCCTTTTGTGTTCCAGGCCCTGTGGTAAGTTTAAAAAAACAAAAATGTAACTAAATAGTCAGCTTCATATTTTACCTTTCTATCAGACACAGGCTATGTTCTGATGTGTGCCATGGTTTAGACAAGTTCCTCAGATATGTTGAGCACCTCTGTGTGTGAGAGAGAGTGAGCATCAGACCTTGATGAAATACACTATGGTACTAATGAAATTGATGGTCCCATTTAACTTGTTCAACTACTTCCTTACTTCTTTCTTTTATAGTCTCTTCCACTCAAGTATCTACTTCACAAACCTTGTCATTGTTCAATTTAGATTTTTTCCAAATGGAGTTAAACACCACTATGGATTGAAAATGGCTCTATGGGCAGGTGAAGCAGGCTTTTTGTTTGAGCTTCTGCTTTTATTATCTCCATATAGCTAGGGTCCCTATATAGCTATCACCATATAGCTAGATGGGACTATCTAAAAGTGGATTATAACACAGAAAACTGAAGAGAAGGGAAATAAAAGAGCGTTGTATTCAGCAAGTCTGCTAAAAATGAAAGATGCATCAAAGGAGTACACATTTTCAATTGTGTTCATCTTTCTTCGGTTATAAAAGAACTTTCTCGTAAGTGTGGTGATGACCTTATTACTTATATGACTGAATCTGCAGGAATTCTCTTCTTTTCTTTAATTGTAAGACATTAGGAACACTGCGTTGACAATTTGAAGTAATCTTTGCCCAAAGTGGAGGTTGGCAGGGCTCCCTACTGATGACTCAGAATCACTAACATCTATTCAACAAAGACTATTTTGCTTTATGAACCTATCAGCAAAATGACCACAATTTAGTTTATCAGAATCACAAAATATAAGAAAGCAATTAAAAGCAAGAAAAAAGAGGCCTCTCTTCATATTTTAACTTCTTCATGTTCTACTCTCCATGTAAGTCCAAAATGAGGACAAAAAAAAAAAAAGGAACTTTAACATTAAACCACATAGGCTATGTTTAGCCCTCCCAACTGGAATGCCTGGAAAGGGGAAGGCCCTCATTCTATGACCATCTTTGCTGAATATCAGTGTGTTAGTCCCTGTGATTCTTTTGCCCACAGACCCAGTCAGTTAGTGTTTCAGTCAGTTATTTTGTTGCTGTGACTAAAAGATCTGACCAGAACAATTATAAAAGAGGAAAAGTTTATTTGAGGACTCACGGTTTCAGAGGTTTTAGTCCAAAGAAGGCCGGCTCCATTCCTCCAGGCTTGAGATGAGGTTGACCACCGTGGTGGAAGAGTATGGCGAGAGAAGCAGCTCACATCATAATTAAGAAGCAGAGAGAGAAAAACTCGACTTGCTAGGTACCAAATATGTACCCCAAAGCCACACCCCAATTCCCACCTCCTCCAGCCTTACTCTACCACTTCGATTACCAGTTAATACCTATAAGGGGACTTATTCACTGATTGGGTTAAGACTCTCACAACTCAATCATTTCTGCTCTGAATCTTCATGTGTTGTCTCATGCATGAGCTTTTGGGGGACTCTACCACTAAATCATAACAGTTAGTCTCTCATAAAAGCTGTTTGGTTAATAAGACCTCTGCTTCTGCTAAAATCTTCAGTTAGTATCATTCAGCCTCCAAAGCCCAGTAACTAGGAAATTTTACAAAAATACCACATTTATATTCCATTCTATTAAATATTTCCAAGATGTTTAAGGACTTGGAACCAAGAGGCTGTGTAAGTAACCCATAGTTTAGAAAAGAGACAGACATAACAAGGGAGTAATTGCAAAGCACTGTGACTAGTATAACCAGAAGCTCATACAAGGTATAGGAGGTTGAGGAGAATGTGAGAAATCAGAGAACTTCTCAAAAGAATTGCCACCAAACTTAAGTTCTGAAGGATGAATAAACATTTAGGAGGTCAGGAAGTCACTGTTCTTTCAAAAGAAAAGCTAGTTCAGATGCTTCTTGCCTCACCATGGAGCTAAATCCCAATAAACTCATCCTGAATTGAAAAGACTGCAACTCAAAATGCATTTATTACAACAAACCTGCCAAATGTCATAACAAGTATGGTTTAAAACCTAGGTTATCTAGCCTAGCCTACTTTCAGTGTGCTCAGAACACTTACATTAGCGTGCACTTGGGCAAAATCTCGAAACACAAACTTATTTTTTGTGTGTAGCCACATGATAGCATGACCCACTGTGCTCACTGCCACTGCCACTTCCCAGCATCTCAAGAGAACATCATAACCTCATATGACTAGCTCAGGAATGTTGAGAGCCACAGCCGAGTCTGTATGGCCCCTAGCATTTTGCCAACAGTATTGATTGACAGGCGAGGCATTACTATCCACCTCTGCCGCTACTTTTGAGTTCTCGCACTATTTTGGAGGTCTCGTGGGGATTTCCAGGGATTCCCTGAGAGTTCCCATTGGTTGGGGAAGTGCAGGAGGAGGGACTTCCAGGAGAGATATTTCCGGCTGGGGGTTCCTGGACGAGCTGCGTGGCGATCGGGAGGATTCCCCGGGAGCTGTGTGAAGTTTTTTTCTGCAGTTCAAAAATAAAGTTTGTTCCTGCTTCAGTGGCTCGTGATTTGTGCCCAGCCAGACTGCGGCACAGGAAAAGGTCAAAACTCAAAGTTTGATGTACAGTTTGTATTGAATACCTATCATTCTTGTACCATCATAATGTTAAAAATGGTTATTTGAAAAGTCATTAACCAAAACATTATAAGTTGGGGAGCATCTATACTTGAATAAACACTATAACCATTGAATCAAGGATGCATTGATTTGAAAATCTGTCATTCTTTATTATACTAAAGAAAAATACCAATGAAGCTCTTACACATGAGTGATTGTATTTTGATTTCAAAAAATATAAAAACACTTTAAGAAATTTGACTTAGAACTAATTTAAAGATTGATAACGTAATGCAAATAGATTGAAAAAGCATAAATTATATCAGGGATGCAAAGATTTGGATCATTAAAGTAATATAATGATTTAAATTTCCTGCATGGTTATTAGACACTGGTGGTTATAGATGTTTTTTTTTTTTTTTTTTTTTAAAGGTGACATTTAGGCAGACAGTAAAGAGACCAGAGACCTGAAGATGAGTTGAACACTCTGAGCACCAGCAATGTCTAATGAAAAAAATGTCTGGTATCCAAAGGGAGAAGTAGGTTTGTCATTGTGAGGGACAGAAGGAGTTCAGAGTCACTCAGAGAAAACAGTGAGGGAAAGGAGAGTGTTGGCAGATGAGATCAAAATGCAAGGAAGATCTCATCTTATATGATGATTTTTTTTTCATAAAGTTTAGGTTTATTCCAAGAGGAGCTTCTGGAAGGTTTTAAAAAATAGACAATATGAATCATTGTATCTTTTAAAAAGATAATCCTAGAACAAATGGATTTAGTTGAATGAGAGTAGAAAAGGCAAGACCACTCACAAAACTATGATAGTAGTCATGTGGCTTGGGATTAGGTGCTGGTAGGTCTTAATGTTCTTTTGACATTAGAGTTGACAGGACTTGCTGAGGGAGTGGGAGGTGGACGAAGGAAAAAGTAAAAATTAAAGGTCCGATCTCAGATTTTTATCTGCACATCTAGGTTGAGGGCAATGGTATTTTCTGAGATGGGAGAGATGTAAGGAGGGAAATACCTAAAAGAAAACACATTTTTAAATGTCCATAAAAATACATGAGATAGCTGTGAGATATCCAAATTGAAATACAAGTTAAGAGGTCAGAGTTCAAAGTATGGGGCTTTGGATTGACATGAAGATAGAAAAGAACTTGGGGCATTTTATCAATATTTAACACAAACATAGGTGATATGATGATATATATCAAATATACATATTTGAAGTTATTGATTAAATATAATTACCTAAAAAGTGAGTAAAGAGAAAAAAAGAATCTCAGTTTTGAAACATGGAAATCTCGAACCTTAAAGACCAAAAATACCCATCAAGCTGAGCAGCTGAGAAGACAGAACCAGTAAGGTCAAAGAAAGACCAGTAGTCACGAAAAGCAAAATTTTTTAAAAAAAGAAAAAAATCAGCCATCATCTGAGTTGAAAGAGTCTGAGAAAATAAGTAAAAAAAAAATGTTTACAGAAGTCTGGTTTAAACCTAAAATTAAGATCCAAAATTATGTGCTGTCTTGACTTTTGAAACAACCAGAATGGCCTCAAATGGCCTAACTGCCAAGTAAAAAAAAAATGTTTTCTCCGTTCCCATGAATAAGGTCTCCCAGTCAAACGGTCCCCTTTTCCAAGGGACCAAGCACAATTTTGGCTTATCCCCGAGTATCAGGTTTCAGTTTTCTGCCAGCCCACAAAATTATTTAAACAAACCAATCACAGCCAATCTGGTGGGAACCAGATGTCACCAAACACTCTGCAACCTGCTGTCCATCACCCCTCCTGTGGCCATGCACAGAATATAGCTTCTTCCTCTGTAAAACTAGGAATATATGTGTGAATAAACTGCTGCCAAACTCATCCATCTAGTGTTGGGTGTTATATGTTCAAAAATTTCCATAACCCTAGGACAGTGAGATGTACACAAGGTGACTGAAACAAGAAGTGACCCCTGGCTTGGGCAACAGGCATGACTCTTGAAGTCATGAATGAAATACAGTAATAAGGAAACCTAAGGAGAAGAAGTAGAGATGGGAACCATAAAGATATCCAGAAATTCCAGTATATATGGGAGCAGGGGGATTTTGTAGTAGCTGGAAAGAAAAGGGATCTCAAGGGTGGTTTTCTAAAATGGGAGATGCTATTGCACATATATTAAATGGAAATTAAGCACACACTGATTGTCCAAGTGGGAAAGCCAGTGATTGCAGAAGTAAAAGTCTTTGGGAAAAGAGAGGTGAACAGCTCCCAGGTGCAAGAATTTTCATAGATAGGAGCACAGAGATTACATCTATAATAACAGGAAAATGGAAGAGAGTATAAATGAGCAGCACAAATATGTTGCATTAGTAGATACTATAATAAAGATGACAGTCTTGAATTGTGTGGATGTCTGATTTTCTCTTTGTTCAACTCCTCTAGAGGGGACAAGTTGGATTTAACTAAGATTGAGGATTTGTCCAGAAAGGAAGTCAAGAATGTATACCAGAAGATAATACTCATCATCATATGAAGAAAATAAACTTTTAGTTCTAATTAAATAGGAGGTAAAGATGGAGACTTTTTAAAAATGGGAAGAGGTATGGAATTGTATCATTTTTTATCAAAATCATTACATTGTCTTTCCACTTTCATTATAAAGCATCATGGTTTTCTTAACTTTTTAAATATATTAAGTAGTTTTAAATTTTTTTCTGAACATAATATTCTGGGTTTTAACAATATTACTGAGGTTAGTGCTATACTTAAAGATAAAATGTATTCCTTCTTTAATAATTTTATATTATTAAATAAAGCAAAAGGGCCATATCTCTGTGATAATAATGTGAAATGGTTAGTACCAAATAAGTTTAAAAAAGCTGTAACGATGGAAAATTGAACATCAGAGTAAAACTGCTACCTCTGGTTCATGTTCAAGTTGTTTTAATGTTAGCCCAACAGAAGAACCAACATTCCTGGGAAGTGACATTCTGGGAATTTACATTTTGGTAAATTCTGGAAAACCAGACTAACTACATTTAATTGCTATGCTCTCCTTAATCTAAAACATGAGCAGGATGTTTCAATGCATATCAAATTAGCACTTGGAATATGATATAATGTATGTAATATATTTAGAATAGGATTTGGCATAAATGAACAATGATTGTTAATTATTATTGAATATCAGTAATGCTTATTGAATATAAGAATGTTGCAAATGTTACTACATAGTATCTATCCATCATCTGAAGGTATTTTTATCATTTTTGTGAGGACAAAGCAATAACCATTTCCCTCTTAAATTTGTTTCCTGTTGGCTTTTGAGCCTGTGATTAGAGAATTACTGCAAACCCCATGATGACAAGCCTGGTCATCCTACCAAAATAACTGTTAGGAAATTCAGTTATCCATACTTCCTGTCAGGCTTGGGATGACCCAGATACATGTCTGTCTTTTTATGTGAGTACTAGAAATTTTAAAACAGTCGAAACACTATTCATATGTTCTATATTGTCCTTAAAAGTGTAAAATGGGAAACTTTCTCTGTGTGTGTGTGTGTGTGTGTGTGTGTATTTCTGGGGATTGATCCCAGGAGTTCATTCATGCCCGAAAAGGGCTCTACCTCTGAACTATATCCTCAGCCCTTGAATAATACTTCCATTAGGCAGTTTGGCCAAACTTTAAATTTTTGGACACTTTACTGGAACTAACAATTCTCCTTCTTGGAACCACGTATATAAAAAATATATTTATCTGTAAAGATATCATTAGGACAAGAGAAAAAAAAAAGTTAAAGAATTTAAATGTACACTGATAAAGCAATCATTTAAATTATGTCAATAATATAAATATAAACTTAATTTATGAATTAAAAATAATGTGGCATAATACTATCTAGTGTGGCACAGAGACTTTCCATCTATTAGAAAATATAACTACTACAGGTTGAGCATACCTAATCTAAAATCCAAAATCCAAAATGTTCCAAACTCTGCAGCTTTTGAGCACCAATATGATATAGAAAATTCCACAGCAGAAATCATATGACCACTCACAACATGTAGGCACCCTAAAAATACTGTATAAAATTATCTATAGGCTATGTATATGGTATATATGATACATAAATAAAATTTGTGTTTAGATCTGGGTCTCTTCCCCAAGATATCTCATTATATATACATAAATATTTCAAAATCTGAAAAAAAATATTCAAAATCCAAAACAATCCTAGTACCAGCATTTCACATAAGGGACTCGACCTCTATTGCCAAAAACTAAGTGACCCTATATTTTTGTAAAATATAAAAATAAGAAACAGTTATTTATACAAAAATACTTGAAAGCTATACACTTGAATAATGTCAGTATTATATCCAAATTGTGGTGCTAGAGATAATTTCTATTTTTTATTTTTTAATATATTTTATAATTTTTTAATAAATGGTATCCTTGGATTTGCTTAGAAAAAAAAATGTAACAGATAAAGTGATACATCAACAGAACTACTTCTGACAACATTAAAAGATAATTTACTGATGCCTTGCATACTAATAAATGTTCAAAACCAAGAGAAAAAAAAGAAAAACTAAATATATTTTAAAAATAAAAATATGCAATTTATGGTTGTTCACATTCAGTCAAATATTTAAGACAAATTTCAGGTTGGGAATGAAAAGGACATTTATATCAGTTATAAAGACAACAGATGGGTTTATAGCTCTGCTACAATTATTATCATCATCATCATCATCATCAATTAACATTCATTCAGTCTTTTCTCTAGGGATCTCAAAAATTGGGCACATCTGGAAGTAAAGTTTACTTTTTGAGGGTTCAAGAGGAAAACTTAGGAAATTCCAACTTCAAAACTTTACATAGTATTGTCTCCTGAAAGAGTTAATGCAGTTTCCAGAACAGTCGGCATATTAAGTAGTGTCAAAAGAAAACAGCTGGATTATAAAAGATAATCCCTGAACAACTGCACTGGGAATAGCATTGCTCAAATGATCTATTATTACCATTGGAAAAATGCCACAGGCTCACCCTACAGCTGATGAGCCCATATCCCAGGACAGCACTGCCCTCAAAATAGAACACCTGACAAGGTCCAAAGCAAAATTTAAGACATGTCAGTTGAGAGCCAACATAAATAATATGCTAGAAATTAAAACAAAAGAAAAATTAAACCAAATATAAGAGAAGCTTTAAACTTTAGAAACTCTTCAAAAAATATTTATTCTAAAAGACAGTTTCAGTCTGAAAATGTACATAAGTATATAAATAAGCTCTGTGGCCTTTGAAATATGTCTTCTCCAAATGGTCATTTTTTAAAAACAGTAATAACATTGAAACTTAAATTACCTGGAAATTTAATTAAATTGCCCCAGTTAAAGAAATAATGTGACTCATTCTCAAAGAATAGTGTCCATACACTGAAAAAAAAGTGTTGAATTTTCTATGGTAACTATGCAATGGAATATATTTGTTAAGAATACAAGATCTAGAGTCAAACTGCTTGAGGTCAAATAACAACTCTGTCAATCATTAGCCTCATGGCCCTCATTTAGTTACTTAACATCTCTGTATTTCAAGTTCTTTGTAAAATGGGTATAATTAGCCAGTCACAGTGGCACATGTCTGTAATCTTAGTGACTCAGGAGGTTCTGCAGCAGGAAGATAACAAGTTCAATGACAGTCTTAGCAACTTAGGGAGACCCTGTCTCAATTTTTTTAAAAAATAAAATAAATACAAAGGGTTGGGGAGGTAGATCAGTGGTAAAGTACCCTAAGTTTATTCCTCAGTACCACAATAAATAAATAGATAGATACTGATAATAGATCAATCGATAGATGAGTATAATTTTTAATTATAATGAAAATTCATAGATACACTAGGGGATTATTGGACTTATAAAAGTACTTAGAAAAGTGCCTGGAACATAACTACCCAACTGTTTATTATTTGTATTCTAAAATATGTAGTCATATGAACATAATAAAGTTGTTTTTAATTATTGTCCTCAATGATCTGCTGTATGGAGGATTTAATAACTCAGTTTCATTTATTGTGAGGCTTTGGGTATGCTCTCTCCTAGTCTTCTTTCATTTTGCACTTAATTCCAGTAAAACCAAAGTCATACTTTTCAAATTTTCATGTCTCTTGCCACTGAGAGATGGGATCTTGTTGAATGATAGATTCAAGATTCAAAATAATTTCTATACTTCAAGTACATAGATTTTAAATACCATTTTCAATTAACCATGAATAAATAGGATATTTGGGATCATAAAAATCAAATGTACAAACAAAAGATAATGGAGATCTAGATCTTAAAAGTTTAGATTTACCTGGGAATTCCAATCATACTCTTCTAAAAGCAAGTCTGTTTTCATCAGTATGAAATTATGATTCTAACAAAAGCAGGAAATCAAAACAACTAAGATACAGAGAGGTAGGGGCAGCTCAAATTCATCCTAAATTTTCAATAAAGGAGGAGTATTAGTTAGCTTTTCACCAGTGACCAAAATAACTGATAAGAACAATTTAGAAGAGGAAAAATGTATTGGGGAGTTCACAATTTCAGAGGTCTCAGTCCATGGGCATGGATTCCATCACTCTGGGCCTAAGGTGAGATAGAACAATATGGTGTAAGACACAGTGGAGGAAAACTGTTCTGCTCATAGCACCTAGGAAGCAAGACAGAGAGGATGGGGCTAGGAACAGATATAGTCTCCAAGATCATAGGCCCAGTGACCTACTTCCTCCATCCATGCTCCACCTGTTTATAATTAGCACCCAGTTATTCCATTCAAATTATTAATCTATCACGTGGATTAATGCACTGGTGAGGTTACAGCCCTCGTGATAATTATTTTACCTCTGAACATTGTTGCATTGCTTAACCCATGAGATTTTGGGGGAACATTCCACATCCAAACCATAACACAGTATATCCTATGTTTTCTATCAAAACATCTTTAAACATGTGTGCACAATTAATAATATCTTACAGAATAATTACAAACCATGAAGAGCTCTGAGAACTAATCCCTGAAGATCTCCAATATCTAGGAATAAGATAAAGAAAAAGTAGCTGACAAAGAACATTAAATCAAGTAGTCAAATTAACAGAATAGAAAGATAGTAGAGGGTTATGCAAGCCGAGAAGAAGATACTGTAAAGAAAAAGTGGTTAGGGCTGAGGATGTAGCTCATGGTAGAGGACTTATAGCATGTGTGAGGCCCTGGTTTCCATTAGTACTACATCAAAAAGAAAAAAGAGAGATGGAAATCAAGAAATGGAGGCATCGTAGATGAAGTTAGACAGTTAGTTTAGGAATCTTGGCTATAAGAGAAATAAAACCTTCTTGAGAGGAAATTGTGCCTTCTCCAGGGGAATAATTTTCTCAGAGAGAATATAGAGTGTTTTGAATACTGATAAAAAAAAAATCTGTTAGAGAAGAAAAAATTAGGATATAATCAGATCCCTGATGCTCCTGAATAGAAAAGAGAATATGGAATTATCTGGATTATTTGGGTAGGAATTCTAAAGGAGAATCAAATGGCTTCCCCAAACCAGGATTTGTCAGGACAGAAAGAGTTTTGACATTTCATGATATGCATACTGATGTCCTACAGTTTAGATCATTAGAGCTTCTTCAGAACAAAATCACAACAATATAAACAAAATATAAATGTAAATAGGAAAGTACAGATAGACTCAACCTTCTGCATGAAATAAAATGTAGTGCTTCCTCAAACTACAGGATTTCAACATTGGAATATTTTTTTGTGTTTTATTGTTCGTTGTCAACCTCTTAATAAGAATGACTGCCATTTATTTAAACACTATCTCATCCCAGGTGCTATAATAGGCACTTGACATATATCAATTTGAGTCCTACAAGCAATTTTAAGTCATGAAAAAGAACAGAAGATCCAAGCCAGAAGTAAATTGCCATCAATATTATTAGCCTCTTAGTACAAAATATCAAGAAGGAAAGAAGAGCCGAGAATTTTAAATAATCTAGATCAAATCTTAAAGTGCACAGATAATAGTTTCAGTGAAGAAAATGCTTGCAGTTGGTTCATTTGTCATGGTATTTATGGATTCCTTACTATTCCAGAGTCTGTTTGAGGTGCTGGAGATTGAGTCAACAGTAAATCACTAATGTTCCTGCTCCATGGCTGGTGCTTTAACAATAGTCATTCCACAGTGTCCTCAGAGGATTGGTCCAGGACTTCCAAGGATACTACAAACTATGTTTGTCCAAGTCCCTCAAGTAAAAGGGTACAGCCTTTCCCTATAGTCTATGCACATTCTCCCGTGTGCTTAAATATCCCTAAATTCCTTGTAATCCCTAATACAACATGCATATGATCTAAATAGATTTTACACTTTATTGTTTAGAGATCAATGACAAGGAAAACAGCCTGCACATGTTTGGCGGTCCTTTAGTTTGGACACAGTTCGAGTATATACTCCAAGGCTCATGGGTTGGAATTTAATTCCAAACATGAGGAATCAAGAAGGTATAAATAACTTAACATGATATTTATAGGAGGGATCCTTCGGGAGGTGAGGTCCTCAGGGTGAGGTCCATATATGAACACCGATAACTTTATAAGAAGAGAGGAAAGAAGCCAGAAGAAACACACACCCATGCTCCCTGTCTTTTGCCATGTGATGACCTATATGACCTTGGGACTTTGCCAGCAAGAAGGCTATCACCAAATGTAGGCAACTGAACCTCCAGAATCGTAAGCTAAACAAACTTCTCTTCTTTATAAAGTTATCCAACTTCAGATATGTCTTTATAGTAATGAAAAACAGACTAATAAAATACAAATGCACTGGGCGCAGTGGCACATGCCTGTAATCCCAGAAGCTCTGAAGGCTGAGGCAGAAGAATCGCCAATTCAAAGCCAGCCTCAGCAAAATTGAGGTGCTAAGTAACTCAGTGAGACTCTGTCTCTAAATAAAATACATAAAACAGGGCTGGGGAGGTAGCTTAATCTTCAAGTACCCTCCTTGTGTGCAGCATATCTGGTGAAAAGAAAGGAAAAATAAGAGCCAGAAAAAGAATCAGTTTCCATTTTTAGCCAATAGCTGGCTGAGTGAACATGCTTCTTGCAACTTAATTTTTTGACCTCATTTGCCCAACTGTTAAATTACAGGGTTTGACCAGTTGGCTTCTAAGATCTCTTCAACACAATCTATAAGGTGTGCATTTTCAGAAACTCTAAAATACAAAAGCATATGATATCCAAATTCCATAACTTCGATAACTTCCATTCTTTTTGATTTGTCATGAGTTAAGTAAAATATTTCTTTTCCAAATTTTGGAATAATTATCTATTGTCAACTGATATTGATGAGTTGGGATTTCCATAACCTTCTAAAACAACACAAGGGTGAAATTAATAATGAATAATAGATAAAATATAGCTTAGTATAATAGTAATACATTTGTCATCTTTTATTGAGCAAGAATAACTCAAGACCTTGTGGATTAGGCAAAAAAAAAAAAGGATCTGTTGAGAATAACTAAATCTTAGTTGTAAATGAGAAACACATGCATTTACCTTTAGCACAAATACATACAGAAGTGTTTGGCATTAACTCCCAATTCTTTGCCTCTAACTTTCCCTAATGACTTGAAAGCACAGGATATGTTTTAGGATAGGGCTTGGATTCCTGTAAAAATGTAGATCCTCCCAAGAAACAAATACTTAATCTATGATTAGTCATTTAGAATTGAGGATAAATGATTTTTGAGAGTCATGAATCTTCTAGAGTAGGAGAAAATAAACAGAACCTGGAAACTTGAAGAGATGACTACAAACTTTGTCTATACCCCAATTTTTCTCTGAGCCACTTTCACAAGAAACAATGCATAACTCAAAGGTACACTGTGTATTTATTTCTGTTGCAAATTCAAGAGAGAAAGAGTTGAACCAAGAAATCAGATGGAGCATGCTATTTCTATGCTACTTCTCATGAAATAGAAGAAATTGTGCATTTTTTAAAAAGAAGAAAAAAGATAAACCCATTGAGGTTACACATATCTGAAATCCCAGCAACTCTGGAGGCTGAGGCAGGAGGATCCCAAGTTCAAGGCCAGCCTCAACAACTTAAGGATAACTTGTCTCAAAATAAAAAGGGCTGGACATCTAGCTCAGTGGTAGAACACAGCTGGTTTTAATCTTCAGTACTGCCAAAAGGAAAAAAAATCAATAAATGAGAATGAGTATTGGGTGCCTCCATCAGTTTGGGCTGATATGGTAAAAATACCAAAGACTGTATGATTTAAACAACAAATGTTGACTTCTTCAAGTTTGGGAAGTTGAGAAGTCCAAGATCAAGGTGTCAACAGATCTGGTGTCTGATGAAGGCCTGTTTTCTGGTTTACAAACTGCTGTTTTCCCTCTGTAGTCCCATATGGCAGAGAGTAAGCTCATTCCCAGTGTCTCTTATAAGTTAACTAATATACGTGAATTCTCTACCTTCATGACCTAATTACCCACCGAAGGCTCCATCTCCAAATACTATCACATTGAGGATTAGGTTGCCAATGATTAAATCTTGGAGAGAGACAAACATTCAATCCATAGCAAAAGGTATGCAGGAAGTAAGGTTTCCTGAGCAAGTAAATGAAAGTGCTCAACTGTTACTAATCTCAGTTACTACACCCCAAAAGTTATCGCTCACCTGCTGACACTCCCTCCTGACCTATTCCTATAGACCAAAAGGACTAACATCCAGGATTCCAAAATGAATAGAAAACAAAAGCAAACTCCTTCAGGAACAAAATACACCAATCTCAACCAACCAAAAGAGCAACTAACAGTAAACACTAACACCACCTAATAAGTACAACTGGTAATGACAAAGATAGTAAAAAAGATTGCATGGTGATTTCAGAAATTTAAAAACATGATTTTTAAAAAACAATGAGTTAAAAAGTACAATGCTCACAAATGAAAAGCAAATTAGGTAGTTGTACTATTATGAAAAAAGATTCTCCCAGGAAAGGTCCAAATATGGAAAATATGTGAGAATTAGAAACATGAAGAAAACCCCAAATTCTAGAAATGGCTCTGGGAGGCGTATAAATAAAGGGGTATATATAACTAGAGAAATGACAGAGATCAATTTCTGAAGATTAAAAAACAACCCAAGGACCCAATAGGTGCCAAGAAGGGTAAATGAAAAAAGAAAAGAGAGTCCTTATTTAGTCCAATCCACGTTTTACATCAAACATAAAAGGGAGAGGGTGCTAAAATCTATGTAATTATATGTGTGTATGTATGATATAAATAGCCCAGATCCATACATTATATGTTAGGAAAGGGTTCAAAGAGATACACACGAAACTATGAATTGTAGTACTTGTGGGAAGATCAGTAGGTTGGAAAAAGATGAAAAGAAGGTTTTCATCTTTAAGCAACACAATATATGTATTGCTTAAATCTTTAATTAAAATACACGTGTTTGGCTTAATTGAATATCTAATAAGAAAATATTAATTTTCATTGATAGTAGTAGTTTAAATGTCAACACTGTATTTTAAACACAGAAGGTTTTGCTATCCTTTCTGGAAAAGACAACACAAAAGAGCACTGGAAGTGAAAATATTCATTAACTAAAATATTCATTAACTTTCAGTGGGATACAAGAACACACTTCCTCTTTAAAATTTAGAAAGTTTTTAAAAAGTAGAAAGACTGTTAGAATTTGTCAATTAGACATAGGAACTCAGTAATATTTCGGGCATGAGCAAATAAATGAACTAGTTCTAGCAAAGAACTAAGATAACCAGTCTGGATTGTCATATGCTTCTTGAAACAGCACAAGGCAACATCTTCACTAAAAATATACAGTATTTTGCTCTCAAGACTACATCCTCCACACACCATTAGAGATGCTGATTAAGTCATTAATTTCCTAATTTTATAGCATCAATAATTGTCTTGCTTCCCTTTCCCAGTTCAAATTAGATGTTCAAAAGAGGTACAACATTTAGGTAAAAGGGATGCCCATATAAATCATTTCAGAACAATACCATAATTTCCATGTAATTCTCTTCTTTTTTTCTACACCTCTCATTTGTGTTTTTGTTAGTGCATTATAGTTGTGTATAACATTGGGGTTTATTTTGACGTCATCATACACACATGGAATATAATTTGCTTCACTTCATTGCCCAGTGCTTTATCCCATCCCTCCTCCCTCCCCCGGTTCTTCTTTATCTATTCTACTGGTCTTCCTTCTATTTTTTATCATTCTTTTAATTGGTTCCTTATAGACACACATAAAGGTGAAATTCATTGTGCCACATTGATACATGTATATAGCATAATTTGGTCAATTTCCTTCTACTGTTCTTCCCTTTTCCTGTCCCTCCAGTCTCCTCCTTGATACCTTCCTCTACTGCACTGATCTGTCTTCTATTTTCATGGGATTTCTGCCCTCCTGCTGTGTGTGTGTATGTGTGTGTGTGTGTGTGTGTGTGTTGGTCTAGCTTCTGCCTATGAAACAAAACATTCAACCCTTGATTTTCTGAGTCTCCTTTTAGTTATTTCAAAAACAAAATAAATTTTTAGATGATTTTCCATTATCAGTGAAAGTCAAGGCCACAAGTTTTGAGCTTTCCATATATCTGTGACATCTAGAGTCACATGAACAAGGACCTCCCTGCCTATCACTTAAGCATGCGTGTCAGCTGACATGGCACACCTGAAAATATGGCCTGTAGGCCAGATCTTTCATCATTTATGTTAGTCTACAACCTTAAAAAGATATCGAAAAAGGAAAAGTTATTCACAAGCAATGGATGCAGTGTGACTGAGCCACTGGTAAAATAAGGGAGATTTAGCAAAAGGTTAAAGGCTGCCATCTGCAGCAAATGGAAGGTTCAAATTTGAACTTCTGAATATTAACTCCTCTCTTCACTTCCTATACACACTAATCAAGGAAATAATCAGGTTTTTAGTACAAAATTATAAAATAGATAGCTATGCAAAAGGAAAAAGAAATAATATTCAGTCATTAGGCAACTTGATTTCTTTAATTCCAGTGTTGACAAGCAAACCTTAGCTGGGCATGGTGGCACCTGACTGCAATCCCAGGAACTTGGGAGGCCGAGGCAGGAGGATCATGAGTTAAAAGCCAGCCTCAGCAATTTAGCAAGGTCCTATGCAACTCAGTGAGACCCAGTGTCAAAATAAAATATAAAAAGGAATGGGAGATGACTCCTTGTTTAAGCACCCCTGGGTTCAATTGCTGGTTCAAAAAATTTTTTTAAAAATTTCAAGCAAACCATAATTCATTCTTTCACATTCATAAGCGACTACACATTTCTTATGGACAATATACCTAAGTTTGAGAAATAAAGCAGATAAATTTTGTGCTCAAGTGGAATCAAAGCTATATATAAATGGTTTCTTTTATATGAAATTAAACTTATTTTGTACGGAATTATATTGAAGTCCTGATTACTACTTCTCAAGGAAGTAATAATATGCATTCACTCAATTTTAGTGATGTTTATGGCATAGACACTAACTTTCAGAGATGACTAATACAGTAATGGGCAACTCAATAAGTCACATATAAAAACTGATAACCATAGTAACCATAGTTACCATAAGCACTCCTCCAAGTAGTTCACATACTAACTTATTTATCCCTCACAATATCCCTATGAAGTATTTGCTATGATTATCCTCATTTTAAAATGAAAAAAAATTTGGAGTGAGGTACATAGAAATTAAATATTTTAAAGTCTGAAAAAGCCAGGCACAGTGACACATGGCAGTAATCCCAGCAATTTGGGAGGCTGAGCCAGAAGGATCAGGAGTTCAAAGCCAACCTCAGCCAAAGTGATGTGTTAAGCAACTCAGTGAAACCCTGTCTCTAAATACAATACAGCAAAAATAGTGCTGGGGATGTGGCTCAGTTGTCGAGTGCCCCTGAGTTCAATCCCTAGTATCCCCCCCCAAAAAAAAATTCTGAAAAAAGAGCCATAAAGATGCAGAGTCTGGATTTTTAACTATAAACTGAGCTATTAATCACTGCCTCCTATTTTGTCTTATGCATTAAAAAAGCATGCCACCTATTCACATATATATTTCACACCATAAACCATCAAGATGTGTGTTTAATGAGGTAGATAGGGTTAAGACCTTGAGAAGGACCACTGATCAAAGAGTGATGTTCTGCACCCAGTAAGCATGGGAAGGCTTTCTCTGATGTAAACAAGGTTGTCAGTGGGTCTTATGTAGAAGTCAACAAGAGTAGGATGAGATTCAAATCCAAGCCTTGACACTTTGGCACTCAGAAAGGGTTGTCACTTTTTAAAAAGTTGATCCTAAATTCAAATACTTGTAAAAGAGTTAATTTGTACCATATTTTAACACTGAAATTTTAAATAATTTGTTAAATTACTTGTTTAAGTATATTCAGGAAATTTAAGGACTACCTGAAATGTATACTCACAAATAAGCTTTTTTTTTTTTTTGTAATAGCAAAGAATTTTATGTTGCTTTTATCCCTTTAAATTTATTATTATTCTCAATAGTATTCTCACAGAACATAATAAACTTGTGCTTAAAAACCTTTTATTGATAACCCAATCATATTTTTCAAATAATATTCTCAATATAAATTGAATTTTGTGCTTTTTTCATGTGACCATAAGTCTCCAAGCATATAAAAAGAATTTCAGGAATGAGTTATCACTACGACTATTATTAGACCCAAATGAAAGAAATAACATAAATATTTTTAATTTTTAAAAGTAATTAATAAACCTAAAGTCACTTTTTATTGGAAATGCATCTTAATAAGATGAATAGAGCTGTTTATATATATATATATATATATATGCCATATATCCATGGATATTACTGCTAGAATGAAATAGGATTCTGCATCAATTTTATTCCTACTTTTCATTTTTATAGACATAATCTCTGAAAACCTCTTTCACATAAATAAGCAGATGGAAATTGAGGGAGTTTGGTTATAGCAATGTGACTCAATTTTTAACTCTTTTTGAATTATATGTTAAAAATCCCATAGTAACTTATCAGTAAAAGTGATCATTGCTTAACAGCTTCTCCTTCCAAGCAAACCTGACTTACGAAACTATTTTTCCTCAATCATCCAGGTCATGAACTCTCACATCAAAAACAGTATTGCAAATCCTCCTTTTATGGCTACGCCAAGATTTCCTACACATACGTGGGGAGAGATGTGCTTCACTATTGGGTAAGGGGGATGTGGGAAAGAGTGCCAGCTCTTTCATTGAGGCCGGTTGTCAAGGAGATCAATTTTAGGAAAAACTAAATACTAAATTTAGGATCTGGCAATTATTTCTTCTAATGCCACCCAAGTCTGATATTTCTTGGAAAGTCTTTGCACATATCCAGGAAAAGCTTTTCAGTTTAGATACCACTGACCTAAAAAGCAAGGAAATATTAAGATGGAAATACATTGATGTGTGTATTGATGTGAGTGTATGACTGAGTTTGAGAGTGTGTATGGGAAAATCTTCCCCAATCAGCCAGAGTCTCCTCATCTGTGAAAAGGGTAGTAGCTTTCTCTTGGAGTTGCAATGAGAATAGAGATAATATATGCCAAGAGCCTACACAGAGAACTTGAGTCCAACCATCCATTCAGTGAGTGGTAAGTTTGCATATTTGGCATCTGTGGCTCTCACTACCTAGAGTCCTCTTCCCCTGGATCATCTCAAGCCTGGCTCCTTTCTGGGACTGGGGTTTCAGCTTATATATCTGCTCAATGTTTTCCTGAACACTCATTTCAAAGTTGCTCCCAATCACTTACTCTCGTGTTAGCCTGCTTTCTTTCCATCATAGTTGCTAATGCTCCCTGGTATTGTCTTGTTTTGGTTTTGCCTTGTTTGCTTCCATGTATCATTTATTTTCACCCACTAGGATTTAAGCTCTGTGATAGCAGGATCTTCTGTATACTTTCTGCTTTGATAAATGTCTAGCAAAGGGCAGGCTTGCTGCAAATGGTTGTCTCATAAATGAATATCTGAGCAAATATGTATATATAGATATTTATATCAGATATTTATAGATATTTATATCAGCTATAGATATAAATGTATATTTATATATTTATTTTATTCTTTTTTGCTAGGGCTGCCATAACAAAGAACCACGAACTGGGAGGTTAAAACAGCAGACCTTTATTTCCTTACAGTCCTGGGGCTAAAATTCAGAAATCAAGGTGTCAGCAGGTTTGGTCTCTCTTGGGTCCTCTTCTTGACCTTCAGGTGACTGCCTTCTCATGGGTCCTTACATGGTTATCCCTCAGTCTGTTTTGTTTGTGTTTCAATCTTGACAATACCAGCCATATTAAATCAAGGCCTACCCATAAGACCACAGTTTACCTTAATTACCCTTTTAAAGGCCCTATCTCCAAATACAGTCCCATTCTAAGGAACTAGAGCTTAGGACTTCAATATATGAATTCAGAAGGATACAATTTAGCCCATAACAGAAAATAAATACTTTAGTTTCAGACTCTGTCCTAGAGCAGCCAAACCATTAGTCATGAAAACTAATTTCGGGTGCTTCCTTTCACCAAATGACAGGTAATACCTGGGAAAAATCTAATAAGGAAAGTCCAGGTTAGAAGCAGAACATTTTCTATCCATTTAAAGTCTTATATACAAATATTAATAGCAGTTTTATTCATAACAACCAGGAACTGGACACAGTCCAAATGTCCATCTGCTATTGAGTAGATTAATACATTATAATATTTCTGTACAATGACATACCACTCAGCAATACCAAAGAACTACTGATATATAAAACAACATGGGTAAATCTGGAAGGCAAGATGTTAAGTGATAGAAGCCAGAAACCAAAGACTCTATACCATATGGATCCATATATATGACATTCTACAAAAGGCAAGAATTTGGGGACAGAAAACAGATCAGTGATTGTCAGAGGCTGGGAATGGAAAAGGGGGTGACTTCAAAGGAGTAACAGAGAACATAATGGGGTGATGGAAATCTTCTATAACTTAATTGTTTTTGTGCTTACATGACTACATAGCATTGTCAAAATCCATCAGCTATACATTTTAAATGGGTGACTTTCTATAAACTGTGCTTCAATAAAGCTTATTTCTCAAAAATCAGAGCGTAGTTTTTTTTTTAAGATTCATATTTCCATGTGATAGCCTACCATAGGGTATTTGCAAATATATTTTTCATGTCTATTTTTGGAAAAAAATGTGTACACATGCAAACACACATTGGCTTAAAAATAAAACTAGGCAAACTGAAATGTATATTATACTTTTAAAGTTCTAGAGAATGCTAGAGGAATAGAAAGTTGTGTCAGTTCAAACCTAAAATTCTCCCTGACAGCCCCGGAGAAAATGCTTCATGCATTTCCTCTTGTTTGACTCCCCAAGCCCCAGAGAGTCCCCTGAGCACTCAATGAGGATGTTGGAAGAATCCCTCCAAGCCATCATTATTCATCCCCACTGACTGGAGCACACTTAAAGATTCTTATGCACTTTTCCACTTCATATCATCTAATAATTCTAGTGAAGTGTTTCCTCAAACAACAAAAAAAATGCTAACGCTATAGACAAAGTAGCACTCAGTAGGAAGGAAAGCAATTTGAAGGGCTTAGAATATTTAAATGTTCCAATTGAAAAAAAAGTAAGAATTTTTTTTGGAGGGGTGGATGCAGAGAGTTTATCTATAAGAGCTCATTACGTATAGGGCAGATGGAGAGGATATTTGTGTTTAAATATTCTGCAAAAGTTAACACTTCCAGAAGCACAGCAACACCCCCAGGTTTCTGGCAAATGACAGGAACACTTGATCCTGAATTCTCAGAAGGATCTGAGACCTATGGATTTTGAACTCATCTGGAGCTAGAGTGATCTCTTTGCAATGAGGCAAACCAGGGCAGGGCTCTGGGGAGACTTGTACATGTCCATCCAAAACACGCTAATCCCCCACAGTTTTCATGTTCTGATTAATTAGAGGTACCAGGTTTTCATAAACACTGACTTCTCTTTCTTTGGGGGCTGATTCCATTTAACAATTCCTGACATTTCATCCAGTACATGGAGATTTTTCTCAGCAATAAAAAATAACAGCCTCTCTCCCTGACAGCAAAGAAGGTTTATTCAGTGCTGTCAAATAGATGAACAGTTATGGCTCTCCTCCATACTAACTCACAGCACAATAGGTGGAACATCAAGAATAATTATATCAAATGGCCATGGAAACCGATTCACAGGGTGTACAGGTGAACCCCGTTTCAAACTTGACACTCCAGCATCTTGTGCAGCTTCCAGCAGTGAAGAGGTTCTCCACACTTCCCTCTGCTCCTCATTTGAGTGTGAGAAGCTGCCAGAAAAGCTTCTTTTGAGAAGCTGTGATCTAAGGGACCATCTCAACCCTGAGCTTTAAGGACTTTCCCCCAGAGAGTGGCCCTTCAGAGTCTGAATGGAGGCAGCTCTCAGGATAAGTACTGCAGTGAGCGGAAGGGACACCTGGTGACAATCTGATGTTTGGGGCCAGCATGGAGTTGTTGAGATCAGCAGTAAGAAATGTGGATAATGGTACAAGCAGCTACCCAGGGGAGTCTGAGGGATAAAAAGGATTAATGACCTCAGAGACTTGTTCACTTTCCGCTCTTTTCCTGAAACGCCAAACCATGGAGCTAGTTATCAATCAAGAGAATGAAATACATCAGTGGATGAATTCGCTTTGCTACAGTGACAGCTAGCTCCACTTTTGAATACTCTTTGAAAACAATTTTTACTGTGCAATGCTGGAGAAAGCCAACAAATAATAAACCTGTCGCAGGACTCACCAAGTGCTCATAAATACAAAAGTCGGCCTCACAGCTGCAAAGGGAAACCATTCTTAAGCTTGAAAATTTGTCAATTCTTAATCATTGCATCTGATATCAATTCTCATTTAGGTCTGTGATTTGGGGTGACTCATCTTCAGCACTGGAGAGGAGGGCGCCTCCTGTTTCAGCCCTGTTGGTCAATAGTTTAGAGGAGAGGTCCAGCTCTCAGATCTCAGAAGGAAATGTCACACCATCCTTTGAGTTCTGTTCATGTGTCTATCTGTAGTTACAAACCAATAAGTCCAGCCTTTTGTTTAATTCGAAACTGATACTAAATTGTGCCTATCATGAATTTCTATTGATAAAATTTCAAAAGCAATAGAAATCCATTTAATGAAAAGCATAGGGCTCTAGGGTCTTTCCAGGTCTCCCTGCTCAGTGGCACCACCGTGGTCCTGTTTGTGTTTTCTCGTTCGTCTTCCCAAAGCAGTTCTCATTATGTCATGTCCCCAGAAGTCAGTCCCTATCTATCTGCCTTCCCCTTTCCTCTCTAAAATGATCAAACAAGCCCTTGGGGAATAGAGGAGGGGCATCCTCACAGGAACTCTGCCTTAAGCAGTGTGCTGAGTGGACATTTTTCAATAATATCTCATAGCTTTAGTGGGATTCAAAGGAGCAAATTTTGTGGACCAGATTCTTCAAAAGAGGATCAGGAAGCTGCCTGCTGGGTACTTGGGAGGCTTCCCTGTGAGCAGGAACAAGTCACTTTGAGGAAGAAAAATGCTGTTTCTAATTAAGGTAAAGCTTCTAGGTTTTTAGAAAGTCTCCATTTCCTGAAAGGAGCCAGGTCATACATTTTAGTGTTGGAACTAATAAGTTACTGGATTTGGAAGTGACAGCTCTAAGCACATATCCCTCAGAAAAGGAGTTTTTCAGTAGTGAGAGGTGGGTTATTAAATGAGCTAGTTGTCTTTTTTCCACATTAAACTTTCCTGTACCTGGACTGTATGGCAGGTACAGAGGTACTCAGGACCTCTGCTGGATTCATTCTTCTGTGATGTTAACGCAGATCATCTCCAGTATTTCCCTGGGAGCATCTCCTTTGTTGAGACCCCTCATTAGCGGTTATTTATAGAAGATCTCCCTCTCTTGAACCCCTCTGAATATACTAAACCATTTATATACAAAGATGATTTGTTAGTATGGTTAAGCAACCATGTCCAAATGGCAACCCAGGGTTAAGAACAGATCAATCTCTCTCAAGATCAGGTATTAAACTACTCCTGGTAGCCCACCTGATAACAGACAACAGGAACCCTATATCTACAAAAACTTTCTGCAGCATCCCCTGCTGACATAACAGAAACCTGATTGCTCGTCCTAAAAAAAACATTGGACCATTTTCAGTGAATAGTCCAACAAATGAATATTGAACTCAGCAGATGAATACTCAGCAACAATATAATTTCTCTGATAGAAAAAAGTAATACTGCTTGCCCAGACTGTCTTTGGAAATCCTGGTTTAAACACTTGTTGCCGGGATCTCTTTTCATTAGGGAAAAAAAGTGAAATAGAGCTATCTGTATATCAAAACTATCCATTTTTGACAGTCCCAACATCAAAAATAATTACTCAGCATCCATTTATTGGCCAACTTCTTCATTTGCTGAAACCAAAAAGAATTTGGATTCATCTATGAACTTTCTTACATCTAATCAGTCTAAAATTCTGCCAACTCTGCCTTCAAAATATATCTATCATTTGACCAGTTTGCACAATCTCTACAAATTTTATTTAGTCGACTACAACCTTTTTAGTAGTCCCCTTGCTTATCTTTCCTGCACATAGCAACCAGATGATAGTTATAAAACCTAAACCACATCACAGCAGTCCTCTATTCCATCACTAGAATGGGTTACAGTGATCTGTAACAGGGGTCAGCAAACTTTTTCTGAAAAAGGCCAGGTAGTAAATAACTTACATATATTTTGTGGGTCACAAGATTTCTGTGGCAACTACTTAAATTTGCTACTCTAGCATGAAATCAGCCCTAGGCTATGTAAAAATGCATGGGTGTGGATGTGTGCTAATAAAAATTTTATTTCCAAAATCTGTGCAGATGCTTGAAGGTCAAGTAGTTGGCTGACTTCTGGAATATAAGACCATGCATGATCTGGCTTCCAGCTCTCTGTGCTGATAGTGTTCCATTTAATAACTTCACTTTAACGAGAATGATCTCCTAACTGTTCTAGCAATATGCCAAACCCACCTTGGGTCCTCTGCACTTGCTGTATGTTTACTTATGTTTCTTGATTTATGATACAGATTGCTACATAACAAACCATACCAAAACTTAATAGTTTAAAACAACAAAGGTAATTTATAATATTTCATGACTCTCTGAGTAGGGTGGGCTCAGCTGGGCAGTTGTTCTTGTCCATGTGATATGAGCTAGGGATGCAGTCACCCAGAGCTCCACTGAGCAGGGCCATCTAATATGTCTCACTCACCTACTGGCAGCTGGTGCCGGCTGGTACCTGGGCCTCAGCTGGAGCCAGCTTCTCCTCCATGTGGAGGTTCCCTGTGGCTTGAGCTTTCTTCAACATGATGGCTCTGTTATTAAGAGGGAATGTTTTAGGAGCACAGAAGTAGAAGTTGCAGATCTCCTAAGTCCCTGTCTTGGAACTTATATAGCATCACTAATTCTATAGACCACTGATCAAAGGAAGTCATAGAGCAAACCCAAATAGGCAGAGGGAAAATTAACCACATCTTTGAATGAGAGGAATATGAAAGGATTTTCAGCCATCTTAAAGCACTACAATGCTCTTCTCTGCCTATCCACTTTTTTGCTTCATTTCATTGTTTGGTTTTATTATTTTTAGACCTTTGTTCAGGTGTCATTTTCTTAGGCCACTTCTAGCCATGCTTGCCCTGTGCCCAAAACACACACGCATGTGTGCGCACTTGCTCTCTCTCTCTCTCTCTCTCTCTCTCTCTCTCTCTCTCTCTCTCCCTCTCTCCTCTCTCCTCTCTTTCTTTTTTCTCTCTCTTTCTCTTCTCTTTTCTCTCTCTTTCTCTCTCTCCTCTCTCTTCTTTTATCTCTTTCTCTTCTCTTTTTTTTCTCTCTCTCTTTCTCTCTCTCTCTCTGCTTAATTTTATTTTATGATTCCTATTGCACTTAGGCATTTTATAAATTTACTTGTTCATTTGCTTATTTTCTCTCTTTCCGCCATTAAAATGTTGAGTGTTTGCTTTTGGTCTACTTAGTCACTAGTTTTAGGCCAGTCTCTAGAAAAATTCCTAATACAAAGAGGGCATTTACTATTTTCCGAATGAATGAGTGTTGACAATATATAATGCATGGTGCTAGCCACTGAAGATAAAAAGACTCCTCAGATACTATTTCTGCTCTCAAAAAACTCAATCTAAAACTGTGAGTCTATTATTAAGGAATTGGTAGTACGGATCCCCAACTTCAATAATGCGGAATAAAATCACAAAACTGTGTAATATATAAGAAAAATTTACTCATTGCTCAGAAATGAACTAAGAATATTGACTGTTCAAATGAGTAAGAACACATGGATTCTTCCCCTCCTCTTCAGTTCTAGGAACCCTGATAAGAGATAACTTTTGAGGCAATTTCAAGTTGAACAGTGAGGAGTGTCAACAGACTCTTGCCAAAATTATTATATGGGCTATTTTTCAGAAATTTTAAATTTATATTAGAATTCTTAAATAGAGGAATAAGAAAGCTTTTGATAAAAACTGGCTTAAAATAGCCTACATATTTGTTAACCTACTTGTATATCTTAATATTTACTCCATTGTTTATAACCTGAAAGGTGTCAGCGAGAGGGAAAATAAAAACTAATAAAACACGTTAGATGATGCTTGGTACTTTCATTAATATTTGAAATAATTCGACTTACTGAATAGTAAAGCACATAGAGCAATACAAACAACAACAATGTATGAGACATTTACTGAAATCTAGATGTATCATCATTCTTCTCTAATTTCAGCAATTCCATAATATTTAAGAGTAATGGAAACATGTTCACTTTGTATATGTGGGATGTTAGAATAGATGACACAGGCTCAATTTTTAAAATGTTTATATTCAAGGTTCAGTATCGTTCCAGTGTTCAACTCTGCTCCTAAGTCTCCCTCCTCAGAGAGAAATTATCTAAACAATTATTACAGTCCTAAAAATGCTGCCAATCTCTCTCAAATGGGTCAGAGGTATCTTGGTAAACCTAGCTTATATCTTCCAAGAATAGAGAAAGGTTATGGGATACCAAGTATAGTTAGAATGCTGAATATTAGAATGAAGCTTAATTGTGCAATAAAAAGACTTGATGATAAAATAATTCAAATAAGATAGAAGTTAATTTCTCTCCCATGTAACAATCTAAAGTTGGCAGGTGGTCCAGGCTATTAAAGTGTACCTTCAGAAGATGTGACCCATGGACTAGGTTAGGCTAGGTGTTGATGTTGAGGAGAAATCAGGAGAAAACAATTATGTGTTTTTACAACTGCAACATGAAAGAGGCTGGGGTAAAAAAAAAATCAAGCCAGAGGGATACAGATGACCACATTTTCTCATAGGAAAATGAGCTAAATTTGAACTTCCGCTGAAGAAATACATCCTGATTATATTGAATGAGTATATGGACTGAGTGTATGTGATGTCACCAAAATAAAAATAAAACATTTTGCATTTAAGGAGATAGTTATAGAGGTTGTGAAATAAAAACACTAATACTTTTATCTTCACAAAAGAATCTAAGAATAGTTTTTACATATCAGAATTTTCAAGGGAAAAATGAAAACAGGAAAACCCAAGAGGATGACAGGTACAGACTGAAGAAAATACAAAACAAATAATTAAAGTTGTAAAATCAGCCTCCCAGATACACCTGTGTAATTTGTTGACCTGTTTTACAATTCTGTTTTGTTTTTTCAATAATGCATTACTCCACATAAAAGAACAAAACATTAGACATTAAAAACTTCAAAGTACTATTTGTTAAATGTTATTGGATTTGTTCTAGAACAAAATAGTTTTTTAAATGCAAGACATCTATTCCCATGAACTTGGGAACACTCTATTCTTACGGACTTGGAAGTTGCTCAGAAACCAAAAGGAGGAGAAAACAAAAGGAAGAAAAAGAATGAAAACTAAATGAATTTATTATAAAAGTGTTGACAATAAATGTATAGTACCATCATTCATTAGTGATCACATTTTTTAAGAATTTTTTTTGCAATTATATATTAATAATCTATATAAGAAGGGATTAGCTAAAGAAATGATTCAGTTGTCAGAACTGACTAGAAAAGAGAAACATTTAAAACTTGAAAACATTCCTTAAGATTTTCTCCATATTTCTGTTATGACTCTATTTGGAAATACTGTGAACTGGCAAATAAGCTTGTGTTGGTTCTTTTATTGATTTTTTTTTTTTTTCTGAGGCTGGCTTTGAACTCACAGTCCTCTTGCCTCAGCCTCTGGAGCCACCACCAGGATTATAGGCATGTGCAACTGTGCCTAGCCACATTGGTACTTCTATAGTAAGACTGAGCAGAGCCTCTGCTGACCATAATCAGTAATTGCCTGAAATGAGCAGTTACCCTCAGGAGATTAGACAAAGCTGAATTATCCCAACTCAAGGATGAGCACAATTTTTCTATAAAAGGTCAGATAATAAATATTTTAAGTTTTACCAGCCACATATAGTCTCTGTTACACACATTCCTTTTTTTCTTTTTTTTCTTTTTACATCCCTTTTTAAATGTGAAGCTTTAGCATGAAAATGAGCCAGTTTGCCAATTGTTTGCCAATCCCTGTGTTAAACAATTAGCCCTGCAATCAAAATAACTCTCAAGTCGTATCCCTTCTGTTGGTGTGTAATTGCCTAGACTTATAGTTACATACACTTTTTTTCCTCTTTAAAATCCTCATGTCCATTTCTTAGCATTCATTTATGATATTTTTAACAAGGCTTCCATCTTCTCACCTTTGGCTCAACTGTTAACAATCATTTGGGAATAACATTTGATTTTACTCTAAAACCTTAATAATTTGTCAAAAATACCAACATTAATGCATATTGTATTACAAAAATGCAATTGTATTTATACTGAGAGAAAATGAATCGACCATATTATGTTGACTGATATCCATATAGTACTCAAATTCCAATTGTTCTCTACAACCATGCTATATGGTAGGTACTTATAATCCACATAAACTGGACCAAAAACAACTCCATCACTTTCTCAAGTTCACAGGGCTACTGTACTGTAAATCCAGAATTTGAACCCTTCTCCTAAATTAAGGCTAATCACCTCTACCTATTCTTTGAAAAATCCCAGCCCCATTCAACTCCTTAGGAACTTTATAATTTATAACCTAAGAAGTAGGCCACATCTGGTTTTCACCTGTTTTTATGTGGCCCAGACCTAAGAATGGGTTTTACATTTTTAAATAATGGGAAAATAATTTTTAAAAAGCACTATTAATTCGACTGGAGAATTTTCAGTATTTCTCTCTATTTCCTCACTTCTCACTCATCCATGTACCCATACTTCTTTGGACTTGGACACTATCACTTTAACAAATAAACTTTCCTAATGTCACCAGAGAAATAGATATGCTTG
The DNA here is from genome assembly GCF_021218885.2 of Marmota monax. Taxonomy (NCBI): domain Eukaryota; kingdom Metazoa; phylum Chordata; class Mammalia; order Rodentia; family Sciuridae; genus Marmota; species Marmota monax. The sequence continues at coordinate 325,852 of NW_026693252.1, forward strand.
AGTTCTTGTCTCTTTTGTCCTCTCAGAAAGACTCTACAGGATTGGCCATATTTTGCATTCTGATGAAAGTTTGTTCCTGTACATCTATGTGAAAAAAAAAAAAATGAGGCAGCTTTGCCTCCAAACTATGTGGCCACTTCTCATCTGTTCTCTATCAGATTCACTCTACTCTTTCCCAGAACTTAGGTAGTGTCATTCCTCTGGCCTTGGGTAGCCTTCTCTCTTTCCATTCTCTGCAACCCCTAGACACGTATTATATAATTACAATTTCTATTCTTACCTAAGAACAAATAGCTCAAAAAATTAGATCTCCAGTACAGACCTCACTTTTTTGCTCCATACCCATATTTCTAATTTGCTATGACTCCTTAGGTGTCTCAAATGACTGTTACATTCACTATCCAGCTATGTCTTTCTGCAAACATCTATTCCTCTACCATCGCACTCTAACTTCAGACACTGGTACCACCATTCATCACAGGCCTGAGCACCAGAAATTTTAATACTTAACACCATTTTACACTACCTCTGTCAAATGTCCCAAATCCAGTCAACCACAGATCCTAAATCCTGGAATCCATCTTCCTCTCTTTGTTTTCACCAGTCCCTGTGTTCAAACCAACATAACCATTCACCTAACCATTTTGAAAAAGTCAATTCTCAATGTATTAAATACAGCTGCCAAAGGCAGAAGGTGCAGAATGACAGAATAAAGGTGCAGATAAATCCTAGAATTACATAAAGTGCAATTTATTAGGGACTTAAGGACAGAAGCACATTTGGGTGGCAGTAAGACAGGGGGATCCTCCAATCTGAGATAAGACGTGGGGTTTATATGCTAACCTAGATAAGGGTAACCTGCAATCTGGAGCTTTCCACAAAACTATTAGCATATCAATCACAAGGTAAGAAACTGAGTCAGTGTCTGACTCTCTGAATGACTTTGCTTATGCTTTGGGTTTGAAATGCATGCCAGGTTAACAGGCAGACAAAATCTGGGTTTACAACCAAGGTGACAGTCATCATGTTAGGCTGGATCCCTACTCCTAACTAACCACAGAAACCTCCTCCTACTTGCTCTCAGCTCCCCCTCTGTTTCCCGCCAGTCCCATCTCTAACTCAGCAACCGAAATAAATTTGGTATCAGGACAAAAGTTGCCAGAAAGAAAAAAATAAAATAAAAAATATACTGACGACATAAAAATCAACTTAACATTTACAATGAGCAATGTGGAAAATACATTTTCAGTCCAGCAGACTAAATTTAGCCAAATATTACTCTAGCTTATCTGGGGGGAAGGGAGAGTTGGATACTCAAAATGCATGAATCTTATTTTCCAAACAATTTTGGCAGCAAAAAAAAAAAAAAATTACTTAATGGTTTATTCCAAGAATATAGAAAAATAATCCAAGAGAGAGACAATATGGATACCAGAAATAATGGATTTAAGGCAGGGGCACAATGCCATCTAAGAGGCTGTCCAAGTTGAAAGAATCAGAGGACTCCAAGAAGGATAACTTCAAAGAGACAGTGGACTGTCTTTAATCAATTATTTGATGAAGCAATCAGATGATGTTAGTTATAATGTAAAGGCATATTGTTACTTCGAAACAAAAAAGGGAAAAAAAAGATGTGATTAAAAATTCCAGGGATTGCAACAATAAGATTGTCTAGAAATACATGGTCTTCATGTAACAGAATAAACTATAATATGATTTTTTTTTTTAGAAATTGGCTAAGAGAGAGCAAGAGAGCACCTATTTAAATGTGGCACTTGGAATATTCATTCACCTTTGAGTGACTCGATTTACCTTTCCTCATAAATCCCTATGTGGTAACTGGCATGGAAAAATAATGTTTGACAATGCATATTATGAGTTTTGTATTTACTTACTTTCAGTTTTTATATCAACCTGCACACAAAGAAGACAATATAATGCTGTTTTTATAAAATTTTACCATGGTAAATTAAGTTGACAAGTGGCAAAATTTCAGTGATGAAGGGTTGTGGAACATTGGGGAAGAAGCAAAGAAATTAAAATTTATATGCGTTCATATTGTAAATATGTAAATATATCATATGAAAGAAATTGAGTACTATTCTATTAATTACTGTGAATGGGGAAGGAACAGAGGGATGAGGAAATAAGTTAGGATTAAGCAAATAAGCTAAACTTGTCACCTGTTGTAATAAAGAATCTCTAAACTCAGCATGAGGTAGATAGAACAAGATAATAGTGTGGAAACTGCAGTGTTTGGAGTGTAAATGTGACTACCAATTCTCATTGGGGTGGGAGAGACCTGTGGATGAACTTTGCTTCTTATTTTGTCCTCAGCATTGTTTCAATTATTTATTGTGTCAATATTCTATTTATATAGTGAAAGAAAGAGAATAACTTACAAGAGCAAATTTCAAGTTTGAAACCATTCAAATATAAACATTTAGAAGGAACAAAACTGAAAATTCAGAGAAGAACAGAAACCACAAGAAAATAGAGAAACTAAAACAATCTGGAGATATATTAATATGCTTGGGTATAAAACATCTTAATCTCACTGCCAAAAGAATATGACCCTTAATATATCTCTCATAAAAGGAATAATAAGAAAAGGCTATTAAACTCAAAAGATCCCTCAACATGCACTGGAGTTAGAAATAGACAAACTCACAAGATATTGGTTATTTCACATCAAACAACAAAAATAAAAGCAACAAAACAGTAAAGCTTTCTTAAGTTTTAGAAGAAATACTTCCAAATAAAATAGCATGAGGTAAGAAATGTTACATGCTGTGTATCCTTAGCTTATGTAATCCCTTTGTACTACATAGGGTTCGATGGGAAAGTCTTTCCTCTGCTGTAACCTGGCTTGGCAGCAAAATTGTAATGCATATCTTTAATATTTAGTAATAGGGAGGCACTCAATAGATTCCAGCGGGTGCCTTCTCTCCTCCCAAAAGCTAAGCACCCATTCTTTCTAGTCTCCTGTCCTCATGAATATCATATGCAGTATAGCTGAAGAAAGATAAAAGTATCATAATTATACTTAAGTGTTCAAATAATGTTTTATCACAAGTATCTACTATGGAATTTGAGGGATGTTTAATGCAAAATGGTACATGTTCTCTGTGCTCATTTTCTTTTTGCAGTTGAGTTACTTCGACTTGCCTAGTCATGAGAAGTCCATTTTCAATATATACACAAGCCTAGAATCTAATATTCCAAAGGCCACCCAAGGAACACAGTTTAAATCATACTAGGTGCATGAACTGCTTCTCTTTCAACACTGAAAGATGATTGGCCAACATCTGCTTGGTTACTTCCAGCTACTTCAAAAAACCTCTTGATTTGTTGTTGAAAACATGCTAGTTATTAGAATATTCTATCTTATATTGAGTTGAAATTCATTTCCCTTTTTTACCCTATTGGTTCTAGTAAGGTCTGACCTTTAAAGCAACATAGATGAATTCTATTTTTTCTTGCATATTACTCTTCTTCAAGTATTTCAATTTACCCATACTGCTTTGAAGTCAGCTCAATAAACTGACTTTACACTTTCGTTCAAGGTACATTGTTTAAATCAGACCAGAGTTCTTTATATCTGTCGTTCACTAGCAATGAAGTTTTGGGCAAGTGACTTCGGCTCTTCAAGTCTGTAATGTAGCTAGATAATAGTACTGGAAGACTGTATGTTAGTTTTGAGATAACACACATTAGGCCCTAATAGCTAATATGTTTGAGTTATTTATAATTTTTCAAGATTAATCTTTCACAGGGTATTATGCAACTCAAATGTTGTAATCCACAGAGCATTCTAAAATTCATCAGTTCTAAAACATTACATAATCAAAATTGTATTTCTAATTATGTTTGACTTTTTAAGTTATAATATCCCATCCAAATTAAGAGAAAACTAAGCTTATTTCACTTGTGAACTAAATGTAACAACCCAAAATACTTGTTATACAAATTTTGTGCTAGTGACTTATAAACAGGCTTAGTTCTTAAATAAATGCTTATTCTCAACATACGTTAATTCTTTATAGAAATTATGATGAAACTAGTCATTCAGAATTAAACATTCAATATAAAAATTTTGTGGAGTCAAACAATTCTTGAACCAGACAATAGGACAAATGTAGAATAAAAACAAATGTTATTCTGGGAAGGGAATGTTATTATTTTGAGTATCTACTCCAAGACTTCATGATTTTCAACCTTAAGCATAAAATTGGAAGACTACTCAGAAATAAAACTATAATTCAGACATTATTGTTTGTATTGGTTACATTATATCACCCATTCTTTGTCTTTTTGTAATTAAATACTAAAGGCCTACCAAAGAAACCCCTCAACTGATGGCCCCTTTATAACAAATTAAGATATTTCATTTTGGAAATCCTTTAGCGCATGATAACAAAATAAAGTAAGTTTTAAGATATAGAGTATAAAGTATAACTTCCCCCTAAATTAAACAAAAATGTGAACATGACTATATTTACGAGATATACTTGTGATTATGTACAGAATTATTCTTTATGGCAAGCAGAAAAGTAGAGGAAATAGCTGGAAAATTGTTCTTTACAAAATATGTGAACTTTTGAAAATGGGGGCAAATGACCATAAAAACATTAACTAATGCTAGAGACTGAATTGTGTTTCCCCCATCAGACCCTAATGTGAAGGTATTTGGAGATGGGGCCATCAGATGAGGTTGTTGAAGGTAATGTCCTGTGATGGGAAAAATGCCTTTATAAAAAGTGACACTAGAGAGCTTATCGCCCCCTTTCCACCTGTGGAGAAAGCAGTTCTATGGAAACCAGGAAGAGAGCCCTTACCAGTAACTTACCTTGCTCACACCCTGATTTTAGACTCCAGCCTCCAGAACTAACTATAAGAAATAAGTTTCTACTGTTTAAGCCAACCACTCTATGGTATTTTGTTATAGCAGCCTGAGCAGACTAGACATAATATTTATAACACATTTGTTATATTCCATGCACTGTGCTAAATGCTTTACGTACTATTCCAATTGAGTTTTTTTGAAAGCTATTTGAGGTGATTGCTTTATTAATATATGTTAGAGATGATTAAAAAGATATTTTGGAACATGCCTTAGTCTTTTTTGTGCTTGTAATCCTGAATACCTAGACTGGAAAATTTATAAAGAACAGAAATGTGTTTCTCACACTTCTGGAAACTGGAAAGTCCAAGGTTAAGGTACAGGCATGTTCTATCTCGAGTTCTAAGATGGCCTTGTGGCTGTTATCCTCTGGAGAGAAGGGATGCTTGATGCTTCCATGGCAGAAGATAGAAGAAGGTGAATCCGTTCCTAAAGCCTTTTTTTATGCAAGCATTAATCCACGAACGAGGCAGAGTTTTCAATACCTAAATGCTGCCCATCAGACCCTACCCACCAACACTGCTGCAATGGGAATTAATTTTCCATTGCTAAATTTTGGAAGACACATTTAGACCATGGCAAACTGTAAAATAACTTTTCCAAATTCAAATAACTAGTAAATAACCTTGAGCGAGGATTCAAACCCCAAACTATTTGAAGTAAAATGCTGACCTGTAGCTACTATTAGTATGTATCAATGATTTTCAAAAATGAATGGGAAAAATCAATGTAGTTACTTATATTATAGAAAGATGCAATAGAGTAGAATAGAATAGAAATGATCAGAATACATTACAGAAAGGCAAACACCATTTCATAAGATTTGAGTTTCAGAAGAGAAATGCTGTTTTGGTTTAAATATGAAGTATCTCCCAAAAGCTTATGTGTGAGACAACACGAGAACTTACAGAGTTGAAATGATTGGATTATGAGAGTATGACCTAATCAGTGCAGTATTCCACTGACATGGATTATCTGGGTATAATTATAGGCAGGCAAAGTGTGACTGGAGGAGTTGGTTCATTGCGGGGGGGGGGGTGTCTTTGGGGTTTATAATTTGTCCTTAGTTAGGAGGAGTTCTCTCTCTCTCTCTCTCTCTGCTTCCTGCTTGCCATGTCCTGAGGTGCTTTCTTTTACTGTGCCCTGCCACCTCGATGTTCTGCCTCACCTTCTTCTGTTCAGAACTATGCAGTCAACCCACCATGGACTGAATCTCTGGAACAGTGAGCTGTCCTCTTCTACGTTGTTCTTCCTCTTCTACATTGTTCTTGTCAGGTCTTTTGGTTACAGCAGCAAAAAAGCTGACTAAAACCAGGCCAAAATTTAGGTATAAAAGAATGAGGAGTGGTGGAATACCAATAGCACTAAGCCAATCTATTGCTCTACTTGACCACACAGTTTATATCATTACTTGATTTTCCCTCTCTCTTGCTCTCTCTCATTCACTTTTCCCAACTGCAACCAAGAACAGATACTAAGTCCATGAAAGCAGAAATTAATCTCTCTTTCTCACCACCTAGAACTATTCCTTATACATAGGAGGCAATCAATAAATATTGGTTTGTTACTTATAGACAAACTCCAGAAGTCAATAGAACTTGGTTGCCATCCAATCTTCCTTTTGATCCTCTAATCCTTGTTCTAGATCATTGGAATTCTCATCATGAGATAACCAATATTATTTTAAGGTGTCCACTATTGGTTATATTCAAATTTTAGAAGGAGATTATTGCTGATGGGCACTATGCCCAGCACCCAGAAAGAGTTGGCTGATAAGAAGCCAGGCACAGTCATTATTAACAAAACATCATGAACTAATAAGTGCTAAGGTAAGGCTGCCATCTCCCCTCTTTCTTTCCCAGTATTTTCCCAGCTGTGTTGACAGTGTAATTAGGTCTGTGTCAGATGCAAGATAAATGGAACCAAAAAGAAAAAAACAGTAATGTGAAAATATGACTCTTTGTATTAAATGAGGAATAATAATATACAACATGTAACAATAAATGTTAAATGTTTAAATAAATACATCATTTGTACTTTATATCCCTTCAGTATATGGAGTTTTATTTTATACTTGTGAATGATGTCTGTCAACCAAGAGGTTATAAAATCTCAAAGCAGTTTGAAATTTGTTGAGTAGTTCCCTGAATTCTCTGATAAAAATAGCATTATATTTAAAGAAGACCCTTTTATAATTATTTTTCAAAAAAAAAAGTGGCGAGGAAGAACTTAATCCTTTATCCTTGGGAAGTATATGTGGGGAAAGGAAATATTTAGTTTTTTCACATAGCAACAGTCTCTTTCTTCTCTTACCTTTATATTCTGGCATTTAAAAGATGGCCTAACCTCTGAATGGAATACACATTTTAATGGAATATGCAAAGCTAAGAGTTCAGGATAAAGAAAAAAATAATCATTCAGAAAAATCATCTTATGTCTCCATAGTCTGTCCTTGGGTGACCCACATATCAATAGCCAAACAGAGCCTGCCCTCAGCTCAGAGCTTAAATAAAACCCCGCTCTGAAGATAAATGTCACATTTCCTACAGACAAGCAGAATCTAAATTTTCACTCCCAAATATTCTCCCTCTCTCCCTCTCTTTCCCTCCCTCCCCTTCTCCCTCCCCCTCCCCTCTTTCTCAAAATTCATTTCCTCTCCCTTTTCTCCTTCTTTCTTAACTCTGTCATTTTGGTAATAGACCTATCCCTCCGTCCCTTTCACTCTAAATTGAATTAGTCACTTAAAGATCTACAGTGAAGGGCCTCAGATCCCTAGGGCTATATGCAATTTTATCCCTAGCTGAATTATTTGCTGTTGTTTAGACATGGCCCACAACTCAGTTTCTACAGTTCTCTCTAACATCATCATTACAATAATGGGTATGATCCTAAGGTAAGCAAATAATTTTTTCAAAGAGCATATTTCATTCCTCCAAGAAGCAGAAACTCTTCCAGGCAAATGGGATCTCATTAACCAATTTAAGTGAGAACACATGCATAGTGGCATTAGCCATTTCGGTTGGCAAAGCACCAACTCAGCATTCCAGAAGAATCTAAGAAACAACATAGCAGCTTCCCTGCCAAATTTAAACTACATAAAATATAAAATAAATTGAGAACACAGCAACTAGGGCTCTAAATCTTTGAATTCTGTATACAGATTTTCAAAAACTGGAGAAAATTTCAAAATGGTGGTCAATGTTGGTAAAGTGGTTTTCCTCTTTAATTAATTTTCCCTCTAATTTCTAACAGGTAAAATCCTGCTGGGGTCCAGCCCCCGCGGGGGATTCAGGGGTCCTGAAGGAGAAGTGGCGTTCATGAAAAAAGAGTCGGGAGACAGGTTGCAAGTTATGTGCAGCTTCCAGAAAGAATCCTTCTGCCTCTAGAGGGGCCTTTATTTTTATACCTTTTTTACAGGTGTTTTTTCAGGTAGTTAATGGATAGCTTCAAAGCCCGAAATTTCTTTGATTTACATGATTTTCAAGAGTTACAATCTTTTCTGACATATATTGATTACCTAAGATATTGAGTACATTGTACAAAATATTTTTCTATAACCTTAGCCAGTCATGATTAAGCTTTTACATTTTTACCTCAATCACTAGGTGCTAGACTATGCAACTAGACTACATGACTCCTGACCTATTATTCACTTTTAACTTTAAAGTATACCTATAATTATTTCATTAACCTTTAACTTTAAAGCATACTTATGATTATTGGTAAGCTTTCTTAATTCTAAACTAAAATCCCAGTAAAATACACTTAAAATAGTGAAAGTCTATTACTTAAAAGCCTACTACTCTTAAGTGCCTCTAAAATATATCTATATTAATTTTATATTATTCTATTTTTAATTTCCAAGATAATTTCCTTTTTTCATATGACCCATTTAATTGCTTTCTTAAAGAGTTTCCTTGATCCTTGGTCAAAGCACACCAATTCTTAATGTCTTTGTAATCTTTAACTAAAGGCAGGCTTTGCTCCTCAACCCATTTGTCATCTATATTAACTATGTGTTTTCCATTCTCATCATGAATTCCTGTGTAAGGCAAAGGAGCATCTGTTGGTATGTTGCACAGGTTGTGGCTTTAGAATGGGAGGCTTAATGTAAATTGTTACGCTTTTCTCAGGAACCTCAATTTGCAATCTTTTTCCCATAAATTTCTTGAAGAATAACCCTATTGTTTGTATCCTGAGAGATATTGAAACACACCTTATGTCATGTCTTAACTGTATCCTTAGTTTCATTCTGGGAATTTTCCTGCAATCTCAGGCAACACATACTTTATTATTGATTGACATATGCCCTGTTATCCATATCATGAATATCACAAACAAAACACTTAACATTCCCCATGGTTCCAGTTTCCAGATGGTGCGGCCCTGCCATAGCATCCCCCACGTTGTGACCCTGTCAGACAGCAGGTGCAGAAACGCCTTCACCAAAATCCTAAAGTTGAGATATTAGATTTTTAAACCAAGATTTTTATTCTCCCATAGTCAACAAAGGAAGTAAAAATATCATTTACTGCTTCACAGATTTTTAGTTGGGAAGGCCTTGGAAGAGAAGCTAGTCTACCGGTTCAGTATTTAGAAGAAGAAAGGATACCAAGAAAAGAAGAAAGTGTCACCCAAGACTGTACTGCTAATTAGAGGCCATTCTCTCCACAAGTGCTCTCTTCTCATTCAAATCAGATTTAAGCCACTGTGTAAACAGCTTCATAGTTGATACAACCAAATAAAAATTACAACCTACCTAAACTCTACCCAGTGTCAGAGTTGTATGAGTTTAAAAGAGAGGAGAAATGAAAATTATGAAAAGACATTCTCTTCTTCAAACTTCTCAAATTTCCTCTCTCAGCAAACAAAGTTCAGACCCTGAGAATAACAGGTTATTGTCTCTGAAGTTGGTTAGAAATCTATTGATAATATTTCATTACCAATAAAACACTGAGACCTTTTTCAGATTCTGGCTCACGAATGTGAAGAAATTGGATTCTTGCAGGTAATGATTCATTTACTTCGACTCCTCCTTTGCCCTGTTTCATTTGGTGGGATTGATTTCCTTTCTCCATATAATTTCACTTGTCACTACTCACGACTTGAGAATTGACCCTCTCTTCTCTTTGTACTTTCACTTATGAGTCAACTTCTATTCTTAAAAACAATTGAAATTGTACATTAATGAAAAAATTATTACAGATGACATTTACAAAAATGCTTGCTTCAAATTATTAATACAATGTGCTCCTTTTCAGATACACCTATAAAGGAACATCCAATTGCCACCAGTAGTTAAATAATGGGGGGGGGGGAATCATGCGTCCAATTCTAGCCCCATCTCAGCCCACACACACCCCCAGAAGTGCATTTAATCTTTAGCTTCCTTTTCTTCTGCAGAAAGATAAAATGGGAAATAATGGTGTCTCTGCCTCCCAGTTTCCAAAGTGATGCTCAAGTTAAAGAGAAAGAGAGAACTAAGACAAAGTTTCCTTAGAAGCTGCAGGAAAAGAGCATTTCTAAAGTTTTGGCAAGCTGGAGGAAGTCTGCTGTCTCCTCTTAGATGAGGAAGATGCTTTATTGGAGTTGAGTTTGGTTAAAATAACAGAAAAAGCTCAATACTTGCCAGGCGTGGTGGCACACACCTGCAATCCAACCAGCTTGGGAGCCTGAGGCAGGAGGATAGCGAGTTCAAAGCCAGCCTCAGCGAAAGCAAGGCACTAAGTAACTCAGTGAGACCCTGTCTCTAAAGAATACAAAATAGAGCTGGGGATGTGGCTGAGTGGCTGAGTTCCCCTAGGTTCAATATTAGGTACAAAAAAAAAAAAAAACCTTCAGTATTTATGAAGACTTCCTAAAAAACAAGCATAGCTAGTGAATATTATTCTAAACTGATGATGCAGGATCTGAGGGTATCAGGGTCAAACCAGAGCAAGAGCAAACTGCGACAATAGCCATGTACTCCCTAAACTGTGACAATAGCCATGTACTCCCTACCGTTGTCCTTATGGTCCAGGGAAGATACAGAAAGATTAACTGCTTCAATTGTGACAATTGCCTTCTCTTTCCAACTAGACATACTTTATCAGCTTCCTTTTTCTGGTACACAAGTTCTGATGGTTTTCAGAAGTAGAAATTCCAGAGACAGTTATCTACTGCCTTCATATGTGAAAACAAACAAATCAATTGCCTCTTTTTTCATGAACATGAGGTGCAACCGAGAATGGTTACCTGAAATATACTACAGAGATTTTAATATTTTTCCAAATTGCCTCTTGTAAACTGATCAATTTTCAAAAGCAGAGTCTTACTCCCTGTGAAGGGTTCATTTTCACACAATAATGAAATATTAAGGTGGTAACCCAAATTCTAACATATTTGTATGCATTTTTATTTTTTACTTTTTTTTAAAGAGAGAGAGATTATTTATTTTTCAGCTTTCGGTGGACACAACATCTTTTTTTTATTTTTATGTGATGCTGAGGATTGAACCCAGCACCCCGCGCATGCCAGGCGAGTGCACTACTGCTTGAGCCATATCCCCAGCCCAACTTCAAGCAACTTGAAGATAATTTTGTTTGTGTCCTTCAGAACTTGAGAGTAATTTATCTCAAGGAAACAATCTATCAGAAAGAAGATTTCTGGCTTGCCAGACCAAAAATCAGATTTGGCAAATATTTGCTATAATTTGGGTATATTATTCAAACATTGTGTGACTCACCTTCTTTACTGGCAAAATATGAAGATGATACCTACCCTTTAGACTCTATGAGAATTAGAGAGAATGCTTATAATGTCCTAGCAAGATGCTATCCACTAGGAAAAACATCATATTTGGAAATTTTATAGAAAGAAGGGTGAGTTCAAGGCACAGGCTGAACGCATAGAAGTTAGGTATTGTATCCTTCTGGAGCCTGCAAAGAAAGGAAGGGCAGGAGCCAGAACCAAAGTGAAGGGGACCAAAAGCAAATCTAGATGCTTAAACACTAAGGGACATCAGAATTTAAAAGTGAAGTGCATAGCAATTTCTTGGTTTGATGGCATCACAAGGAAAAGCATTCAGCTCTGCTTCTAAGTCCCCAGGTAAATAAAGTGACCAGGTAAATAAAAAATTGTGTAAAATTGTCAACCGTGAAGGAAATAAAGAAATGCCAGACACATTATATATATAATATGGAGAGAGAGAGAGAGAGAGAGAGAGAGAGAGAGAGAGAGAGAGAGATATATATATATATATATATATATATATATATATATATATATATATATATATATAATCTGTCAGAAGTAACAAAAATATTAAAAACAAAAATGTTAGAAAGGCTCCTCCCCCATTCTTCATGAGAAAGTACAATAATCCAGAACTACTGAGGCTCCTGAACACCCTGAAACCTCCCCTTACAACCCCAGTGCAGTCAGAAAGCAGGTGTCTGGAATCCTTGTTCATTCTGAAGGCCGGTGCCATTGGTGGAGTCAGGTGTCTACAGCAGGAATTTTCAAAATCATCAGGGTCTCTGTGAATGTAGACAACATAGAACTAAGCAGTTACCACAGTTTGGGCCTGGCCTAGGGACATGAGCTTTGGATTTATCAACATGGGGGTTTCTGGAGATTTCGACCCGAAAAATTACATTTAAAATAATAGTATTCATCTGTTAAATTTAAAATAATCTTGAAACCATCTAGTAGATGGGAAGATTATTCTGTTCTGTTGAGAGCAAGAGAAATTGGAACATTTGATCCTCAAGTTGGGTAAGGAATTTGTAGAAGGTGATTTAGCCTAAAAACTGTCTTTGAACTAATGAGTTAAAATTTTCAATTTTTTTCAAAGAACACAGACATAGCAGTACACAAATATTGACATATAAGACATGTTCACCTTAGTTTTACTTAAATTGACCCACAAATAATAAATTGGATATGATCTGCCTTCTCTCTCCATTGATTTGTACCAGGTATACTATTTTATCCCCCTAAAACTCAACCTTTGGTCTTCTCTTCCTTATCTTATGATTTGCTTCTTCCGGATTCAGTTCATGCCCCACCTCCTCTAGGAAGCTTTTCTTTCATTCCTAGGCTAGATAAGATGTTCCTCCTCAAACTCCCGTGGAGGTCTTGGCATGTTTTTACCACTGTGCTTATCACATCACATTAAATCTGTTTGAGTGACTTTCTTCTATACCAAACCACAAAACCCTGAAGTCCTCAAACATAGTTTTGGAAAGAAATGAGTGTGTACTGCTTAATTGAATAGGGAATATAGAAGGGACAGTTGAGAGGAAGTCATATGTTCAGCCTGGGATATACTGAGTTTGCAATAGTAATGAAACACTCAAGTGGAAGTTTCCAGAACAACTGTTCAGGAAATTGAAAAGTGGGAATTCACAATTTGGAATCAAGGGAAAGGCCAAGATAAGATATATGTGGACACTAACTATTTATTTAAAGATAACATTTTTAAATATGGATGAGCATGTCAGGGAAAAAGAAGGTAGAAGAAAGAAACCTAGACATGGAGATGACAGTGTGGCCAACACTAGATCCCAGAGTCTCAAAAAGGAGTGATCATACATCATTTTTTGTTGCTGTTGGTTAGTTGAAGGGCAGTGGTTCTCAATCTGGAACAATTTAGTCCCAAACAAAATTTCTAAAGATATTTATTATTTTTGTTTTGTCATAATTGGGAAAGTAAAGAAGGGGAGGGGATGCTATTATAATCTAGTGGGCAGATGCTGGGAAGGCTACCTGTATTTGTTTGCTAAGGCTGCTATAACAAAATATCACAGATGATTGGTTTATAAAAGAGGAATTTATGTTCACACAGTCCTATAAGCTAAAAGTTCCAGATCTAAGAGATAATGGTTTGGTTTCCCTTGAGACCTCTTCCCTCAGCTTATTTTATCTGTGCCTTTTATCTGTGTCTCACATGGACTTTTCTCTGGGCATACACATCTCCAAGTGTCTCCCCCATTTTCTGTGAACACCAGTCAGATTGGATTACAGCCCACTCTAATAATTGATCCCATTTTAACTTAATTATTGCTTTAAAGGCTTTCTCACCAAAGGTTTTATCTGAAATACTGGGGTTAGGGTTTCAGCATACATTTTATAGTTTGGACATGAAGTACCTTCAAAGACACATGGTTGAGGGCTTATTCCCTAATGCAGCACTGCTCAGAAGTAAGGCTCTAAGCTCATAAGTGCATTAATCCATTTGGTGGGTTAATAATTCGATTAATCACTGGGAGGTGATGTAAGCTGTAGGAGGTGAGACTTGGTTGGAGGAAGTAGATCACTGAGGGCATATCCCAGAAGGATGTTACTTGTGCCTGGCCCCTTCTTCGATCTCTCTGTTTGCCTCCTAGTTGCCATATGATGATTAGCTTTCCTCTGCCAACCTGTCTGCCATGGATGTCCTGTCTCACTTCAGACCCAAAGCAATGGTGCTAACCATGGACTGAAATCTCTGAAACCATAAGCCAAAATAAGCCTGTCCTCCTTTTAAGTTGTTTATTTCAGATATTTTTGTCACAGTGATGAAACGCTGACTAACACAATATAAATCTAGAGGGGAACAATGTAGTCCATAGCACTCTTTCCTCTGGAACCCCCAAATCCATCCATGCCCTTCTCACCAACAAAATACATTTACCATCATCCCAATAGTCCCAAAGCCTTAACCCATTCCAGTTTCAACTCCATGTCCCAAACAGCATCTGTATATCACCTGAATAAAATGTGTTACTCAAGATATGATTCATTCAGTGGTAAAAATCCTGTCCAGCTATGAATCTATAAAACAGATAAGTTATGTGACTTCAAAATATAACAGTGAGATAGGGATGGGATAGACATTACCATTCCAAAGGAAGAGATGAAAGGAATTGGGAGTTTCTGTCAAGTTCAAACTCTAGCAGATGAAATTTCACTAAATTGAAACAATCAAGAAGTATCCTTTCTGACTTGATGATTTGTCCTCTGGGCCAGCGAGGTCAGCATCCCTGTCCCCAAAGCCCTGGGAAGCAGTTTTACACTCACAGCCTTGAGCATTAATCCTACTTCTGCTATCCAAGGCAGTAGCTTGGCCCAAGACCTTTGGGTGATACTATCACCAAAAAGGAGACAACCTTGGCTCCTTAGGGCTATGGTAGGAATGGAAACCCTGCACAGTTCTGAATCACCTTCAGAGTTATTCTTGCCTCTTTTTTTTTTTTTTTTTTTGAAGAATAACAAATTTTTCTAGCTGGATAGTTCTATCATCTAATCCTGAAGAATTCTAGAGTGTGATGAGTCCACAGAGGTTTCAATACACTATCAATGAAGTACCAATGATATCTCAAAAATATCTGTGAGGCTATCTATGGTGCTTTATAGTGACAAATATATTGTTACTTTATTTTCTGAGTAGTAAGCACTTGTTTCTAGCTGTTCAACTCACCCTTTAGTCCAGGAATTCTGTAATTTACTCTTTCAGAGAAATTGAACAGCTGACCTTCCTTTAGGGACTGATTATTGGCTGTAACTGACTAAATATCATCTCCTTAATATCACCTCCTTACTATATACCACAGTGATCCTCAGATTCATACCTTTTGAAATCAACCTTAATTTTGCAGACCACTCCTCAGGCTGGTCGGTCATGTCTAAGTGGCTCCTCTTTGGGCTGAGCAGTGTTAACCAGTGGTCATAACCATTGCCACTATTTTATTGTTGTTGATAAAATGAACAAACTTACATATGGTGTGTTGCTTTCCTTGCAAACTTCAGCTCAATTAATTTCAGTTAAACAAGAAAACAAATTTTGCCTCCTGGCTAACCCCTGACTGGTTATCACTATCATTGTTTAGAATCAGAGAAACATGACAGTGTAAATTTATATTCAACTAAAGATCCAGTGATGTTTTGTGTAAGTGCTGCTGATGGCACTGTTTAAGACCTATCACCTTACGTTGGTCATTGACAAACCAGAAGAAAATTACCCTAGCTTTGAAACCCAATGGAATCCAATTCTGTGAATTTATTGTTTCAAACTTGACATCTGTCACACCAATGTTTCCCAATAGAAGAAATGTGTCTTTTCTAGAAATCTTTATCTTCATTTATAAAATATTTAGTGGCATAGTAGTCACACTATCTACAAAAATATTGTCTGACTCATACCAAAGAAGAGGAAAAATCTATACCTTTCTTTGAATTGAATTGTTTTAGTAATAGACTTTTTATGTTGGAATAATTTTAGATGTACAGAAAAGTTGCAAAAAAAAGTACAGAGAGATTGTTATGCTCCCGTTGATATAATTAAATGAAAGGCCACTACATTAGAGTGGTTCTAATGCCAGAGATCCTTTGTAAGAAAAAAAAAAAAAACCTATGTTCAGGCAATGATAGGTAAACTAGACATTCCTTAAACTTTAACCAACCAGTTTCTCTGCTTCTACATTCATCCTATAGGAGCTTCCTCCTTGATCCCATTGGTAGATCCCTGAACCACTTGGTGGCTTGATGCTGCCTGATATAAGAATTCCTATCTGCTCAAATAAATTCTTTGGAATTTTAATGTGCCTCAATTTATCTTTTAACACTCAATACCTAGTTTCCCTTATTATCACCATCTTACAATACTACAGCATATTTATCAAAATTGGAAATCAGCATTGGTACTTCATTACTAATCCAGGGTTGCTTCATTGAGATGTTAATAACTTCTTAATAATTGTCATAATCTTTGTAAGTAAAAATAGCACCACAATTTCATGAAGAAATGGTTGAACAAATAGACAGGTCGAGGAGTCATGAGACTTAGTTCCTTATAACTAAAATTCCCAGGCCTCAGGCAGGAGACCAGGCAGTAACACTGAACTCTAACAGTGGAGTTAACAACTTTTACTCCAACACAACCTCAGCAGAGATTACCAATTCCCAGATGGTGCAAACCTCTACTGCCTGTAGCCTCAAAGCTCCCTTCCCATTTGCTTTCAACTTCTGTCCATGTTTGTAAACGTACAGTTGGTGCTCTCTCATAAAATCACCAATTGAATAATACACTGTATGCATGTAACAGTGTTGGTCCTGAAGACCTTAGAAAATTTTACAGCATAGATGTAGGTCACTTACCACAGAAATGAAGTGAACCAAAGCCGCCCATGGCATCCTGTGAGTACACATTTGGAATAAATATCACCTGAGGATTCTAAATTGTGTATTTGTTTATATTGCCTTAAAAGAGGGAAGCTATGAGAAATTTTCTGGTTATTGTTGAACTTCTTGAAGACAGGCTAGATTTATCTCACACTGCTTGGTTGACAGCACACAAATCCAAGTTAGAACTAAGATGTATAACTAAAAGATAACTTCAGTAACATCTTCCATTTGGCTACTCTCAGATCACTCACATACAGGCTCTTTACGTGAATAAAATAGTTGTAGCAGATGCCCAAGGAAAGTATTCTGAATGTATTATCTCTACTCTGTGGATTAGGCAGTCTGAATAAATGTAGCTAATTGTCTTTTGTAGTCAGATATCTACTTACAGACACAAGAATTTAGGAATATTTTGGAATCTTTCCTGAATCCTTACATATTAACAATATATGTGAAGTAAATCTCATAATATTATTTAATATGATGTTTGATGTTTTTATCAAATATAATGAGGCCAAGCCCAATGAGAAATTTAAAAAACAATTACAAAGCAAATCAGCTTTCTTCCAAACTCAAGCTGCATTTATATGACCCAACTTGTTTACAGCCTGATTAACCAGGCTCTTTTCCAAAATTTAGTCTAGCAACAACAAATATTCTAAGTCCTTAAAATGCAATTTCAAGGAAATATGTGAATATTAAAGTCAAGGTAGAAAAATAAATGTGGATTACTTCCTCCAAAACAAGGAGTCATTTCAATAAAATATGTTTTAGCAGGATATGCATTGCAAGATTATAAATTAAGAGATATGACATGATGTGCTCTTTTGTTTTTTCGCATGAAAAATTTTTTAAATACTGTATTTTGTCTTGTTATTTCCACAAAAGCAGTTAGGAACCTTTCATGTTTTCAACATTACTTTTTGACAAGATAAAGAAAGGAGTAATCTGTGGGTGGCAGTCTGTAATAATAATCAGAGGAGTGTCTTAAGAAAGAACATCATGTCAACTGCTAGAATGTTCACTGACTATGCTTCTCTGAGAATCAGGATGAACGTCTTCATGATTACTTAGGGTACAGAGTGATTTTACTTTTGAAATCCAAATGAGGTCATTAATTTCAAAGGGTAGAGCTTCACAAGAACTGCCATCACCTTTGTAAGAATAAAGGAAGGGGGAAATTAAAGAGCCAACTAATGTTAGATATTTTTTTCTGCTTGTCAAATTAATCTTCTTTCATTCTTCCCTTTAAGACAAATATGATATAAAATATCACTGAATATGAAAGTTGCATAGCGTGAATGGAGTCTTGTCTGCCTGTGCCCCACTTGCACTGTAGCCAGAGACCCTGGAAAGCAGCCCGCTCTGGGCTTTGTACCCCAGGTATCACATGATATGTTGGGCTACAGCATTGGTAGAAATTCTGCTTCTGGGAAGGAGAGGAGGGCCTAGAACAGATCCTGAAATATTATAATCATTCCTTCCTTATATCAGAATGTTACATTCCCAGTACATTCTCCAGTTATCCTTGCTTGTGAATTACATGCAAGAGCAGAGGAAGACTGGCTCAGTCCTACCTGGAGGATTGTCCTGACAAGTAACAAGAGTATTTCCAACTGATCCACTCCACTCCTTAGGACATGGTGGTCATTCATTTCACTGATTCATATGCTACTATAATAGTCATGATTATTATTAGTATTTTAATTTTTAAAGTATTTTTTAGTTGTAGATGGACACGAGACCTTTATTTTATTTATTTATTTTTTATGTGGTGCTGAGAACCGAACCCAGTGCCTCATACGTGCTACGCAAGTGCTCTACCATTGAGCCACAACCCCAGCCCTACTACTAGTACTTTAAATAGGTTCTCTTTTAGATCAGTTAAGAATATGAAAAGTAACCGATTTCATGTTACCTTCATTTACTCTTTTCCAATGCCCTGCCTTTTTTATGCAGATTCAGGTGTCCAAGCAATGTAATTCTTCTTCTTCCCGAAGAACTTATTCACCTTTCATTTCTAGGAAGCCATTCTGGAAATGTATACCTTCAGGCTGTTTGCCTGGTTTTTATTTCTCCTTTACTTTTAAAGGATAATTTCCCATGATGTAGGATTTTCAGTTAGAGGGGTTTCTTTCTTGCCATTTCAGTGTCCAGTCTCTTCTGCTTGTTTGATTTCTGGTGAGTTCTCTCTAACTCTGATCCTTGTTTCCTTATATGTAAAATGGCAGCCTGCTCCAGGCTCCTTTGAATTTTCTCTTAATTGGTCTTCTGCAATTTAAATATGAGAACACCCGATGTATTTGTTTTTCATATTTGTCTTCGTAGAGTTCTCTGAGCTAGCTGGATGTGCAGTTTTGTGTCTGCCATATATTTTAGAAGTCCTAAGCCATCATCCCTTTAAATGTTTCTCCTGCTAATCTTCTTTACCCTGCTAATCCAGCTAAACATGTGTTACACTTTAAACAATTATCCCACAGTTGCTAAATATTCTGATTTTTTTTTAAAAATTCTTTTTCTATTTGCATTTCAGTTTGGAATGTTAACATTGACATGTATTCAAGTTCCCAAGTTCTTTCCTCGGCTGTGTCCAGTCTACTGATAAACCCATCAAAGGCATTCTTCCATTCTCTTAGTGGGTTTTTGATTTGTAGAATTTCCTGTTGATTAATTTTTTTTGGAATTCCTATCTCTGAGATAGAATTATTTATACGTCTGTTCTTGTTGTTCAGTTTTTTGTTGGATACCTTAAGATATTAATCATAGTTATTTTGCATTCCTTATATTTTAATTCAAAAAAATTGTCATTTTGACACCGATTCTGAGGTTTGCTTTGTCTCTTTAAACTCCATTTTTTATCGGCATGCCTTGTTGTATTTACTGCAAGCCGGGCAGATCATTAGACAGATACATAGAGATATAGACACAGATATAGATAGACACAGATAGATGAAAAACAATGCATATACTGAAATCTATACAGATATAAACATCTATGCATATAAAATACAAACACACACTCAAATATATATATCTCAAGGGTAAATCAACCATTAGCATGAAGATATATGCTAACCTGGTGGGGCTGGACTTAGCCTGGAGTTTATATGTAGCAGGGGCTTTACTTCTTCTAATAATTTTGTTTTGCATCCCTCGTTGTCTTTGTGTCCCCTAAGGACTCCTCCTCAGACACTCAGTGTCCCTCAGCTCTTTGAGCTATGATCTCTTGTTGCTACCCCAAAGCCCTCTTAGAGTAGTAGCAACACATGGAGAAGGAAGGAGAAGCATTCAATAGTCTCACGATTAAGTCTCAGTGTTTTAGGGTTCTAGTGTTCTTGTGTCCCTGGGCTATGGCCTTATCAAATGCTTATGAGCTTTTCTTCCCACCTCAGTCGTGACACAGGAAGGCTGGAGGGGGCTGGAGTCATACATAAAGACATCCCCAGGTGGAATAAGATTCCTGTAGTCTTTTCTCCTGGGGAGTGGGCTTTTATTATAAAGAATACTCTGGGCATATTTTCAAGGATGACTTCCTTCCACTGCTGGAGTCAAAGGGAGCTCTCAGCTCTTTTCCTTGAGATGCTGGTAGATACCAGGATCCATCTGGAGTGCAAAAGGGAGATCTAACACCAGGTTCTCCAGGAATTTCTCACTCAAGTTTGCCCATACCCAGCCTCTAGCAATTCATAAAAACTACCTTTTAAGCCAGTACCATGGCATACATCTCTAATCCCAATTATCAGGAGACCAAGAAAGGATGATCACAAGTTTAAAGCCACCCTGGGCAATTTATAGAGACTCCACTAATGACTATACTCCACCTAAGACTAAAATATCATTGGATTCATTTGTTCATTTTGTTTCCCTGTGGAACTTTGCATATGCAAAGTGCTCAAAATATGTAGAAGCAATTAAACATTAATTAATTAAATTGCAATTAAAAACTAATAGGAAATATCTCAGAGCATCTAGGACATTCCACCAATACCATCTGGTTTCTCAAAATTAAAAAAAGGGGAGGGGGGCTGGGGATGTAGTTTAGTGGTAAAGAACCCATGGGTTTGATCCCCAGTACCATTAGGAAAAAAAAAAAAACGTCTAATTATCTTACCATTTTATGACTCCAACTGTTTCTGCTCCAGGTAAGCTGACATAGACTATGACTCTCTGAATTCACTCATTGCTCCAGATTTGAGAATGATGGTTTGGCATGTGCCCTCAGTTCTCTAAGTCTAAGAAAAACTGTCGCTGTTCACTTTTTAAAGTTTTTTCTTATCATAAGGACAAAATGATGACTTTCAAATTCTGTAAATATCAGAGGAAGATTGTAACAAGTCTCCACACTGAACACATTAGAAATTTGTTAGCTGGTAATTTCCTTACTCTGGACAGTTCATGAAACACACCACTCTCTTCTTCATGACTTCAGACTTCAGACAAAATCCTTAATTTGCAAGGTCTATGAACTTAGAAACATAAAATAGGAAAAGTTTTACTTAATTGAAACTGGGATATATAATGAATATATAATTATTTCTAAAATCTTGGACATCCATTTCAGCCACCATGATTCTCAAAACACAGAACAGCACTTTCCTGTTGGATAGATGTCTTAAGTGAAGATAGCAGGCATGACTAAACCGGGACAGAGCACTGAACAGATTGAGAGCAGCGAAAACCCAGGGAGGCTTGTAAATCATGCAGAGAAAGAGTAGCCTAAGAAGACATCATGAGGGAAGTAGCAGGATGATCAGTTGTAGCATCCTAAAATTAAAGTAGTAGTTTCATACTGAAGAGTAGTAAGCATTGGAAAGAGTCCAAGGAGTCTGAAGAAAGAAGAGCATCCATTCACTGAGTTTCACAGATAGAAAGTCATTGTTGACCTTGACAACAGTGACATTACTGGAAAATAAGAGGTAAATTACAATAAACTGAAGAGCAAAATTAATGCTGTTTGTATACCTTATCCTTTCATTCTAACCACACTGGCCTTTTCCAGCTTCTCATACATGTCCTGCTCCCTGTGGATGTGGGTCTTAATGTTCTCTGCCTTTTAAATAGGTAATTCCTTCTGAGATTTAATCATCTCAGACATATTTACTATACAAGGTCTTCCCTGAATATCACCTGCTGTATCAGGGTCTTCCTGATACACATTCTCATAATATCCTATCACAGATTCTAATTCTACCTCTATTTGATTATTTAAATAACACCTGTTTCCCCTCTCCATCACGAAATGCAGACTGAAACTAGGTCTTATTTTCCTGACAATAGTATCCCTATCACCTAGTGCTGTTCCCATACATGGTTTTTACTCAACTAATAACTATACTCCTCCTAAGGCTAAAACATCATTGGAATCATTTGTTCATTTTGTTTCCCTGTGGTACTTTGCATATGCAAAGTGCTCAAAAGTAGGTAGAAGCAATCAAACATTAGTTAATTAAATTACAATTAAAAACTAATAGGAAATATCTAGATTATCACAGAGCATCTAGAACATTCTACCAATACCGTCTGGTTTCTCTTTTTTTGTTCATCACTACATAACTTTTGCCTAGAATGATGTCTATACAGAGTTAGTACAAAACAGTTAATTAATAGGTGAATAATTAAATGAAAGTAAGCTTATAATGAGTTATAGTCTAATATTTACCTTATATTTATAAACTTACAAGGCAAATTTGTTAGAATAAAGCAACAGCTACCAAGATGATCCTCCAAGACAGAGAGATCATTTTCAAGGAAATTCTGGCTTTAATTGCAACCTATACTATGAGGAAGAAAATTAGGAGGTAGTTTCAGAAACAAAAATACCATAAAAAAGATCATTTTTATAAGCTGATTGAAAAGCTATGAATAAGAAATGCAATACTTGTACATTATCAAGAGCACATCCCCAAAAAATGTATGAGTATCATCTAAGATATGCTAAATCCACAATAAAATAAAATAAAAAATAAAGTGAACAGTTTTAGGTTATATATACAGCTATAGGAAACAATGACTATTATAGAACTTAAAATTAACAATATCATTTAGATATCAAAGAAATTCAAAATTAAAGCCACAATAAGGTATTATTATATACCCACTAGAATGGCGAAAAGACTGACAATACCAAGCTCTGGTGAAGATAAGGAGCAATTGGACTTGTTACAGACCACTTGTGGAAACATAAAATGGTGAAGCAACTTTGGAAAATTTTGACTTTTTTTAAATGAAGTTAAATGTAAACTTATATTATGACTCAACTTTTCTCATGAGAAATGAAAACTTATATTCATACAAAGACTTATACTTGAATGTTCCTGGTAACTTTATTCATACTAACCACAAATGGAAAAAATTCAAATATCCTTTATAGGTCAATGTATAAACAAATTATGGATACAAAAATAAAACAGAAATAGATTACATATCACAATATGGATGAGCCTCAAAAATACTTAAGAAGACAGAATATAAGACTACATACTTGTGATTCTGTGCACATAATGTTCTAGAATGGGTAAAACTAATCTATGAAGATAGGAATTAGATCAGGGGTTTTCTAAGGAGAATGATAGAGAAATTCAGGGTTTTTCTGAGGAGAATGATAGGGAAATTCATTCAAAAGGGATGTAAGCGAATGTTTTAGGGTGAGGATGGTTGCATGGGTGTATTTAACAAACATGGACTTGCAACTGTCATTGGCCAAATTTTGATCAAATGTATTATGCCGCACATTTAAAAATGGGTACATTAACTTTTTAATGTGTGCAAATTGCATTACAAAAATTTCAGAAAAAATTTCAAACATACAATTGGGGGGAAAGATGGAAAACAGAAATCTTCAACTGCTACTTTGCCTTTACTTTTAAGGCTAAGGGAAATTTACTAGAAATAACATGGAAGGAAAAGAACCAAGGCCAAATTTAAGAAGACAATTATATGGTAAATCTAGATCTTCTAATTTAATCCAAGTTTTAAAACACAGAAATTATATTCCATGTGTTTGGTCAGGATTCTTTGTTTCCATGACTAAAATTCTCTAGAGGCTTAAATTACACTATAGGGACTGAATTATCCCTACCAAAATATACATAGGTAGAAACTTCCAATATGAATGTATTTGGAGATAAGGATCTTTGGGGGAAATAATTAAGAATAAGTGATGATGTAAAAATGGAGTCTAATCCAATAGGATTAGTGTCCTTATAATAAGAAATACCAAAGAGTTCACTCTCCTTCCTCTATCTAAGGATACAAGAAGAAGGAAGCCATCTGCCCAACAGGAGAGAACCTGAACCAGAAACCAAACCTTGCCAGACCTTTTTCTAGGACTCTGTGAAGTCCAGAATCGTGACAAAGTACATTTCTATTGTTTAAGTGACTCAATCTATAGTATTTTTTATGACTGTCTGAACAGGCTAATATAAACAGAGATTGCTTTATTATAGGGTACTAGATGACTCAGAATCTTGAGGAGGGCAAAGAAAACAATATTGGTTCCACTCAGGGAGCTGCCACTTTAATCCCTACCAGAGCATCCCAGATGAACCAAGCACCTTCAGCACATGCTCACAAGAGGAACCAACATTTCTCCACTTGGTCACTGCCTCAACTGCCTCCCTCCATTCTTGCAAGTCTGCCATTGGTGAGGTTTTCTTGGCAGAGCCTTGGTGGGCCAGCCCACAACATCTACTCCATCAGAGCACTGAAATCCCTTGCTAATAAGACCACTGAGCTGCATTCAGGAGACTTTAAGGGGTTCTTCAAGGAGAAGATGAAGAAAGACTGAAAATATTCTGCAATCAAAAAGGGCACTGAAGAATCATAGATAAGACCAGTGAGGCTGATACTCCTTTGCCCAGTTTCAATGCAAACTATTAAAGGAATAATTTTTGATCTCTTACAAAAAAAATAAAAAGCAATCAAGGAAGGCAGCATAATTTTATTACGAACTATGTCTCAGATTGGTATATCCCACTGATCTCCTAAAGATAGAAAGTCCCCCATACTATATGAAATCTACCAAATTATGCTATGTCAATATAATATATATATATATTATATATATATAAATATATATATATATATATATGTATGTATAATAATGCACTAAATAAAACAATAATAATAGAATAGAGCAAGTGGATCAGGGGAAGGAGAGGGGTAGGGAAAGGGAAGGTACTGAGGAATGAGATTGATCAAAATCTATCAAGTTCCCGTATGACCTATGATATAATGAATATCACTATTATGTATACATATCATGCACCAATACATTTTAAATCATATGGAAATAAAAAACTAAAACGAAATATGAGACAGGTTAAAAAGTGAACATGATTAATTGATCAATAGCATCCTAAAAGGAAGTTCCAAGGTACTTATCATGAGAAACATTTTTCTAATGAACACACAGGCATCCTCTTATCAAGCTTGCCAGTGACACAGTATCCAGACCTTTGTTAAAGAGACTGCCTGACTTCATGTCTAAATTTATTCCTGCTTCTTTCGCTAGTGCACTTCCTTTGACTATGTGACCCCACACTGTCCACCTTGACCCTTGTTAAGACATCTGAGCTGGGATGAAAAACTCACTTCCACAGTTTATCTCTTTGATCTGAGGCACTCATTTCACCTACCTGGGCCTCCAGTTCATCATTTGAACATAATGATCATTTCCAAGGCCCACTGCAGTTCCTAATCCAGTGAGTTTTAGGAAGCCTCTTGGGTTTGGCGGTCCTTTGGGGTTTTCTCAAAAAAAGTTTTAAATGTGCTCTTACCTATGGCTTTTTTGAGGTTATCCAGTTGATATGTTAGTAAGCATTTGGAAATTGTTAGCTATAAATGGACAAGTAAAGAATACGGTATTTTACCCTAAACATCTCTATTCAAGACCCCAGTTCATCATGCTGTTACTCTTAATGTACCCAGGGAGTTTTTTGAAAATGTACAAAAAGCTGGAGGAAGGTTATAAATTGCATTTGAAGTCATCTAATGATTGGCTTATTCCTCAAATTTTTGAACAGGAATGATCTTTAAATATAACTAGGCACTCAAATCCCTGTGGTTGAAATACCAGAAAAGACATAAACTGAAATGAGTTTAATGAGAATGGAAGAAATGTTGGCAACCTCTCAGTTTGCATCCATGCCTGGCAAAAAGGGGAGGGGGGATGCCCTCCAATTAGCCCTTCTTTTTCAATACAGTCCTCATCACAAGAAGAGCTGCCTTGATATTTAACTACGTGCAAACTCCTCTGAACTTTCAAGCCTACTACAATCAAATCAGTGGCTATTTTTATGGCTTTGTTTTATGGCTCTCAAAAAAAAAAAAAAACAACTCACCTGTGAAATGTGGAATTTTGAAAGGTCAAAGCAGTATATCATATGGGAAGGCACATTAGATATGAATAATTTACATCTTAATTTTATGTATACAAAAATAATTAGAAAATTTTATTAGGAATGCTAGGTGGTGAGAATACTGTCTTATTTCAGTCTCACTTTCATTTCTCCCACAGATTCAAAATCTTAGGCTGCTCATGAACACAGTAATAAACATCTATGATGTAGCAACACTTATTCAAAGGATACATTAATTCTCAGGTACTTTGTAAGAATGTTGATAAACCTCATTGGATAACCCATCAAAGTCTAGAGACTGTGAGAAAATAAATAAGAACAGATGGAAATACTGTACCAAATTTATTTTTAAATTTTAAAAACCCATAATTTACACATCATATCTGTACGCTTTCTGGGGGGGTGATAAAAGCTTTCTAAAATAAATGAATAAGTAATTATCTCTATGCAAAGTCTACCAATACTCT
Source organism: Marmota monax (assembly GCF_021218885.2). Taxonomy (NCBI): domain Eukaryota; kingdom Metazoa; phylum Chordata; class Mammalia; order Rodentia; family Sciuridae; genus Marmota; species Marmota monax. Next base: position 352,725 of record NW_026693252.1, read on the forward strand.
ATCTTGAGGCCATTGAGCTTCCCAGGTTCACAGATGGAAGAAGTAATGGATATTAATAGAGAAGTTCTAGGCTTTGGGCACAGTGTCTGTGAAGAGCTCCGACTCATTTGTCTACATTTCCAATAGGGCTCTTTCCCACAGACTTGTGAGTCAATGACAGCTGAGAATTCACCTGGAACACCAAGCTCTCTGATCAAGCATAAACATCAAATTCTTTCCCCCAGAATGCTGCATGTTTTAATGTAAGATCCCTTCTCACTGGAGCATGCTAAAACTGTCAATTCCCTTGCTGTATTACCTGTTCTTCATATTCTGCTGAGGCCAAAATGTATCAAATGGACAGATTGCTCTGCCAGAGACAGTCAGATTTTGTCAAACTAAGAAAATTAAACCCAGGCCCTGTCATAAAAACATGGCTCTGGAGTCTGCCGGATGCTCCCATGAAGCTGGTCTTGCTCCCAGCTGCACTCCCTCCTGGCATTTCCACACTGGCCAAATGTTGATTCAAAACATAATGAAACCAGCAATCTCTCCTGCAACTTCTGCTTCCACTGACACAGCTGACTGGCTTTGGGTAAGTGGTGTTTGTCAACTGCCAATCTGAACTGCTGACCATAAAACATGAGATAATGAACAAAAATTAGCTCCAGAAGAGAAGTTTTAGCCATCTGAATTTGGCTTTTCCAGGTTTTTGAAGCCTTTTTTTTTTGGCTCTTGGGAAAGACACAATTTTTTTTAACTTCATCTTTCATCATGTTTGAATATTGTAAGACTACAATATTCTCTGAATTGGCGTGGTTTTCATTTAGGATTAGAGTTCTAGTTGTATTATCCTTAACAGTGTGATTCTGCCAGTTAATTTATGATGGTTAGGAATTCCCTATTGAAAAAGATAGGCAAAACTTAGACACATAAGAGCACAGCCAGATATTAGGGGAGATCTACCTGGATAAACCCTGCAGCACTTTCTTCCGGGTGTTTCTGTCTGTCATTGCCTCTGGCATCTGATATCTATGTCTGATGTTCTCTGAAGTCTTTTGGAGGAACTCTGGATGCATTCTAAGATTTCCACATATATCCCCAAGTTCTTCATTTCCTCTGCCTAAATATTCCATAGAACAGATGGCTAGGAAATTATTGCATCATGAACTAAAACAGAAAGAGGAATGACTTTCTTGCTCAATGACTAATTGTCATTTGATGATGGCTAATTTGAAAGTAGCAATATGATTGTCCTTTAGTCATACAAATTGCAATTTCCATACAAATTACATAGTGTCGTAAAGGTAAAACCTGTACTTAAACTCTTGTGTATGAGACCAAAATTGGAAAAAGAAAAAAATGACAATTTTTTAAAGTAGCATTTTCACCAATTCTCCCTGTGTTCACCCTTTGCTTTCAACCAAAAAGTTAATTTGAATTAAATCTTTTGGAGCACTGAAAACTGTGCCTGTAATTATATTTTACTTTTTCTACTTTTAATGTGTCGATCCCAATCTCTGCCCCCATGGTGGCTCTACTATTTATTTATTTGTTTGTTTATTTATTTAGCAATCAGCTATTGGGGAAAAAAAAGAATGGTCCCTATAGCCTGAAACTATTCATGCCTTGCCTATTATAATTTACCAGCATTTAGTATAAACACATATATAGAAGTGTCATGTTAAATAGCTAAGAAATGATTATAGAATTGGCATGCAAAGTAAAAAACAGTTATTCAAGAATCTCTCAGAGTTCATTCTTCTAAGAATAATTCTGTTTAACTAATTGATAAGGTGCATATTTAAATCATTTCTTTACATTCCAGGGCAGAGGCAATGATTTATGTTTAATTTGTTTTCTCAAATGCAAGTGGATTTGAACTAGAAACTTAGAGGTGAATTGGAGCTGTCAAATGTATTTTAAGATGACTCGCAATTAACATAAATTAAAAGAACACTACAGAATTTTTTGGCTCAGCTATTACTGAGAAAGTATATATTCATATACGTTTGCTAATTTTCAATTTATTTCTGATCCCTATATAAATTTACTTTCCATTACTTAAATCTTCTTTTTCAGCCTGTTAAAGTAGTATAAAAATTTTCTTCTGAAGTCTTTTCTGTTCTGAAACTTAATCTAGCCATCTCCTAAATGTTGCCTTTTTTTTGTCCCCTACACTTTGCCTTATAATTCTCTCAAGGTACCATATGTAATTATTTATTTGTCCTTGAAGTTTTGACAGTTTTTATTTGTTATGTGCCTCTGAATTCTACATCTAGGAAGACAGTCATTATCCCTACATTATAGCCAACTATGTTACTGGAGCAGAAGTGGTAAATATTATACACACGGAACACTGAGAGGGAGAAGAACCTTGAAGTGGTCGTGGATGCAAAGAATATATGTGAATATAAGCTCTGATCTATGGAAGCTGAAGGAACAAGCAAGGACATATCCTGATTTTATTGCTTGAGCATTTAAGGTGCAGAAGATAAAACAGAAATGTGATTGGTAGCCACCACAACACACACCTTCCTTGCCATTTTAACAGCCTTCTTTTGAAAATATTTTCTGCACTTTGGATTTGTTGTATTTCTATGCTATTGACAATTGGGTGAATTGTTTATTAACCTCCTAGGAAAAGGATTCAACCTGAGTTTTAATTTTTAGCAAAATAGCTGTTAAAGGAATACAGTAAGATGGTGTGTTCAGCTCTCTGGTTCACATAACAGAGTACATGACTTAAATATTTACCTTAAGAAATCTGTAAACTGGGATGGGGTTGTGGCTCAGTGGTACATGCTTGCCTAGCACCTGTGAGGCCCTGGGTTTGATTCTCAACACCGTGTATAAAAAAAATAAAATAAAGGTCTACTGACAACTAAAAAAAAATATTAAAATGAAAAAAAAATTAAAAAGAAAGAAATCTGTAAGCCAATAAAATGCCAGTCAATCCAGGCAATTTGGATGTTGTTCTGTCCAGTTTTTTAATAATTCCTTTAGCAACTGAGTCTTTTCTTCAATTATATCACACAGAGGAATCTAGTATACAGAACTGATTAAAATAAGGACAATGCCAAAAGCACCCCTGTCTCTTGTAGGACTTGCATTGAACACACACATACACACACATTGTGCCATGAACCCTGAGGAGATCCAAGGGATACATTTTGAAAATAACCCTGCTAATTGGTCTCTCAAGTCCTCTTCCAGGCATTTAATAAATGTTTTGTTTACCGAAAGTGTTACTGGGGCAAAAGAAAAAAAAAAGAAAAAAATATCATAGAAAAGGCTAAATGGACAGTACTTTCAAAGTGTGATTTTGTTATCAACCTATTTTAATTTGTTCTCCCAAAGGCACTCTTCCATGTTCTGCACTCTGGTAGTAGGCTGCTCAGATGACCTTTTTGGGTGACCTTGAGAAAGCTACTTAACCTCTCTACAACTGTGTATCCTCATCTGTAAATTGATACAACCATCATAGCTACCTCATTGAACTATCATTTGCATTGAATGTTTTGGCCCACGGGGAGTCCTTACAATACAGCCTGGCACATGTAGGTGCTTAATAAGTTTAAGCTATTTTTACTCAGTTCAATAAAATAAGTATCTCAATTGAATAAGGCATAAAGAGTTTTAGGGGATAAGGATAATTGATTATATGTAATCCTAGCCCAGAATAAATTTACAACCTCCTTCGATAAGGACCCACATAAGTTCATAAGACTCTCAGTTTTTTGGAGATCCAGATAGCCCACACTTCTTCCAATTGATCCACTTGGATCCTGCCAAAAGAGAATAGATGCATGCTGCTAAATGTAGGTCAAAGTACCCATCTCATTAATAATGAGAAGCAAGTGCCCGACTGCTCTGGTACACTAGAATGTGGAGTGAAGGTTACCATTCTCTTGGAAGCCTAGAAACAGAATTTGCATGGACAATGAGCTACCTGGCCATCTAATACCTGTAATGCTGGAAAGGTTTCAATGGCTCCACTGAAATAGTACAAGAAAAAGGAAAGGATGAATAGGTCTGGCCTGAAAGTGAGTCTTCACCCTGCCTTCTAGAGAACCATGGCCAGTGAATGGCCAGCTCTCAGCCTCCCTACATAACCAGTCTGTCTTTCAAGAGCAAGAGCAAGTAAAAGGACTTAGTGGTTCTAAAGGAGTTCAGATGGCATGGCTAGGGAGAACGAGGGACTGGAAACCAAGGAGATATTTTGAGTTTACACAATGACAGGGATGTTAAAGTGTCCTGAGATGACAGGCACAGTCTTTTACAATGAAAAATCTCCATGCCCAAAGCACCAGTAGGGCCCCTAATAAGAAATGGTAAAAAGAATGGCAGAAACACTCTCCCAAAACTTCTACTACAGACTAAAGGTAATGGCAGAAATTCCTTTCTCTGACCCCAAGTGAAAACATGTCAAAAAGTGGGAAATAATTCTCAGCCCAAACCTAATGCACACACAAACGATAACTTCTAAATGGGATCATGAGGGTCTCTCCCCAAAAAGTCAATGTCCTAGAAGTAAGACATGGACAAGGAGCAGGGACCAAAAAGTAGAGGGTTCAGTGGGGGGAAAAAAGGCAAATAATGAATAATGTAGATGTAGGAGTGAGAACTGGAGAAGCTCAGGAGTTCAGTCTTTCATGTGCCTGGGCCAGAATCCACAGGCGATAACCGTTCTGTGAAGTTGGAACTCAGCCTGTAGACAGTGGGGAACCACTGTGCTCTTTGGGTTGAGGGAAGCATGAAGTAACAGATAAAAGATTCAAATAGTATCAGAAACAATTTGGAAGGCTACACTGATTGTTTCAGAGAAGTTAGCACAGCTTTTCCTCTGAGTTTTCCAACTCCCATCATATACATCCTTGAGAATTTAGATTAATGCAATTATCATATATACAATTTTATGATTTTATGCAACACATCTTGGCATAAAAATGATTTTTCTTATTATTACTTTGTCTTTATTTCTCGGGAATTTCCCCCAACTCTGAATCTTTGAACTAAGTAAGTTTTGCCAGTCATTTGGTCTAAACCTCTCCATTTTTCAAGGGAGGAATCTGAAGATGAGAAAAATTGAAAGTGTTTGTATCAGGGTCACACATTGAATGACTTCATGTTCGTAAGTTGCCTCCCCAATTAGTTAAGTTTCTTGAAGAGAAGCACTGTCTTGGGGTTTTTGTTACTAAATTTTTAAAACATGATTTGATCCAGCACTTCGAAAGTAGTCAACTTTGAATGGAATATACATTGTCCATAAAGTTGAACTTTGCTGATTGACATCTTGTTAAAAAACAAAAAGGTCTCTGACAACATATGAATTTTAACAAGATTCCATCTCAACCTCAAAATCAATCCTTCAGAAAATTCTAAATCTATTTGTTTTTTCCATGGAATCATTTAAGGACACTTCCTGAATGAGCTAACTAGATTGTCATTTTTAAACATCATAGGTACAGATTATCAAAAAAAAAAAAGTCATCACAAAGATTTGTAACACCAAAACAAAAATTTTCCACAAATATGAAAAACTGTTGAATAGAATTGAAATTGTAAACAACAGTCATGAAGCTCAACTATTAAATCTTAAGAAAATTAGTTCTATTTGGTCATTTGCATGTGAGAAGGACTACTCTTCTATCCTTTGTGTATCCTTCTGGAAATTCCATATTACTGGTACTTAGCTTCAAGAGGGAAGTTCTTATAATAGAAACATAGCAATAAAGTCTTCAATGAAATTTTCAGAGGCTTTGGGAGTTTTCCATACCCAAAAGAGAGCTCAGGCTATAGCCCTATCAAATGACTAGATTAAACCTTCCATTGAATAATCATGCTTCTTCCAGAATAATCTCTATACACTGTGCCACACACCTTCTCTGTTGACTTCAATAAAGCTTAAATAGAAAGGTTCATTAAGTACACAAAATGTTTTAAATATCTGTCTTGACTGTATTCCATCTTGAGAATGACCTCTAAGCAGGATTGAGTCAATGCTTTTTAAAATGCTAATTATCTGACACTTGAATGCTTTTAACTGGCTGCCAACATGGTTTGGCAAAGAGAGGACAAACTTTTCGGTTGCTTTGGGGCAAAGAGTCACTTTTCTCTAATTTTCAAAGTAAAATCCTTCTGTTTCCTTCAATGTCTCTAATTCTATATTTAGGATTGAAGATAATTTGGAATAGCAATATCATAATCTTTTTCCTCTTGTTGATCCTGATTTAGCTTATTTATGAATAATATTTCATATATTTCTCAGTTTCAAAAATGGAAAAAAAAAAACAATGATTTCTCACCTGTAAAATTTTTCAAAGAAGAATGAAAACTTCTCCACTCTCAGTTGGGAATAATGTGAAAACAACTCCAAATTCACTTTCCCCCAGGGAGGCAGGAATAACTATTCAATAAGGCTTTAGGAAAGTAACCCCTGGGGGTTCAAGATCATGGTATTCAAAAGAGAGCTGAGAACTTCTCTTTCCCTGCTGGTTAATTAGCATATGGATATTTTGGTCTCAAGCTGTATGATTTCCCCTCCTCCCCCTACTTCTGTCTAATTTCAAATGGTTTAGAATTAGGACAAAGGGAATTCAATCATAACTTTACACATAAAAATAAGGTACCACATTAATGATCTACATTTAGATTTTACATTTTAGATTTTAGATCTACAATCTAAAAATGTCCAAATGTGGGAAATGGGAATACATAAAGAATAGCAGTCTGGAAAATACTTATCAGTCATATTAAGTTTATTTTTTCATCACAGTGAAATATCCAATAAAGGTAAAAAAGTTCTATCTGAAGGAAGATTGCACTTGAATTTTAGTGTAATGTATCACTGTAATGGAATCTTCTCTACTGAATGAAGTTACAGGATTTCCAGCATTGTCTTTTTCCTTTCTCCATGGCCACAACTTTGAACCCTTCTCCTGGTTATCCATGTGTTCCCTAGTGCCATGCTTCATAGTACCATGATTGTTCAGCTAACATAGTGTTGCCCAGTAGGTGACATGAAGATTTTTCCATCTTCATTGTGGTCTTCATTGGTTCCCCATTCCTGGGATGTCAAACTTCCTGGAGTCTCCATTGCAACTTCAGATTCTCTTTCTTAGCTTTATGCATGATGCTCTCAGGTGATGCTTGCAGGGACTCAAACCCTGCCACACATTGCCTTGTTTCTCTGGCTTTACATTGAAATCTCCATGAAAACCTCTGTGATCCTATAATTGTTGCATTCTGCATGCTGAAAAAATCAGCATATAAGTGTTGCCAAGGTTCTCCACTGCAGGAGCAGTAACCAGGCCCCCATGAACCATGCGTGCATCAGGGGCCTCTGAATGTCTATATGACTGGACAAGGGGAAATGAATCTGGGAAAAACAATTCCCTAGGTAGCTTTGTGTGAGCAGGGTGCCCCATAACTCTCTTCTCAAAGTAAAGTATTTCAAATGTGTTCACAGTATTGCACCCTTGAGCCTGCAATGGTTATGGTATTTCTAATTCCCCACCACACTTTTTTTTTAAAACTAAAATAATTTTTGTTTGTCCTAAATATTTACATAGGACAGTAGAATGCATTTTGACACATAAATGGAGTATAATTTCTCATTCTTCTGATTATACATGTTGTAGAATCGTACTGGTTATGTAATCATATATGCACATAGGGTCATAATGTCCAATTCATGCTACTATCCTTCCTACCCCCAAACCCCTCCCCTTCCTGCACTTACCTCTGTCTAATCCAAAGTACCCCTATTCTTCCCTAGCTTCCTCTTATTGTGAATTAGCATCTTCATATCAGATAGAACATCTAGCCTTTGGTTTTGGGGGACTGACTTATTTAGCTTAGCCTGATATTCTCCAGCTCCATGCACTTACCTGTAAATGCCATAACTGCTATAGTCACAGCAATAACCTCACTTCTTGGCATCAATTTTCTGGGTTACTCAGCTTTCTATAACTACAACAAAATATATGAAAAATCAACTTATAAACGGGTTTTATTTTTGCTTACACTCTTCAGGTTTTACTCCATGGTTACTCAGCCCAGTTGCTTCTAAACCTGTGATGAAGTATTACATCATGGAAGAAACAGGACAGAAAAAAACTACTCACCACATGGTAACCAGGAAGCAGAAGAGATAGGTGGGACAACATCCAAATGTTTCTAACAAGAGTATACCCCCAGTGACCTCACTTCCTTCCAGTTGGCCCCACCCCCTAAAGATTGCATAACTCCCCAGTACCACCACAAGCTGACAACCCAGTCATTAACATATGGCCTTTGAGGGACATTTAAAATCAAGACCATAATACAACCAAAATTATGTGTTTCAGAAAAGGATTTAAGATTGCTCACAATTATAGTTGATTTCAGAAAATAAACAAGTAAACAGAATAATAAATAAATGCTGCCAATTAATGACCCCACAATAAATAATCTACAGTTGAATAAATAATTCTTTAGGCTGAGCCCAGAAGTATCAACATTGGCAAACTTAATGAATCTTTTATAAACTGTTGTTAATAGTAGATTTTAGATCTGACAAGTATGTATTCTTGAACTATGCAGAACCACGTATCATAGGGCTTTCAAACCCCATTCACTGATATTATCTCAAGTATGGGGCCATTTTTCCAACAAAGATAGCAGTGCATCTTTTGATTAGACTTAAAGCTTTTTAAACTCATTTGTATTTATGGGTGACCCAAAATAGTTATGTCAGGCTGAAAAAGAGAAGACTCATAATGTAGCAAGTGTTCACAGCTATACAATTTGTTTGTTGATGATTTGGGCTACAAAAATCAGATAAATTAGATTAGCATTCCTGCTCTGACAAACACAACCCTGGGTCTTTGGACAAACTAATGTCTATGACAAGGTTTGCTCATCTTTAAAATGGTTAAAATAATCATTTCTACCTCAGATCAGAGAACTGAGCCTAGCACATATTAAGTCCTCAGTAAACATAACACTGGTAAATCAGTTTTAGATTTGCTATAACTCTTGCTTAGCTAGAAAGCAACAAATAAGAAAAATAATTCTATCTGTATTCAACCTCAGTTAATTTAAAGCAGAATTCATCACTTAGAGTCATAAGTAGTAAAGAATATTAAACTAACTTAACTCTGAAGCATTTAAGACCCTTCAGTCAAATATGTCAAAAATGATCTCAATAGTATTTGAACACATTATTTTCTTTAATAATGCAATCAAGAAGTAATCATTTTAAAACTACAACAATTTAAATTAAAAGACCAAGCTTTTCAAAGTACATTTATTCTGGCCTTTCCAGGAACACACATTTATCTGCTCGATAGCAGTGTGATTTCTGTTTTGAACATTCCCATGCACACTTTGACTTGTGGCCTTCACTCCTTGTTAGGTTTGTTGTTTCAGTTTTTATTATTCCCTGTGAGCATGTTCCTGACAAAGAATACAGGTCTGGACCATTAACCTAGACAAGGATACTGGGCCACATTTTAGAGATTTTTTATTTGAACACCTTTGATCCCAAGCAAAACTTCTGAGCTGACAGATTATTCGGAATTTAATGCATATTAAACAACGTACAGAAACATTCACCCTACTTGTCCCCAAAACTATTCCCTACACCAGAGATTCCAGCCAGTTCCAGAAAAGTCCATATAACCTACAGTAGGATTCAATGGTGGCTCAAGTATATTTATTTTTCTTGAGTAGATTACATCAGTAATAAAAGACAAACAGAATAGCTTCTATGGTGAACTAGCTTGTACCTTTGTCATTATCTTTATACTACATCTCTACTCAAAACTCAAAGAAGGACTCCCGTCTTCTCTTTTGTTAACAATTTGAGAAGAGATGGATTGAGCTTAACTCTGGAGATTAGCCCAGCTGTTTGGAATTGTATCTGGCATTTAGTTGTCCAAAATTAATAAGCAATCAGAAGTCACTAGATCCATTCATTCAAAACACTGAATACCTGCTATGTGCCTCACTGCTGTAGAGGCTAGGGATATACCAATAAATACAAAGGGCTTTTTAATGCATGTGCCTCCAAGAATTGGGCTTTATAGTTCTAATATTTAAGCCTTTAAAAATTCTAACAAGATTATATCTTATAGAAAAAAAGAAAGAAAACAGAAAGAAAGAAGCTTAAAATAAGCAGCCAGGGTTTGTGGAGTGTTTGTTTGTTGTTGTTGTTGTTTTTCTCATGCTGTTTCTTTACCCCCCAAAATAAATAAACAAATAAAAGAAGAAAATAGAAAATATGAAAGGAAGGAAGGGGGGGAGAGGGAAAGAAGGGGTATGAATGAATGAATGGTGGCTTTTTGATAACAAAAACACATTCTACATTCTACATTTTACAAAGAATAAATAACCATGATAAAAAATACTACTTACAAAGAGAATTAATTGCAGGTAAGGCTGAACATTGGGAAATATAGTACTTGGCACAAATTCAATATTCACAATAGTGAATTCAATGAGTAGAGCACTATTTTCTTCAAAGTTTCTAAAACAATAAGCAACAGTCTATCATTATGAACAGGAGTCAAAATGAGGTGGAGTGTTATTTACACATCAAATTTGTTAAGATTGTGGAAATCTAGAGAGTGTTTTAATTGTTATTCCTGTAGAGACAAATGTCAAAAGAAAAACCCTCAAGTAAGATGTGATTAGAACATGAGCTTGTCCATCAAAGAAGCCCTTATGTGCTGTACCTGTGGGTAGCTATACCATGCTTGCTGCTCAGAGAGATTGCTTTCAACTTCAGGTTAGGCAAATTTAAGAACTGCAGATGAAGAAAACAGATGTGGACAACAATACTCCCAGTTTAAATCAAACAACTGTTACCATGCCCTCCTGTGAGGGAACAGATGGTGGTAGGTAACAGATTTCCCCATAACCATTAAAAGGAGGGCATGGAGCCAGATTGTACTAATTGAAGAAAAACATACAAACTAAAAGACAGTAACTTTTAATTGTTATACCATCTACTCTTTCTTAGAAGCAGATTTCAAAGGGTTGGGAGATTTTGGAAAACCAAACAATTCAACCCATACTGATTCAGACTCACAGAAAATTATTTTTCTTAGCTCAACAAATAGCATCATAAACTACAGAGATGTCTGAGCCAGAATTCTGACAGTCCCACCCATTCTCTTATAGCTAGAGGCCCAAACTGCAATGTCATTAAGTCCTGTTTATTTTATGTCCAAAGAGCATCTTGGGTTAATTTATTTTTCTTCACCTCTACTGTCACCACTTAGCCAGTTTCACCTTGCAGAGGAAAGAGGCATCATCTCTGGGGAAAGCTAGCATCATTACAATTATTTTATACACAATGAATGACATTCAGTCTGAAAAATATTAGGAAAGGCAGGATTTTCTAACTAAAATCCAAAAAAACAAAAAAAAAACAGACAAAAGAGGGGGATCTACAGATAAGATGTTGGGCTTAGAAGATGAGAAAGCTGAAATAACTATGATTAACATATACCAGAAAATAAGAAAAAGATGAAGGAAAGCAATTAAAAGAAAGAATTTCTTCAAACTCTTGGCATTGCTGGTTAAGAATCAAATACAAATTCTAAAAATGAAAAATACTAGAATTAAAATTAAAATTTTAATTGATGGGATTGTACATTAGGCATACACTTTAGTCTGTTTGCTGCTGCTATAATAGAATACCACAGACTGTTTACATTATAAAGAATAGACATTTATTTGGCTTTTACTTCAAGTCTAAGAAGTCCAAGATCAAGGAGTTACATCTAGTGAGGGCCTTCTTACTTCATCATAACATGACAATATCATCACCAGGAGAGAGACTCAAGAGAGGAAAAGGGGGCTAAAATCCTCCTTTTTATAATAACACACTACCACAATAATAGCCTTAATCTATCCATGGAGGCAGGGCTCCATGACCTAATCACCTTTTATAGGTTCTGTCTTTATAAAATATTTTTATTATGCATTGTAGTTATACAAAATAGTGGGATTTATGTTGACATAATAACACGTATGGAATGTAATTTGCTACTCTTAAGTGTCTGGTACTTCCCCTTTCCCTCCTCTGCTCATATTCCTTTATTCTACTGGTCTTCTTCTGTTTATTTATATATTTTTAAATGGTACTTTATAGGTATATACAAAGGTAAACTTCACTGTGGTTCATTCATATATTGTATATAACATTATCTGGTCAATTTCCTTACATAGTTTCTCCCTCTTTCCATCTCTCCTCCCTCCCCCTCTATCCCCTTTCCTAGTCCACTCATCTCTTCTATTTTCATGGGATTTCCCCCACCCTTTGTCCTCTTATTTTTATCTATCTTCCACATGTGAGAGAAAATATTTGACCCTTGATTTTCTGAGTCTGGCTTATTTTATTTACCATGATATTCTCCCATTCCATCCATTTACCTGCAAATATCATAATTTCATTCTTCTTTATGTCTGAGTAAATCTCCATTGTGTACCACATTTTCTTTGTCCGTTTATCTGTTGATGGGCACCTGGGATGATTCCGTTACTTGGCTACTGTGAATTGCATGGCTATAAACATTAAACATTGTAAATATAAACATTGATATACATCACTATAGTATGCTGATTTTAGTTCTTAGTTCTATTCATCCTTAAATATCAAGAAGTGTGATAATAGGGTATATGGTGGTTTTATTCCTAGTCCTTTTCGGCATCTCCACACTGCTTTCCAAAGTCTTTGTACTAATTTTTAATACCACCAAAAATGTATGAGTATACCTTTCCCCCATATCCTCACCAGCATTTATTATTATTTGTATTTCTGATGATTGCCATTCTAAATTAGAGTGAGATAAAATCTCTATAGTTTTGATTTGCATTTTCTCCGATTGCTAGGAATGTTGAACATGTGTTTGTTGGTGATTTGTATTTTTTGAGAAGTGTCTGTTATTTTTTCTCACTAATTAATTGGGTTATTTGGGGGTTTGGTTTTTTTTTTAAATTCTTTATATATTCTGGATATTAGTTCCCTATCTGTAGGTTCTTCCTTCATACTCTTGTTTCCTTCTGTGCTATCACATTTAATGATTCTTGGCTTTATTTCATGAACTTTAAGAGTCTCCTTAAGAAAGTTAGTGCCTACATCAATATGTTGGAATGTTGAGCCTATGTTTTCTTCTAGCAGTTTCAAAGTTTCTGGTCTAATCCCTAGGGCTTTGAACAACAGCACCAATATTCATATTATCTTTTTTTAAATTTACTTGTGGTACTGGGATTGAATCCAGATCCTTGTACATACTAGGCCAGCACTCTACCACTGAGCTGCATCCTCAGCCCCTAATTCCTAGGTCTTTGATCTACTTTGATTTAACTTTTATATAGGGTAAAAGGAAACTAGTTTCACTAACTACATATGGATATCAAGTTTTCCCAGCACCATTATTTTAAAAGGCTATCTTTTCTCCAACATTGATTTTTGGCAACTTTATGAAATATAAAATAGCTATGCCTATGCTGGTTTGTCTCTGTATCTTCTATTCTATTCCATTGGTCTCCATGTCTGTTTGGATACCAATACCAGGCTGTTTTTGTTACTCTAGCTCTGTGGTATGATTTAGGTATTGTGATTTCTCCAATATCATTCTTTTTACTCAGGATTGTTTTGGCTATTCTGAATCTATTATTCTTCCACATGAATTTTAGGACTTTTTTCTGGTTCTCTGAAGAATGTCATTGATATTTTCATGGGAATTGCATTGAATCTATATAATGCTTTTGGCCATTTTGACATCAATTCTGCCTACCCAAGAACTTGGGAGATCTTTCCACTTTCTAAGGCCTTCTTCAATTTCTTTCTTTAGTGTTCTATCGTTTTCACTCTAGAGGTTTTTTACCTCCTTGATTAGATTTATTCCCAAGAATTTTTTAGATTATTGTGAATAGGATAATTTTTCTGATTTCTTTCTCAGCAGATTTATTATTGGAATATAGGAAAGCAATTTATTTATGTGCATTGATTTTGTATCCTTTACTGAATATGTTTACCAACTCTAAAAGTCATGGAGTATTTTGGGGGTGTTTTAGGTATAGAATCACATCATCAGCAAACACAGGTGATTTGACTTCTTTTCCTATTTATATCTATTTGATTTCCTTTTCTTGCCTAATTGCTCTTAATAACATAATAATGTTACATGATAATATTAAATTTCAATATGATTTTGGGGGACACACTCAATTATAGCAAAAGAAGGAAACAATATTAGTGAACTGAAAGGTCATTAAAAACTATCCAAAATAAAACAGAGAGGAAAATGAATGAAGAGTATGGATCAGACAATAAGCAACACATTAGACACCATGGGAAAATTTCAGGGGAGTAGAAAAATTCCAGGGAGGAAAAAAATATATATTTAAGAAAATTTTGACCAAGAATTTTCCAAAACCAAAAGAAAAGATAGATACAGATTAAATAAGCACAAATAGAATAAATTTCAAGAGAAAATGCAGCTTCACACACTACACTAGAGAAAAAAAACAGAAAAGCAAAAACAAAACTTTATTTTTAGTGAAGGAAACTTATGACTATGGTTAACTTCTCAGCAGAAATTAATATAATTCAGATGAAGGATAGAGTGCTATCTTTGAAATGTGTAAAATAATAACTACTAACTAGTATTTAGTACTCCATAATAATATCTTTCACAAATTAAGGTGATATATATATATTATAAAATGTAAGATTGTCAAGTTGGTTGAGAAAATAAAATTTAACTTATGCTATTTATAAAAGACATGCCTTAAGTTAAAAAATCTAAAAAAAATCAAATTAAATGTAGATTAAAATTTATACCATCTCAAAAACACTAACCAAAATAAAATGGTGGAAATACCAATATCAGATATGCTAGATGATAAGGCAAGAAACATTCTTGTCTTAATGAAAAGGGAGCTAAGCCACCATAATGATATAACAATTATAAGCTTATGTGTACTCAGGATAACTGCAAAAGTTAACAAAATTAAACAAGAAAAAATTATCCAAACTGTGAATGTTACATTTTAGAGTACATTACCAATAGCAGATAGAAAAAAAGGATTAAAATTTAGTAAAGAAACAAAGATCTGAACACAAAATAAACAAACTTGACTTAACTGACATGTATAACATAACATCCACAACTAAGCCAGAGATCACATTTAAGTGCACATAGAATGTTTAAAAATTTGCCATATATTAAAGTATACATTAAATAAATCAAATTATCACCATGATACTGAGCTTCAAGCAACTGTCTAGATCTGCATATCTTGGAAAATTAAGCAATACCCATTTAAAATAACATTGATCAAAGAAGAAGTCACAACAATGACTTGGAAGTAGTTTGAACTGGATGAAAACAAAGAAAATACCTGTTAAAACTTGTCACTTATATAAAGTACTGATGAGAGAGGAACTCATAGCCCTAAATATGTATAAAATCACACACCAAATAACAATGTTTTGGTCAAAAATGAATTGCATATGTGACATGGGTCCCCAAAGACTGATGGAACTGAAAAACTCCTATTGCCTAGAGATGTTGTGGCATTGTAATGTCATGGGGCAATGTGTCAATCATGGTTTGTTGTGATACTTGTGCAAAC
The DNA here is from genome assembly GCF_021218885.2 of Marmota monax. Taxonomy (NCBI): domain Eukaryota; kingdom Metazoa; phylum Chordata; class Mammalia; order Rodentia; family Sciuridae; genus Marmota; species Marmota monax. The sequence goes on from NW_026693252.1 coordinate 368,340, forward strand.
AAATCTTCACAAAAACCACATAAATTATATCACATACAATTACGTATATTATAAAACACTTGATAACAATAATAAACAACCATGTTACTGGTTTACATATTTACTATACTCTCCATTGTTATTTTAGAATATATTCCTTTTATTTATAAGAAGTGTTTCCTGTAAAATTGTATGTTATGATATGCTGGCAGCAGCCTCATGTGTCTTGTGTTTGTTTAAGCCCACTCTGTGATGTTCATATGATGAAATTGCCTCTAAGGCATTCTCAGAAGTATTTCATCATTATGTGATACCTATATCAAGACAAATGAAAGGTAATCTAAGTCTCCAACTCAATAGGAAACAAGTATTGAATAAAAAACAAAGAACATAAAAGAAGCTATAATAAAAACTGAAATTCAATAAAAGTAATCATTGATATTGTGATCCAAAACCTCATATATTGAAAACATGACATCTGACATAGTAATGTTCAGAAATGAAATAGTTATATTCTGAGAGCTATAACCTAATCAGTAGACTGATTCATTTGATGGATTAATAATTTGAAAGAACTACACTCATGGGTGTTTACTGTAGGCAGGTGTGGTATGATGGAGGAAATAGGTCACTGGATGTGCCATTGGGGGTTATATTTGGCCTGGCACCTGACTTCCTCTCTCTGCTTCCCGGATGCCATGATCTGAGCAGCTTTCTTCTACCATGCCCTCTGCCATGATGTTCTGCCTCACCACAGGCCCACAGCATTGGAGTCTGCCTACCATGAACTAAACCTCTGAAACTGTGAGCCAAAAATAAACTTTCCTCCTCTAAGTTGTTCTTGCCAGGTGTTTCACAGTAATGAAATGTGGACTGAAAACAAATATTTTGAAAAAAAATCACATAAATTATAAATCATCAGCAAGAGAAAGTAAGAAAATGTAATTTGCCAATATCAGAAACAAAAAAATGGCATAGTCATACACTCTACAGACATTACAAAGACAATCAAAAGGTATTACAAGAACTTTATGCAAATATACAAGATATATTAGGTAATCCCTAGAAAAACAAAATTTCAAAGTCTTACATAGGAAGAAATAGAATAACCGAATGTGCTCTAATAAAGAAATTTATTAAAAATTATTAGACATTTTTCTAAAATGAAAATTCCAGTCCATAATCTTTGTAATCATTTAAGGATGAATAAATATGAATCTTACACTAAATTTTCCAAAGAATAAGGAAAAAATGTAAAATTATTTCAGCTCATTTAGTTGAATATATATTACATAATATATTATTTATATAATATGTAGTACAATAGTATACTATAGTACAGTATATAATACTATATATATAGTTTAGTATATAGTATAGAGAATATATACAGTGTACTATAGTACAGTATATGATACTATACATTGTTTACATCATATAAAGTTATATCATATGATATATTTATATCATATTATATATCATATATAGATATTTAATATACATTCAATTAAGTGAGCTGAAATAATTTACATATTATATATTACATATATGATAGGTATAATATAATATATATTTTCTATATTAATCTGATATAATATGTAATGTATTATATGTAATAAATATAACAATACATGATATTTAATACTGATGTAATATATATTTTCTATGTTATATCTGCTATAATGTATAATATATATTATATCTGCTATAATGTATAATATATATTATATATATGTAATATAATATATATATAAAATTTAGAAAATTAAACCTAGTAACATATAAAAAAGCCAATATATCACACACAAATGGAGCTTATTCCAGGAATACTAGGTTGTTTAAAATTTTAAAATCAACCAATGTATTTTACCACATTAGGAGGTAAAAAGAAGAAATTACTATAGCCATACCTAGATATCCAGAAAATACTTATGTTAAAAACAGCAATTTAGTAAACCAGGAATAGATTCTTCAGAAAATCCTATAGGAAACAGTACACTTTATGGTGACTATAAAAAATGAACTCAATCATTTTGGCTTCTGGCATTTTTAATGCATAGTTCATCCTACAGAAAATTCATTACTGAACCAAGTTTCTAAGGAATATATTGCTGCTCAATTTAAGGAGGCAGGTTTTAATATTTTGCAAATCTAGATAATAATGAACCATAGGATATTAGAATTTGAATTACAGTAGTCTATAATATATACATACAGACAACACATTAATGTTAAAAAAAGTTCATTTTCTTGCAATCATAAGAAGAAAAACTGGAAACAGTTTTAGGAAAAATAAAATAGGTATATGAGAAGTAATATTAAAATTTTTATAAAATTTTACCCTTTTTTAATCTTTTGGAAAATTAATTTTCTATACTGTATTTTATTCTTAAAATCACTACATGTAACTGCTGACAAAACTTTAAAACAGCCAGGCATAGTGGCTCATGCCTACAATCCCAGCAACTCAGGAGGCTAAGGCAAAAGGATAGCAAGTTCCAAGACCATCCTCAGCAACTTGGTGAGGCCCTAAACAACTAAGACCCTGTTTCAAAATAAAAAAACAAAATGGCTAGGGATGTGGTTCAGTGGTTAATTGCCTCTGGATTCAATACTCAGTACCAAAAAATAAAATAAAATAAAACCTTTAAAATAATGATCTCTTGAAATCCCCACTTATAGTCAAAAAGTAACAGTGTTTGCACAAGTTGATGATTTTAAAAATTTACATAATTTTATAATCAATCAGTAGTTGAATTCTATTTAAATATATATTTACACATATACACACAAAATTCACATTTACCATCTTTTTATTCATTTGAAATATATCAAATTTCTTATGATAATGCAAATGGATATCAAATATAGTCAAAATTTTTAATATTAATTATTAAAAATAGTATATTAGAACCTTAAATTTATGGCGACTATGCATGCTATATTAGAGTAAACACACTGAAGAACACCACAAAAGTGAACATCAGCTATCAATTATCTTTAAGATCACGTAATCCTTCCAGACCTGCAAAAATGCTACTTGAATTATGCCCTAAGTTACTCCAAGACCTCAAATGCAATTTTCTTCAAGAGCTTCATAGGCAGGACCATGTGGGCAACACCACCTGGGGGCAGGACCCCTTCTTGGTCACATTTGGCATGTGGTAGGTCTCAATGGAACAAAGAAGGCTAATGTCACTGGTTACTCTTTCAGCCTGAAAGGACCTAGGGAGCATATGTTACAGTCACTCTTCTCAGACTTTCCTCTGAGAAGTACCATATGAATGCCCCAAAGAGGACATTCCAAGATCTAAGGAATTCACTTGGCACATCACTGGTGAAGCCCAGATCTATCTGCATGCAAAATCTAGTTGTACAATCCTGCCCATGCAAACTGACTCTTTAACATTGTTTCAGACAGGAAGTAATGGTTCTTTGTAAAAAGAGAAAAATATGCTAATTCAATGGAAGGAATACTCCATTACTGACATCAAAACTATTGAAAAATTTCAAAAAAAAATCTAATTGAACTTAAATTTTATAGAGGGCATTTCTTTTTGCTTGTTTGCTTGGTTATTTGTTTAATTACAGTTTTACCTGTACTTAAATGGTAAATGACATTTGCTGGTGGTCTCTGCAACTGGTTATGCATCCAAACCAGATTCCAGATCCCTGTAAAAATGTAACTATTTGAGCTTCCATGAGCCTCACAGAATAAAACTAAAGACTGCAAATCCAAATAATTTATTCACACAGTTCAAAATTCATAATGACAGAATAAAAGAACATGTATTTGTTGAAGAGATTCAGGTGATGCATGCTCAACTCCAAACCAACAACCCTTACTGGTGTAAAGTGCCAGCAGATATTCTATGCTCACCACCTACCGGGAGTCAAAGTGAAAACCATGACTAAGATAGAATGAATGAGGCAGAGGACAGGATCTTAAAGAAAATACCATGGAGAAAATGTATTGCACATACACACATAAGGAGGGATAAAAGGTAAGAATAAGGAAACTCTTTGGTGTTAACAAAAAGGAGTAAGACATGGAAACAAACCATTTCATCCCATTCTGTTTGCTAGATCATTTCATTCCACTCTGTTTAATCAAATAAATGTTTTGTTTTGTTTTTTTTCAAAATTTTGAATATAATAACAATATTCAAAATGGCTAATATTGAACGTGGCCACTAAGTTTTGATGTTGTTGAATTTGCCCTAAAACTTTGTTTTCTATACTTAACTTTCCTATTACTCCCTCCAGTTACAGGAGTCTCAAGGACTCCCTCAAGTTATAGGATTTTCAATTCTTTGAAATCTCTAAACTTTAATATGTATGTCATGTCATCAAATTCTTAGCTAAGCATTTATTCTTATTTTATATGTGTCTAAAAAAGACAGAGAGAAACAAAATATTTTATCCTGGGTGTGCATTCAGAGTTGTTTTAGTCTGTTTGGGCTGTTATAATAAATTAGCATTGATTGGGTAATTTAAACAACAAACATTTATTTCTCACTGTTCTGGAAGCTGAGAATTCTAAGGCCAAGATGTTAGTTGATCTGGTATCTGATGAGGCACCACATCCTGGTTTGCAGATGGCCATATTCTCTTGTATCCTTACAAGACAGAGAGCAGAAAGAGAAAAAGCAATCTCTCTGATGTCTTTTATAATGGCATTAATCCCATTCAGAAGGGCTTTATCTTCATGATTTCTTTTATAGCATAATCATTTCTGCATTCTATTCTTTTTTTCTCCATGATTCAATCTAGATTTTTTTTTAACTAATCTATCTTCCAGTTCACAATTAATTTCTTTGGTTGTTTCCAACTGCTATTAAATCCATTTCTGGTGTTTTAATTTTGGTTGTTACATTTTTCAGTTACTGAATGTCTACTGGATCCTTTTATGAAAGGTTCAACCTTTCATGTAAAATCTTCCATCTTATCCCTTTTATGTTGAACATGTGAGTCAGTTATTTTTAAATTCATGTCTAATAATGTCGATATCTAGATCACCTTCAGATCTGTTTCTACTATCTATTTTATTATCTAGTTGTTTTCATTGGATATGCTTTTTTTCCCCTTTGGATATAGGCATTTTACAATAGCAAAGTATACAGGCTTTGAATATTTTTCAGCAGAGAGGATCCACCCTCTCTTCGGGCAAAGACCTGACACTGAACATATGAAATATACACATCAATCTCCTCATAGACAGACTATGCTGTTTTGAGGAGGGTTTTCAGTCTTTTTAAGAGGCCCCATTAGCGATTCCAACAAGGAGTCCAGCTGTATCTTCGGGACCTTCTTCCT